>NC_056523.1:172863210-172932326 GCF_019175285.1 Sceloporus undulatus | reverse complement strand
CCTAAGATCACGGGGTTTTCTTGGCAAGTTTCTGAGCCATCCTCTGAGGCTGACAGTGTGTGACTTGCCCAAGGTTACCCAGTGGGTTTACATGACTGAGCCAGGATTTGAACCCTAGTGTCCAGAGTCATAGTCCAACGCTCAAACCATATACAACATGACCTCTGCCATACTCATTATTTCATAACAAAAGTGGTTTCTGCCACCACCATCACCAACCACACACCCTACTGCTTTCTAACCATCTGCTAGTTAGAATGGTAGCCACCTGGAAACATGCTTTGCTACCCAAAAGTGGGAAGCTGGACTCCTCTGCTGGGTCCATCTTGTGTGTCTCATATACACTTGACTATATGTTGACCCCGTTTATAAGTCTAGGGCAGGTTTTGGGGCCAAATTTATGGATTTTGATATGACCTGTGGGTTGAGGTAAAATTTAGGAGCAAAGACACAGTGTGGTGGAATGGTTTGAATGTTGGACCACAACTATGGAGAATAGAGTTCCAATCCCTGCTCAGCCATAGAAACGCACTGGGTGAACATGAGCACATCACACTCTCTCAGCCTCAGAGGATGGGGGTGGCAAATTCCCACTGAAGAAACCTGCAAAGAAAACCCCATTATAGGGTCACCATAAGTCGGACATGACTTGATGGCACAGAACAACAATAACAACAGCAAAGGATCTAAAGGATGAAGCAAGGGGAAACAATGCCAAAGAACCTACAAAATTCCAGCAGCCATAACTATTTGCACTCACCCTAAAGGCTGGATGGATGAGAGAGTAGAGCAGGGTCAGTGCTTCCAGGAATATTGCATTCTTGACTTTCACCAGGAGGTGGTTCCTTTTTATACAAGAGTTAAAGTACAGTACTTACACAAGGGCCCATGGATAAGTCAACTCAGATTTTTTGGGTCAACCTTGTGACTAAAATTTCTAGACTTATACATAAATATATGCAGTAAGTTGATTTCAGGAGCCTTTTCACACTGCACAATTGTATAGCGCTATGACTCCCCTTTATCTGTCATGGTAGCATCCCCGGGAGCTTGTAGTCGGCTTGGAGGCACCAGAAGAACTCTCAGGCTGAGGTTACTAAAGACCTTGTCCTACATGGCTAATCTCATAGGACTCCATAGGAAGTTGCCATGTCGGTTAAAGCAGAGTCATAGTGCCACTATTGTGAAAACAGCTGCTGCCACACTGCAGAAGTAATGCAGTTTGGCACTGCTTTAAATGTCATGGCTCCACGGTATGGAATCCTGGGACTTGTAGTTTTGTTGTGGCACCAGAGCTCTCTGGCAGAGAAGGCTCACAAAACTACGGCCTGGTACACACTACCTGGACATGACATCCTGGCAGCTATAGTAGGGCTTGGGACCACGCACCAACTTCATGGTCCTGAGCCCTACTTGTGCAAGCGGCAGAGTAATGGCGGTGTCCCATCCACATGGGCGCCACCATCTTTACATAATGGATGCATAGCATCCGCATGTTGCAGTGCGTCCGTTACATTATGAGTGCACCATTGGTGCACTTGTGACATAACCAAGGCACCAAGAAAAAGAACCTGGAAAATGGGTTCTTTTAACTCCGGAGGGATGTCACACACTCTAGTGGCTGCAGCATCTCTCCAGAGTAAAAATGGGCACCTGCAGACCGCCGTTTTCAGGCGGCCTGTACAGCACCTTCAAATTCTAGGATTTCTGTTTCTCCTACATTCAATTTTAAAATTAATAATAATAATAATATGCTTCCCATCCAGAATATGAAGATATGTGCGAATGTGGGCAAACTCTTATTAAAAACAACCTGACATTAAATTCTCATGCATCTCTGCTAGGCGCATAATTTTTCTGTGATTATTTTCATTTATTTACAAGAATCATTCATTCATTCATTTATTGTAATAATATTTTATTTTACCTTTTCATTTTTAAAAAATGGTCAGTGCAGCTTGACAGGCATTTTGCTAGTTTGTCATCATTGTTAGCTTGCCTGCCTGCATACCGTCTTTCTGTCATTCTCTTAATGGTTAAATGCATTTTATTCAAGTGTCCACATTTTTTGAATGCCTGTCAAGTTTTCCTACAGACTCAGCCACCTGATATGCAGGAACGTATGGAACTGGCTGTATTTCTTGGCAAAGCCCTCAATTTGCATACTTTCCTTTCTTTTTCTTTTTTTTTTCTTTTTTCATTATAAAGCCTTGGTTCCTTGGAGATGAGATGTTCTCATGTTGATTTTATAAGAGGCCTAAAGCTGGGGATTCTGAAAGGCAGATGACTCCAAAAGACTTGATAGACAGCTCTATCTTGCCAGATGGGACTGCTCAGTTTATTTATTTATCTATTGGAGAGGGGTAGTCAATTAATAACACGATTTTATCAATATGAGTATGTTTGTAATGTGCCTTCAACTAGCCTCTCGGCTTATGGCAATTTATGCTTTTCTTAGGCAAGGGTCAGCTCTCGTATCCATGGATTCTTTATCCACGGATTTAACCTATATATATACTTCCCTTATGCGGAGGGGATCCGTTCTGGACCCACCTGTGTAAGGGAAAAACACGGATGCTCAAGCTCCATTCAAGTGAATGAGGTTCGTGCCTGTGGTGGCCCATGGCGCTCAGCATTGCCTTTTCCATCATGCAGCACTGCTCTGTCCAGCGTGGCTTCCAGCATATGCTGGAAGGCACATCATCATCATCATCATAATCATCATCATCATCATCATCATCTTTATCTATATACCGCTTTTCCAAAATGATCAAAGCGGATGACGTGGGCACACTGTATATATATTCAAAACAGCAAATTTTGATTTTGTTATTTCATATAAGGGGCACCATTTCTAAGCCACTGTATTTAATGGGACTTGAGCATTGACTGATTTTGGTCCCCTCCAGGGGTTATGGAACTAAACCTCAGTACTCAGGACCCACTACTGGTTCTGCCAGTTCCCTCCTCTGAAATATAGCCTACAGCACTTAGTATTTGTTGGTAGTCACTCCTCCAAGTACTAACCAGGCCTGACCTTGCTTAGCTTCCAAGATTAGACAGGAACTGGCACCTTTAGTTTATTTAAGCCCTATTTTTATCAACATGCCCTTTCTTATATTTGTATGCCACATATCAGCAGAAGAGCATGTCATTTGCAAGCAGAAGGCCACAGGTTTAGTCTCTCTGGCCACTATGGGTGTGTGTGTGTGATGTGCTCCTTCAAGTCATTTCCAATTCAAGGTAGGGCTGGAAAGAATCCTACCTGAAACCTGGAAAGCAGCTGCCGGTCAGTGCCCATCTGAATAGACCAATAATCTGACTACATAAAAAGCAGATCTCAGTGCTAATCTATAACACAGACAAGGGCAACTGTGTAAACTTGACATCGTTTTGGATTACAACACCTTGCAGATTCAGACATTTTTATTCAAGTGCATATATATATATATATATATATGAGAGAAACTCAGGCAATGAGGCACAAATATTTTGTTCTGTTCTTCCGGTTGAGTCACCCTTATCTGAAATGCTTGGGACCACATGTGTCTTGGATTTTGGATTTTTTTGGATTTTGGAATGCCTATATTTGCATATATATACATAATAAGATATCCTGGAAACAGGATCCAAATCTAAACACAAAAATCATTTATGTTTCATAGCTTGAAGGTACTTTTATACAATATTTGTAATAATTTTTGTGCATGAAACAAAGTTGTGGTACACGGAATCATCAGGAAATGAAGGTATCACTGTCTCAGCTAAAAATGTTTTTGATTTTCAGAATATTTTGAATTTTGGAATTCCGGATAAAGGAGACTCAACCTGTACTATTCTTTTCTGTTCTTTTACTTTATCTATCCCCCACTCAAGGCCACATACAATATCAAAGATATAAACAAATAACGCTAAAAAAAATACAAAATGTTGTGATTAAAATAGTATTAAATTAGCTTAGAATTAAAACTATTACACATATTGATTTAAAGTCCAAGAATAAAAGTAGCACAACACACTAATAAGCCATTTTCTTGGAAAACAAATCACTTTGCAAAAGCCTGCTGGAATAAAAAAAAAAGATCTTCACATGCAGATAAAATGACAAAAAAAAAAAAAAAAATGAGGGAGGCATTCCAGCCACATCTGAAATTTCTGCAAAGGGAATTCAAGTCTGGGAGTAGCCACTGAGAAGGCCATGCCTGTCACACACATATATGCACGACTGTAATAATGTGTTTGGTGCAACATACCTTCCAATATTTCATGGATGAAAACCAAGACCTGGGGGGCTAAGCAGCATCAGAGTGTGATCAAGATGAAAAAGATTATTAAGGAAGAAAAACAGACAAGTTGGGAGAGGCTGCAGCAGTTTGCTTTTACCTGAGCCTACTGGGAAAGGCAAGAGTTAATAAGGTGCAAACTGCTTTTGCAGTTTGAATTCATTTTGCAGCAATGGAAGTAAGCTGAGGAAGAGAAAAGGGCAAAGTGGGAGGAAGAGAGCAAGACTGGGACTTTTAAAAAGCAGCTGAAAAGTGAGGCTACAGAGGGTTAACTGGGACTGTCCCTGCCAAATCAGAATTGGAGGGTATGGTGCAGTGTAGTCCTGCCAGACTCAGTTGTGTTAACTGCAAAGCACAAGAGCTTTCTTGTGGCGGTGGCTCAGGACGTTTGTTCATGACTTTCAGACAGAGAGCTACACTTTTCATTACAAATCTTTAGGGTTCAGGGCTGATTGATTTCTAATGTCTGGAGTTTTTTTTATTACAGTACTAATATTGAAGATTGTTATTCCTCAATACATATTTTATTACCTTTATTTAGATATTTTATTACTTTGATGCTGGTGGGGACATTAATTTTGCATACTGTAATGGATTATAAACATTGTAAACTTCTCTCAAAGTTAAGATCAGAACAGCAAGAGATACCGCAGAAAATCTAGATGAGGCAGCTTCATAGCTCTTAAGGGCAGAATCCTATGCTCTCTTATTTGAGAATAAGCTGCACCGGACTCAGTATGGACCTGGTTCTGAGGAAACATCCACAGAAGTTTCCCTCTGATGTTCAAAGTAGAAAATTAACAAGATAAAGAGGGAAAATAGTGAAATACCAAACAACTCAAAGCTAGGCATATCAATGAATTATTAGGATGGGTCTTATCAATTACACTATAACCATTTTCATCAAAAAGTATTTAAACATGTTGTTATGATGATGATAGTGAGGGTAACAAAATGCAGATCAGATGTTATGGCCACCAGCTTAAATAACAATCGCCTCTTTTTAAAGTGCTCCTTTAAAGCAAGTTTGTTTGTTTGAACTTATAAAATAATAAATATAAATAAAATTTTATTTTTATAACGCCCTTCCAAAGTCAGGCGGTTAACAAAGTAAAAACACAAAATATACAACAAGATTAAAACAAATACACAAAACAGAATAAAAATCCCCCATTAGCCAGTCCTCTTTGCCACAAAAGAGGAAGGGAGGCCCACTGGACTTTAGTCGGGGAATGCAACCTGAAATAGAAAGGTTTTAAATCCTTCTCAAATTGGGCCAGGGAGGTGCCGAGCGGGCTCTGTGGGCAGCGTGTTCCAAAGGGCCGGGGCGGCGATGGAAATGTCTTCCTCGTAGTAGGGTCAGCCTGGCCCCTGCACACCTAAGTAGTTGCTGCCCAGATGTTCTGAGGGTGCGGGCGGAATGTACGGGGAGAGGCGTCCTTCAGGTATCCTGGGCCCAAGCCATTTAGGGCTTTATAGGTCAACACCAACACCTTATATTGTGCCCGGACGAATAGGCAGCCAATGCAGGTCTTTAAGCACCGGTGTAATTGGCTGGCCCTGGAAGTACCAGTGACCAGCCTGGCTGCCATATTCTGTACCATTTGTAGCTTCCGGGTTTTGGTATAGGGTTGCCCCATGTAGAGTGCATTGCAGAAATCCAATCTCGGGTTACCAGAGCATGTACCACCATTTCAAGGTCCCTCTGGGCCAGGTTGGGCGCAACTGGTGAATAAGCCGAAGCTGATAACAGGTGCCCTTGACGTCGCATTCACCTGAGCAGTCAGGTGAAGCGACGAGTCAAGAAAGCACCCCCAGACTGCCCACAGAGTCCTTCACAGGGAGCGTGGACCCCGTTCAGACAGGTGGAACTACCGCCATTCCTGGACCAGGGGAACCTATCACAGTACCTCCGTTTTCTCTGGATTCAATTTGGTCGGTTTTCCCTCATCCAGCCCATTACTGACTCCAGACAGCACGAGAGGAGAGTGCCTTCCTCAGTCATGCATCAGTCGGAGACATTAGAGAGATATTTGGGTGTCATCAGCGTACTGATAACCCGCACCCATGTCTCCGGATGATCTCTCCCAGCGGTTTCAGTAAATGTTAAATAGACAGGGAGAAAAAATTATGTCAATGGAAAGATTGTTTCTGAATGGTGTTTTCTTGCCCTATAGAAAATAAAGTTATTAAAAAGAAGCACTGACACTGGATACTGGTCTCACAATGAATAACTGCCAATAAACTCTTCAAGTTAAAACCTTTAAATTCAGATAGTCGTCGTCATCGTTCCAATAAGAGCGTCGGAAAATAGTAATTTCGCCAGCAAGTTAAAAAAGTTTTTATTCAGGCAGGCTTTTTAAAATCATGACAGCATGACTTTTATATGGTGTATGTGTTTTAGATTATGTTTTTAAACTTTTATATGTCTTCAGTCTTAATTTTATACTGTTTTAACTTAGTTATTTTAATTGGTTTTTTTATTGCTTTTAAAGTGTTTTTCTCTTGTGAGCCGCCTTCGGTCGCTTTTGGGGAGAAAGGTGGCAAGAAAAACAAAACAAAAACAAAACAAAATAATAAATAAATAAATAATAGCCAGACTTAAAAAGGAAAGAATAAACAATCAAAAAAACCAGGAGTGGGTTGTTGTTGTTTTTTAAGTCATTTGGTTTAAACCAGATTCCTAAACTTTGAACCTCCAGGTACTTTAGACTCCAGTTCTCAGAAAACCTAGCCAGCTTGGCCAGCAGTCAGAAGTTCTGGGAATTGAAGTCCAAAACATCTGGAGGATGAAAATTTGGGCACCACTGGTTTAAACTATGGTGTGTATAGCTTTCTCGAGATCATCCAGAGGGTTTTCATGGCTGATGGAGACTCAATGAGCTGAACTGTAGTATGGTTTAAAAAACAACAACCTGGTTTCAACCAGCCAGCCCTGATTTTTTCTGGAACAAAGAGGATCATCTTCATCGGTCACTTTTGCACCTATCTGCATACGGCTGCCCAGGCACCCTGCCCAGCTCGGCTACATCTGGTGCTGCCACAAAGGGGTGTAAATGGAAACAATGGGCTTCTTCCCATTTGGCAAGAGCCCCTATTCCCCTCTGCCCTTTGCCCCCACTGTCAATAACAGTTACACAGCTAGAGCAAAGGCACTGGCCTGCCTGACCCTTGGGACACAGATGGCTTGTCCCTGCCATCTGGAGAAGAATGAGGCACAGTATGGAGCCAAACGGATTGTTTCTGGGCCTCCTCCTCCTCCTTTTCCCCCCTCTGTCCCTTCTCTCCCCTCCTGCCTCCTTGACCCCTGAAATACTCCCACCCCTCTTCTTGCCCCTGTCCCTTCTGTCTCATTTGATCCAGTTGCAAAACCAGGAGGGTTGCCCTTGGGTTTGTGTCCAGAGAGTAAATGACAGCTCCCCCCCACACACGCTCCACCCTAGGGGTCCCTACAAGGGTTGCAGCAGTGTGCGTATTTTCCTATGTTTACATGGAAATGGAAAGATTAGGAAACCTCGCCCCATAAACACACTTCTTTCAAAAAGAAAGAAAGCCACTACTTTCCAGCCGCAACAGTGCTTATTTTTGTATGGAATATGCGATTCATAATCTGCATTTGTTGATATGTATAGAAAGGAAGGGTTAATTCCCAAATTAATTGGCAATGAACTTGGAAATGCGCTTCTAGTTTAATTGAAGGGCTTGGCATCCCAGTTTCTAAATGTTAGTCTGTTCCCCAAACACACACACACAGACACACACACACACTGAATTTCAACTTAAACACTGGAGTTTACATCCACAGTTCCTCCTGCAATCACATTTTGCTTCTTATATAACAGATGTTTTACTGAATGAGGCAATGAGCTTCATAGCCTTCTGTGGACGACATGCAAGACTCTGGTTTCGAACAGGAATATTTTTTCTTATTGCTCTCTCTCTCTCTCTTTTTTAAAGTCATCTTGGCTGTGTTTGTGAACATCTCACCATCTATGTAAGCTGCAGCAGGCCTCAATGCTTTAGGTCATCTTTTCTCAAGCTGAGGCCCTGCAGTTGTTTTGAACTATAATGCTCACCAAACTGAGCAAAATCTCATCTGAGATCCACCATGGTGTAGTGGTCTCATTGTTGGACTAGGGCTGTGCGAAACCAGAGTTCAAATCTCCATCCTGTCATGGAAACTTATTGGAAGACCTTGGGCATGTCACACTTTCTCAGCCTCAGAGGAAGGCAACAGCAAGCCCATCTGTTTGCCATAAAGCTCAATGACAGAGTTGCCTTTGGGTCACCATAAGGCAGAAATGATTTGAAGGCACACAACAACCACATATTCTTAAAATATCAAGGTGGGACCACCAAGTAAAATAAATAAAGTTAGAAAAGGTTGGCTTTACATTATATGTGGCCAGCCTACAGTAACATGAGGCAGAGCTTGGAAAAGTTAGATTTTTGGAAATAGAGAGCTTGGAAATTATTAATTAGTTATTCCATTTTGTTAAAATGTACAACAATGAATTTAAATTTGATGTTTTCATTTTTAAACTGCCCGATGATTCTATTTCAAAATTTCTTGTTAGGTTAGGTGCTTTTTCTATTTCTGATTTGCCTAAGGAAAGGAAAAGTAGGATGGGGCTTCAATGAGGTGATAATGGGACAGGGAAGCTTCCAAAAGCATCCATATAGCCCCATGGCTTGGTCTCATAAAGCAAGCCATTCTTATGAACAATACGGTTCCCCAGACCTGGCATTGCCAGTCTTTCCATACTTCTCCCAGGCTCCCTAATTTGGGGATAGTGTCTTTCTACAACATCACCACTAGCTGGTATTGGTAAATCCCCACTCAGCCATGCAAACCCACTGGATGACCATGGGCAAATCATACTGTCTCCGCCCCAGAGGAGGGCAGTGGCAACCCCCTTCTGAACAACCTTTGCCAAGAAAACTTTGTAATAGGTTCACCTTGCAGTCACCGTAAACCAATCAACTTGAAGGCACAAAACAACAACAACAAAATGGTGCTAGACATAATTGAATATGGATAGGTGTTCCACATTTCATTCTTGTTGAGCAGGAGACAATGCAGTTGTTATCTAGTTTACATGCTGGGGCATACTTTAAGCCTCTGGTGTTTTTAAGCCTTTCCTCATTGTTGGACTAGGGCTGTTCACACAACCTTAAATATGTGTGTGCAAGTCATGGATACATACAAGTATAAATACAAGTCACATGTCAATTTATGGTGACCTCAGAAATTTCATAAGGTTTTCTTAGGCAAGAAATATTCTGAGGTGGTTTTGCCAGTTCCTTTCTCTGAAGTTTAGTCTACAGTACCTGGTATTCATTGGCGATCCCCTATACTGTATAAGTACTAACCAGAGTCAGCATGGGTTTGTCAAGAACAAATCCTGCCAAACTATTCTTACATCTTTTTTTAAAAATCAAGTCACTGGTATAATAGATGGCGGAAATGCTGTGGATGTTATTTATCTGAATTTCAGCAAAGTATTTGATGAGGTCCCCGATGTTTTGACTGGCAAAACTGATTAAATGTGGAATAGACTGAAACACTGTCAGATGGATCCATAATTGGTTCAAAGAATCATCATCAATGGCTTTGCTTCAAACTGGAAGGGGGTCTCAAATGGAGTGCCTCTGGGTTCTGTCATAGGGCCATTACTCTTCAAAATTTTTATCAATGAGCTAGATAACGGCATGGAGGGAATCCTTGTCAAGGTTTGGCGATGCCACAAAAGTGGGAGGGGTGGCTTACACTTTGGAAAAGAGGGACAGAATTCAAAAGGACCTTGATAATCTAGAAAATTAGATTGAAGTTAATAAAATACAATACAATCAAGGCAAATAAAGAATCCTACATTTAGACCACAAAAACCAAATGCACAGGTATTGGATGGGGGATACATGGCTTAGTAGTGGTATATGTAAAGAGGACCTTGGGATTGATGTTGAACAGAAATTGAACATAAGGGTGCTGCAGCAAAGAAGGCAAATACTGTCTTACCTTGCATTAACAGAAGCACAGTTTCCAAGCTGAGGGAAGTAATAGTCCCACTATATTCAGTACTGGTCAGGCCTCATCTGGAGTCATGTTTCCGTATTCATTTCATTACAAGATTGTGTAGTTAGGATGGTACAGACTTGATTCCGACGAGTGGTGGGTAGGAGCTCACTCACCAAAGTTAATTCCCACCTCCAATCCCACCAGAAATTATTTCTTGTATTGCCTTCACTTTCTTCTATAGACGTCCATGACTGCTATTCATAAGTAAAAGAGGGGTTGTATCTGGGGGCATAGCTATGGAGAGAGCAAAACTTGCCAGTTAGCACTAAGAATAAATGACTTGTCCAGCACTGAAGAGCCAATGTAATATAGTGGTTTGAGTGTGGGACTAAGGCTTCTGGGGAGCAGGTTTGAATCCCGATTCAGCTATTAAAACCCTCTAGAGCAAGTCATAGCCTCAGAGGAAGACAGTGGCAAACTCCTGCTGAACAAATATTTCCAAGAAAACTCTGTGATGGGTTTGCCATAAGTCAGAAATGACTGAAAGGGGTGTAACAACCACCACGATCACTGGCACAGTCATCTATGTTTTTGTGTTTGTGTGCGTGCATGTATGCACATGCCATGTATCTTTGAGCACAGACCCTCCTCCAGGGTTCATACAAATACAAACTTTCCCTCCTATGTATATAATGACAGCCAGGCTGCTTGTTATGATGAATAATATATAAGCTTTTTTTTAAAAGGGAAATACATAGCAGCAGACATCTGATTTGAGTTAGTTGTGTTTTCCTAGAGGAAAACATTGTTTTTGTCTATATATTTGGTACATTACGTTCTCCAGCTCCTAGACAAGGGAGAGGTGGAGAAGAAAGATCAGTTTTTAAAATTATCTTTTAAAAATCATAGTGGAGTTGAGGAGAGTGTTTCATGTGCCAGTGGTACATATTAGTTATAAAATCGTTATGAGACACACATAAATGCACACTTTTGCTCCCATTCTCAGATACATACGCACACACATACTCACACAGTCAATAAAATACACACCAGGATTACCTTATAGAAACTCTCACTATTTAACTTAGGCATGTGCAACTTTATAAACTAGGCAACCACACATGCAAACATATTTATCTCCTTCACCCTCAGGTATACTGGATGTGTCCCTTGATGTTGAACAGGTTGTTCAGCATACTCTCCAAGTGTCTTGAATTAGCAGGGACAGTCCTGATTCATCCTCTGTCATCCCCCATTTTAAACTGATTTAAAAACATCTTCGTTTCTTTTCCCCACCTTTGTCCTCAGCATCCTTCTGTTGAGATCAAAGTGCAAAAGGGGTTTGCATTCAATTTAGGACAAGAGCAAGAAAAGGAGGGAGCAGAATCTTGCCCTTTCCAGAAGGCTCAGGCAAAAGCAAACAGCTGCAGCCTCTCCTAGCTTATGTGTTCTTCCTCATTAATAATTTTACCATCTTGACCACACTCTGATGTTGCTCGGCCACCCATGCCCCAGTTTTTGTGTATGGAATGTTATAGGGTATGGTCTGAAGGAACCCACTATCATCATTTACACATGTACAGCATAAGAGTCCTTTGTATTGAGCCCAAACTAGGGACAACACTAAGCACTTAGAAAGGTTCAAAATCCCAGAACACAAGTCTGCCTAAAATTGGCATAGTTTATTTTTACACACATATGCAGCAAAAATAATTAGTAGGATTTATTTAAATTTCACAGGAGGCAAAGTCAGCCTATTCATCTCCCATCGAAATCACCCCAAGTAAAAATGATTTATTCAGTTAAACTGTACTGTACCCAGTTCCATATAATCCCAAATCACTAGTTTTTCAATTTACAATTCATTTGCAATTGCGTGAATGTGTGTGTTGGGGGGGGGGGGGGTTGCAAAGAAAGAAAGAAAGAAAGAAAGAAAGAAAGAAAGAAAGTGTCCTGTAGATTTTTTTTCTGAGCTCTTTCCCATTCCTTCTCTCATTCATTCATTCTCTCACAGACATGCATACACACACACACACACACACCACCTCCTTAGAAGTGGCAATATTCACGCTAAAACAGAACTTTTTGAAAAATTTCACACCGTGGTGTACCAAAAGCAAAGCCAAAAACCACCTCCAATTAACATCTCATTTCCCAGCCAGATTCTGACCCAGAATTTAAGCAATTCTCCTTCATTCAGTTAGTGTCCTCAAAAGTTAAAGGCCAGCTTCCTAGGCTTTATCCTCTAGCTGCCTTCTGATGTCAGGGAATGATCAAAAAGGAAAACCTGAATTTTCTGTGGAACCCTGAATTTTCTCCCCAAGGAGACGTGCCTAACAGTGAATAGGCAGCTTTTCTACACAAATTAAAATACTCCTCATCCCAGTCAATTAAAATATGATCCAGCCACACACGGTTTGCATAGGAAAAAGAATAGATGAGAATAGATGTGAATATGTGCATAAAAGTGAAGACAAACATTGATGCAAATGTGCAAAAATCTGCAGCAACTTGCATAGCCTAGTTACATGTAGACTATTCCTTAATCTCTTTCCAGGGGGAAGTGAAGTTTTGTTTTTTTTTTACTTTTTATTATAAGTAGTTTCCATTGTTAGTTTCTAGCTACACTAGAAGACTACAAACAAGATCAGGGCACAATATGGTCACAATATATTATTTTCTCACTCCCACCATCCTCACCAGAGAGATGCCTGGTAGGAATATAGGAAAGGATCGTTTTGGTGGCTGCTCCCAGCCTATGCAACTCTCTTTCTATGGAAACCAGATAGGTTCCCACCTTGTTATCTTCTGCCAGTATATGAAGACTATTTAAAATTCTACCAGACTTTTGAGGAACAGATTGTTTAAGGACTTTTAATAGTGTTTAGTGTGGTTTTTTATAGTTATTTCTTGTATTTTTAATGGGTGTATTGTAAACTGAAGTTTTTAATTCTGTAAAGCATGTAACTATAGTTTAGCAGAAAATTTTGTTCATTGTGACCTACATGTGTTTTTATCTGTATCTGATTTAATTTCTGTATGCTGCCTTGAGTCCAAGTCCTGAACAATAATTATGACTACAGCAACATACTTGAGCTATTAGTATCCCCCAAAATAGAGGGGACTGAAGCTAAATGTGGGTGTCTCACCTACAGCTGTATTATGCAGAGGCAAGCAGATTATGGACTTGCCCTCTGCAGATTTGTGTATCTGCGGATGGCAAGCCCGCGTTGTCCTCAATGGCAGCACATGCATGGGACCATGCTGCCATTAGGGACAGCCCCATTGTCCCCAGTGGTGGTGTGGCTGTATGCATGTGTCACCACTGGGGACAACAGGGATTGTTCCTAATGGCAGCATGGCCTCATGCACACGCCAACATTGAAGTCTTGTTGTCCCCAATGGCAGTGCAGACACTTGCACATGACACCATTGGGGACAACAGAACGTGAGCATCCATGGATTTTGGTATCCGGGGGGTGTCTCCAAAAGTGATCCCCCATGAATACTGAGGACCGATTGTACATACTGGCAGGGTCTACTTTGAGTCTGTCTTTTTTTCTTTTACTTGAAATTTGAAATCCACAAAGTAGAGCCAGACAGAAAACAGTGGCCCAGGAATTTAGCCTTAGATGCAAGTTTAAAAAAAGAAGATTATGGGAACACTTGAGGGAGGATCCCCCTGCTGCCCTTTCACACAAAAACCCACTTCTGATTTTCTCCTACACTTTTTTCTCTACACCAGACCAGTTCTCTTTCTCTTTGTTATACACACACACACGTTTTAGGCATGTCTACATTGGCCATTTGAATTGGTCTCCCCTCCCTCATGGTGTCCTGTCCACATGACGCAAAGACAAACCCCCAATTCAAGTGCAGACTGTCTTTATGACATGAGGCCAGTTCTGCACCAAATCCAGACCAACCCTCCCTTAAATAGGTTTAAAATAACTTTTCTTTGCTCTGAATTTTCCAGGAAGATCTAGAACACCCAAGAACGATGTAGGGCAGCTGTTTATATACACATGTCCCACCATGCTACCCAGTGTCAGCAGTGGCACAAGTCACTCCCTCTGAGGTCATAACAAGATACCTAGCTATCAACATTGGGCATAATATTTTCATCTTCAGAGGGAGTGACTTGTGTTAGCAGCAATGCTGCCAGCCAGCACAGTGGAACACATATGTAAACTGCTGCCCAGCATCACTTTGGAATGCCCAGGTAACTGGGGGAATTCGGAGTAGTTTTGGGGCCAGAATATTTCAAGAGCATCCTAGAGTATTCCAGCTAGTGCAGTGCAGTGTAGAATCCACCCACAGGCAATCTATTGAGAATTACACAGAGATCTACCAATAGATCCCAATTTACTTTTTACCCATTCTGATCTAATGAACTATTTTGCTAGTAGTTAAAAAAAAGATTGATGTATTGTATTTTGCAGATCCCATTCTTTAAAAGGTCAGGGAGAAGCCCGGGTTGGGTATGGGATGAGTACTGCCCAGAGATGGAGCTGTGCGATAGAATCCGTCCTTGTGTGTTTACATCCAATGCCTAGTGCGGGAATAAAAAATGGTGCGCTAATCTCCCTGCTCTTTGGGAAAGGGCAGGATATAACTGCCCATAACTGTGAATAATAACAACAACCATAAAGATATCTGTGCATGTCACACAACTGCTCTGCACCTTCTAATCTCGGCTTGCCCCTTAGGCATATGTTCCCATTGGCCAGTGCTTAAAATAAGATTGGATGGCCAGTCCACTCAGCCTCTGTGCCTGGAGGATAGGGTAACATTTTGTTCTTCTCTACAGGCTGGGGAGTCCTGCTCAATGAACTGAGGCAACTTTTTTGCCCAAGACTGCCTGATGTTTTTAACCCATAGTTCCTTACCCTTGGTGGCTGAGGACAATGGAAATTGTAGGGCAATGGGAGGACTAGAAGCTCTTTGCCCCCCATTACAGTTCATCCTCCAACACAACTCACAATAAAAATAAAATACAATATGGATAGGACAAGAAGCTGGACTCCAAGAGGAGGACAGCCATCATTCTCCATTTAGGTTGCTCAAGCAGTCAGCCCCCCATTCCACCCCAAAAATGAGAGTTTTTCTGGTAGCACCATTTATTATGGCATCAACTCATGGGCCTTGGTTCCTTTTCTTCAGTGCAGAAGAGGCTTCTCTTTTCTTTTCCATAAACGTAATATAGTTACTTCAGTTTAGAAAGTATAAGGAGAAGATAAGTGGTAAACACAATACGTTCATCTTAGGGTTGCCATAAGTCGGAAACGACAAAGGCACATGACAAGAACAACAACAAGCAACATTGGAATGCAAATCGCTGTACTGGGATTCTCACTGAAAGATATTTTCCTCTTCTTTCAGCAGCAGGGTGGAGACAGCACTCTCCTGGGACCAGGGGATTGATGTGTCTCCCATCAATCAGCAGCAGTTTCTTGGACCAAGAAACAGTGTGACTAATAGGCTATGAACGTCAGAACCATGAGGCCCAAACAACATGTTACAGGGTGACATGTGGATGCTGCCAATCTTTATCTTCCTGGTAACATGTAGTCAAAGGAAGGAAGATGGGAAGGGGGCACATAACAGGGATTCATCACATTAGCATGTCCTCCCTCCATCTCCACTCTGATTGGTTACAGCTTGCAGGGATCCACTAGGATCCATCAAGTGTCAAGAACTACCACCAGTTGGGTCTTTTGCCATAAACTGGAGGACAGATTGAGTGAATCAGTGGTCCATTTACAGAAAGCTTTCCCTTAACTCAGTTTGGGCAAATGTTTTGTTTAGAAAGAGGTGGGAAGGAAGGAAAGAAGGAAGGAAGACATAATCAGATTATTGTCACAAGGGAGGAAATAATAATAATTAATAATAATTTGTTTTATTTATATACCACTATTCCAAAGATCATAGCGGTGAACAGCAAGTAAGCTAATTAGCAAATAGGGTTCCCAGGTCAACAGAACCCATTTCAGGGCCACAACCCAAGACTACAGGGTGGCATCTTGTGAACACTGTGTCTGCACTGACAGAACCACTGAGGCTTCTGGATCCACGGGGAGGATGAGCTGTGGTGCCCTGGTGGCATAATGGTTAAATGTCAGTACTGCAGCCACACCATTGTGAGTTCGATTCCAGGGCTCCAAAGTTGACTCAACCTTCCGTCATTTCATAGGTCGGTAAAATGAGTATCCAGTTTGTTGGGGGTAATTGGCTTACAGATTGTAAACCTTTTAGAGAGTGCTGAGTTCACTATTAAGCGATATAGAAATGAAAATGCTGTTGCTATTGCTGTCTGCACAACTGGCACCCACTTCCAGCCACTACTGTCTTCACTGTCCACACACTCCCCAGGAGACCTCTCTCCTTCTTTCCCCATGGCTGGTGGGGCAACAGCCATCCTTTTGAACACTGGTGCACTGTACTGATGGTATTGTTGTGATGGTAATGTGCATTTGTGCAGTCAGTTTGCAGATCTACAAAAGGAATGACATGGGAGGAACTGCATGAACCTAAAAGTGAAAGTGCTATGAGGAGGAGTTGGAGGTTTTGGGCAGGGAGAGGTCAGTGCTTTGCCTTTCCACCCACCCTTCTCCCACACTGACATGTTTTCTGCACACTCAGGGGTCTCTTGGACAATGTTTCGCCCATTTGATACCATCCATCATCTAAACAGGCCAATGTGGGAACGGAGCAGGAATGTTTCTTTTCCTCTGTGCGGATACAGCCAATGTCTTTCGGTGAGCCCTTGGGATGTGACAGTTGTGGTCCAGACAAGAGCTGGGAGGCAAGGAAGGAGCACTGTTGGGTTGGGTGTTTGTGGAAATAGGCATGGGTAAGTGGGCCTAAAATTTGGGTGATATATATGGCTACCCAGAGCCAGGGGAAGAAAAAAGAACACCAAAGCATTTTTGTTGGCCAGGCAGATGGCAAAATGCACCCAATAGCTGCAGTGGTTCCCACCATTCCCACTAGGGCTTGTCCCCTATGTACGTTGCTCTTTTCTATGAAACACAGGAACCATGGGAAGTTTTTCAAAACCCTGTGATGGGACATTGGGAATATGCTGTACTAATGCTTCAGGAAGTCTTATTTTTCATGGTCTGTGCCATTGCAGCCAGGGCTTGAACATCATGAAAATGTATGAGTTGTTACACTGCTATTTGCAACACTGCTTTGGCAATTGGCTGATGACAGCTTATAGTCCATGTAGGAATGATCCTTTAGGATTTTTTTCAAGGTTACTGCAATCACAATACAAGAAGGAATACTATTACTCCTACAGGTGTGGAAGCTCATAAACTACCTGCAGGATTTGACTTCCCAACTAATTTCAGCTTTCCTTTTCAAAAGGAAGAGCACCATTTTAGCTTTTCTGGCTGTGAATGCAATGTCTGATGAAATTTCAGAGGCCAAAGATAGTGAGTTGGTGATGAGAGCCAGCATGATGTAATGATTTGAGCATTGGACCAGGACCTTGGGAGACAAGGGTTCAAATTCCCTTGAACCATGGAAGACCACTTCATGACCTTGGGCAAGTCACATTCTCTCAGTCAAAGATGAAGGCACTGGCAAACCTCCTTTGAATAAATATTGCCAAGAAAACATTTTGATAGGGGTGTCATAAGTCAGAATTAACTAGGTCTCTGTCTGCATGGGACAGAATACACTAGTGGTAGTCTGGGCATTTGAGCTCTGGAGCTGGCACTCCTCTTGCGATTCCAGATGGCTACTTACAACATGTCCAACTCTATTGCCCCGTGCAGCTGCTGCCATGGCAAGTCACTCACACTGAGGTCAGAATGAGGTACTCAGGATCAATCACATGGCTGGGTGCCTTGTTCTGACCTCAGAATGAGCAATTTGCTATGGCGGTGGTCACACCAGGAGGGACAGTGGGAAGATCCAGTGCTAAGGGTACATTTTTTAAAAACCATTATAAGGGTGCCATAGAATGGGTTTGGTGCTGAACAGACCAGACATCATCCTGACTCTTCACACCAGAAATGGGATTTGATTTGGGTGCCATCTGGACTCTCGGCTGAGGGGATGGGGGTAGGACATTTGGCCCATGAAGAAAGGATCTATACACATAACAATAACATAACAAAGTTTTCCCCAATAAATGAGGATTAAGGCGTCAATGCCACCATCCATAACTCCTTCTCTTAGCACAGAATTTGAATGCCAGAGTATACCCAGCCTTTCCTAATGCATTATCTTAGAGCTGGGGATAGTTTCCTTTTTGGTCTACAAGATCCAGAGTTCTCCACCCATCTTGCCATCCCAAAAAAGTAAAATAAAATATCCAAGCTTTGATGACATACTGGCACGCATAGACTAGAAGAATGTAACTTAACTTCAGGCACCCATCCCGCCTGCCCACCAATCTGGTTTATCATTCAGACACTTTAGTAAGACTCTTACCTTACTGTTATTGCTCTCTCTGCTCCTTCATGCTACAGGACAAGCGAGCACACTCAGAGAGATGAGTGGAACCCATGACATGCCTTTAGGTAATGGTACAGTCATTAATCATTTAGAGGTCTCCCACAGGATTCATCCAGGAAGGCACTGCTCCCCACACCTGGAGGAAGATAGCCAAGGGAACTGGGAGGACTGGCTTGTTGTTTCCCCTACTGGAATGCAGAGACAAATGACAGGCAGTGATGTCTCCAGCCTCAAGGAACTTCCCATCTCCAGAGGCATCAGGGGAAGATCAAGATGTGAAGAAGACTCCTGATTTAGAACTGTCTTTGTAAGGAGATGTGTCATTTTTGACAGCTGGAAAGAGCGGGGGGGGGGGAGAGACAAGAAAAAATCTACTCCCTTGCAAAGAGAATAGGAGACAACTGAAAACCACATGTTCTGTTTCCTCAGGTTGGGGTGAAAGGAAACAGGAGAAAAGTGAAATATTTCAGTCAGATAACAGATTAAGGTCAACTGGACTTTGATCGTTGACTAAAATACTCTGCCGTTTTTTGACAAAGGAAGACTTTATTCAGCACTTAAGCAAATAATTACTATTACTTTGGTCTTTGTGTTCTGAGCAGGGGGGAGAGTGCCTTTGCTTACTCTGCCTCTAAGGTCTAGTAGAGGAAGCGTAGCAAGGCTCCTACATTTGTAATAAGAAAGAGGGCCTTCTCTGTTGTGGCACCCACCATTTTGTTCTAATTTTTCACATTATGTGTTCAGGTTTAAAATTCCTGCTTTTAAAATTAATACTCTTTAATAGGTTGTATTGTTTCATGCTTTTTAGCTACTAATTTTACCATTGTTGTTTTAATTGTAAACTACTTCAAGTTTTTTTTAAAATGAAAAGTGCTCTGAAATAAATTTTGCCAGTGATGATGATGTTCCTTTAAAAGTCTTAGACCATTTTAGATACTGAAATAAAAGATTTGTGGGGAGTCCTGGAAAGCAAAATGTCTCCCATTTAGACTTTGATCTGTCAACTCTAAAGGGCTTGTGCATCCCAGAAATACTCATCAATATATGCCAGTTATACTGACTGGAGAGATTGCTAATGCAAACAATGTCTAATAAACTCAAGATTGTAAATGGCAATTGAGAAATGAAGGGTAAATAATGAACTTGTAATTGCAGGTGATAAATTAGGCTGAATTAATTACCCTTTAATCTTGAACAATGCTGAGAACACAGTATTTAAGCTCAAATGCAATCATAGTCCCCTTGGGGTTAGTGATTTGCTGTACATTTCCAGCTGTACTGTGAGACGCATTGCATCTGACTTGGAGAAAGCCTCACTGCCTTATTTTCCATGTCTGGATGATGTTGAGAGGGGAGATGGGCATTGTCATCAACACATTTGTATAATACTTGTAGGAATATGATTATCATTATTAGTTATACAGGTTGAGTCTCTCTTATCCAGAATTCCAAAATCCAAAATATTCCAAAACCAAAACTTTTTTAAATGGGTGGCTGAAATAGTGACACCTTTGCTTTCAATGTACACAAACTTTATCTCATGCACAAAATTATTAAAAATATTATGTAGAAAATTATGTTCATTGTGTATGTATATATGAAACATAAATGAATTTAGTGTTTAGTCTTAAGTCCCATTTCCAATATATCTCTTTAAATATATGCAAATATTCCAATATCTTGCAGGGGGGGGGGGAATCTGAAATCCAAGACATTTTGGTCCCAAGCATTTTGGATAAGGGAGACTCATCCTATAGTAGTTATGGTAATATTAGTATATACTGTGCTTTGTAAGCATGTCTGAAATGTTATGCCTTTTGTGTATCATATATCAGATAGACAGATATAAATATAAGTTGTAGCCACACTGCAGAATTAAAGCAGTTTGACACCACTTTAACCACCATTATATTCTGTGGAAAACTGGCATTTGTAACTTGGTGAGGCACCAGAGTTCTCTAGCAGACCAGGCAGAATACCTCACCAAACTACAAATCCAGGATTCCACAGGACAGAGGCATGACTGTTAAAGTAGTGTCAAACTGTTTTATTTCTGCAGTGTGGATGCATTTACAGATATATTTATAAATGAGATAGAGAAAGATTGAGATAAATATAGAGAAAGAGGCAGAGATAGAGACAGAGGTGATAGAGAAAGAGCTAGAAATAGATGCTGCTTTTAAAAAGAGGTGGTCTCTTTCTGCTTTTTGCATCTGTTTCTGGTTGGTGGAGGCAAGGGAACAACCAGTATCAGTGGCATCAGCACAAGTATTTCAGCTAGTAAAATGTCTGTCAGTACAATTTGTGTGTATATTTATTTGTGGCATTCCCTGGCAGGCCCAGGGGGTGCGACTCCTCCCAGGATAGCAATGTTTACCAAGATTGAGATGTGATAACCCTACTGGCAAACCATAGGATTATGACTCGCCTTCTGGTTGACAATGCTTTATCCATAATTGGATAAGCCTATGTTGATTCGGCTGAGCCAGTGTACACATCCTGCTCCCTTTGCTAATTGGAATTCTCCTAATACACATTGGTCCCTGATTTCTCAAATTGCCTTCTGATGTACTATGAGATAATGTAAACCTAATGTAACCCTGATGTGAATAAAAAAGGCTGGCCAAGACCTGGCCAGCTAAGCTTTGCACCCCCATTCCTGTCTCTGCGTCTCTTTGCCGCAACATTTATTGTTATTGTTAACCTCCCAAGAGTTGATCTCAACCCTTGCCGATCCTGTGGATGAAACATTTCCAAGACTCCCTGTCCTCCACTGTTCTGCATAGTTCCTATAAACTCATACCCATGACCTCCTTAATAGAGTCCATTCATCTAGCATGCAGCCTTCCTCTCTTTCTACTTCCTTCCCCCTTTCCTAGCATTATTGTTTGTCCAGTGAGTCATACCTTCTTATGATGTGTCTGAAGCATGACAGCCTCAGTTCTGTCATCTTGGCTTCCATGGAGATTTCTTGCTTGAACTGCTGTAGGACCCATTTGTTTGTCTTTTTGGCTGTCCATGGGATCCTTAGCACTCTTCTCCAGCACCACATCTCAAATGCATTGATTTTCTCCCTATCTTGTTTCTTTAACTGTCCAGCTCTCACATCCATAATGCTAATAAGGAATACAATGGCTTGTATGATTTTAATGTTTGTGCCCAGTTATATATCTTTCCATTTTTGGATCGTTTCTAATTCTTTCATAGCCACTCCCCCCCATTCTTGATCTTCTTCTGATTTCCTGGTCCACATTCTTATCGATGGACCCAAACAGACAGGCCAAAATAAAGCTGCTTCAGGTCACTTTGAAGGTAAGCTGTTTAAACGACACATGCATTTTAAGGAGCCAGAATCTGCACCAAAGCTGTGCTCCGGTTCTCAGGACTGGAGCATGGCTTTAGCACAGCTTCCAACCTCTTAGGACACATGTGTCATTTAAACAGCATACCTTCAAAGTGACCTGAAGCAGCTTTATTTTGGCCTGTCTGTTCAGGCCCAATGTTTGATCCCAGGTGTGAAAACTCTTTTACTACTTCTGTTTCTTCATTGTCTAGGTTGAAATTGTCTAGGTTCTCCGTGGTCATTATTTTTGTTTTCTTTATTTTCAGCAGGGGTCATGTCTTTGCACTTTCTTTCTTGTTCTTCCTTAGAAGTTGTTCCAGGTCTGTGAGGTTTTCTGCTAGTATTATGGTGTCATCTGTGTATCTAAGGAGATTATCAGACAAGGGATGCAACATCTTTGTTCCATCCTTTTCCTGTCCTTGTCCCGTTCTTCCCACACAATAGTGGGGAAGACTTTCATAGTGGTGCTGGTCCAGACATTGTCCCGTCCAGGAAGCACAAATGACAGCAACTGTGTGAAAGACTTTCATATGACATCACACTGATCCTGTCTTTGTCCCATCAGTGAGATGGAATTGTCCCGTCCTTGTCCTTCATTTTACATTAATGGAAGAACCTGTTAATGTAATTCCATTTCACTGACAGATTTATGACAGGATCAGGGTATCAAGAGTGAAAGTCTTTTGCACGATTGCTGTAATGAAATAAGGACAGACTTTGCTCCCATCCCCTGTCTGATAATCTCCTTAGATTGTTGATATTCCTTCCTCCTATTTTCACTCCTTCTTCTATATCCAAGCCTGCTTTTCTTACAAAATTTTCTTTATATAAGTTGAACAGGTAGTGTGATAAGATTTAGCCTTGTCTGATTCCTTTGCCAATTGGGAACCATTTATGTGCATATGCTACTGTGTATATGCACAGTGAGATTAAATTGAAGCAAGGGAACATGACCAGTGTATCTTCCCCTTTATCAATGGATGCTGCATTGCACAGCTGCACCCCCATCCTTGGGCACCAGGAAACCCTGGGAACTAAATGTACTATGCTTCCCAGTGCCAATGATTATGCAGGGTTTCAAGGTGATGTCCTTTTCAACTTCAGCAATATGGCTAGCAAACAAGGAATGTAGGCCTCATGTTTGAACCTGCAGGGTAGTCTGGCCCTACCATTAGGATAGTGGAGCAAAAACTACATCTAACAGTTCCTGGAAAGAGCAAGAGCAGCACACACATCCACATGTGCCAAACTAGCCTTCTGCTGTTGGGTGTGGTAGAGGATGCTATCTTGTTGCCAGATGACAGATGGCTTGTGAAAGTGAAATTGAAAGGAGGGGTAGGGCCATGTTTGTCTTGGGCAGCACATTATTTATTGTCATATCCGCACATGGAAGCCATTCAGTTATGGGACACAGTCAAAGCATACGCTTAAAAGCACAACAGAGATGAAGGCTAAACCTGTCCTCCGGGGGGGGGGACTGTAATGAGGTTGCTGGCAATAACTAATCCATACAGAACTGAAAAAAGTTACTTTTTGCACTACCGTTCCCAAAAACAACCCCCTCTATCATGGCAAATGGCTTTGCTAGCTGGGAGATTCATGAGAGTTATAGTCCAAAAAGGTAACTTTTAGAGTTCTGCTGCTCCTCACCACCCAACATCTGCTACTTGAAGTGAATGCCTCACTCTTCCTAATGATCAGGCCAGACCTGATTCTCTTGCCTTGCACCCATTTAAACACAAGGGTGGGCACAGCACAGCCCTCCAGGTGTTGCTGGGCTGCAAATTGTAGCAACTCTTACCAACAAAGCCAATGGTGAGGATTGCTGGGAATTACAGTCAAACACCAGGAGACTTCATGATTCCTACCCCAGATGTAATGAAATGAATCACAGCTAAGGGCCTCCCCAGTCACAGCACAAGAAAGCATACAGGTAAGGCCGACTAGTTACTGACACAAACCAGTGTGGCTGGGCTGGATAAGAGTTTCTATTTAAGGAAAGTTTTCTTGGGCCTCCAGGGTGTAGTTTCAAAAGATGGTTTCAAATGGTGGTGGCAAAGATTGGGTGAGGGAATCAAGAGGTGCATATCCTGTTAAGACCACCAAACTGTTCTGATAGACAGGAGACGTCCTCCAAGGAAAATATGTCTTTGAAAGAATGAGAAGGGTAATTGGCAAGGGTGATTAAACATCTCATTAAGCCAAGGGTTTGTTTAAAGTGGAACTCTATTCTGGCAGCTGATTTCCTTGTTCATGATCAGTCCTAAAACAATGAAACATTAAACTGTATGATTGCATCCATGCATTTGGCTACACTAGTATCTCCTACTAAGAACGAATTCACAAACCCAGCCAGGCAATACTTTTTTTCTGAGCTGAACAAACATAACACAAAACTAAGGACAGTGTTTTGAATTCCCTGCTCATTAGGCAAGAGGTAACAAGACACTCATAATCTTCCACATGAAAACAGGACACTCATAATCTTGCACATCCTTGGTTGGTCCAAAAAAGGATGGTATTACCTGGCCATGGATGGTATTTTCTCTTATGGAGAGACACTGCTGCTTTTGTTTTCAAAGAAAGATGAACACTTTCTCTGGCTGTTCCGGCATTTTCCAGGAGTGAGAATTCTTCAGGCCAGGTCATACAACATTCCACTCATAGTCTGATGTCAGCATTTTTTCCAGGAGTGAAACCATAGACAATCTTCTGAAGATCATGGCAAGACATTAGGGGTGGGTGATGCAACCAATCTTGGCTCCCTCAAAGTTGTTAGGTGCATTTTTGCATCTTGATATTGGTTGTAATTTCCTTTTGTATTTTCTTTATAACACTCAGTCCATACTGGGGAGCTTTGAGAAGGCAGGAGTGTTGCCCCATATATCTTGATGGTAACACAGCCATATTTCACCAGTAGCATATATGGTAGTTGAACAACGGTATAATCTTCTATAAAACACCAGTCCCTGATACAAGGAGATTACAAGTGAAATAAATATTGCTGTATAATCTCAATCTCAATTCTGGGCAGCAACCATTTTTAAAATAAATGTTTCTTTGAAGACTGAAATTTGAATTTTTGGAAAGTTATACATTTCTTCACCTTCTTCTTTTCATTGAAATACATATTCGCTACCATTGCCAGGACAAACGTTTCTTGTGATTCTCTCTCTTGGTCTTTCTTTCTTCAGTGCTGGTGGGCTTCCTAACTAATCCCTTTTTAAACATCCACAATAACAGCCTAAATCAGCATCTGGCAAGCCATCTGAAGAAGAAGGAAACAGCAAATATTTAAGCAATGCTTCTGTTATAGAGAATAAAAATGGTATGGGCTTGACTGTGTGTATACAAGGGTGAGGAGATTGAAGCTTCAGTCTTGTGCAAGCCTGCAGAACTCAGCAAAATTTATTTAAAGGTGTGTGGATACGTACAGGATTGCATAGCTAGAGTCACAGAGACTTCACCCAGGGAAAAACTGTCTACACATGCTTGTCATTGGAAAACCTCACTCTTGAGGGATAACTGGCTCCTGTGAACTATCCATTAGAGATTTATGCCACAAACACAATTTTAAAATTACCTCAGCCCCTAATCTGCTTTCTCAGTAGGGTCAGTCCACACATTCTTGCTATTCAATGGACCCTTGGTATCTGCTGTGGTTTGATCCCAGCCCCAGCCCCACCCCCACCCATCCCCCCAAGAAATGCCAAAATCTGTGGAGCCTCAAGTCCCATTCAATACAATGGCATAGTAAAACGGTGACCTTATATAAAATGGCAAACTCAAGGTATGCCTTTTGGAATTTATATTTTTTGGGAATATTTTCAAGCCATGGATGATTGAATCCATCGATCAAGAATCCATGAATATGGAGTGCCAAGTGTAATTTGTTGTTGTGTATCTTCAAGTTGTTTCCAATTTATAGCAACCTCGAGGTTTTCCTGGCAAGATATGTTGAGAGGGGTTTTGCCTTTGCCTCTTAGGCTGAAAGAGTGTCACTTGCCCAAGATCACCTAGTGAGTTTCTATGTTCAAGCAGGGATTCAAAGTGTGTTCTCCAGAGTCGCAGTCCAATGCTCAAAGCACTAACTACATCACACTGGCTCACCCACATAAATTATACCAGAAATCAAATAAAAGTTGCCAAATTGAAAACTCCTGTCCCTTTAATGGTTGGGTAGAACAGGGAATTTCACCAGGTGTTGCTTGTCACACAACCAAGTAACAAACAGCACCTGTTGAAATTCCCTCTTCTATACAGCCATTAAAAGTACAGGAGCTCACTCCAGTTTTCATACTGACAATCCTTTAGAGAAGAATAAAACTGTGTCCACAAATCTGTGTACCCACGGTCTGGGACAGTTCCTCCTTTGCACTATAATCTTCAGAATCCCACAGCCAACATTGGTGTGAACCAATCCTGAGTTGTGCTTTTGTATGCTGCTGCAATGGTGCCCAAGGGGAGAAACCTATGCCTGCCTGTTGCCCATGAAGAAGTGTGTGTCTGGCAGATGGTGAGGTGGGTGTTGGGGACAGCTTCTATATCTCTCTGATGGTTGGTGGTGATGGAAATGCACATTTTCCTGCTTCACGTGTCTTCTAAGACAGCAAAGGTGTGAAAATGAAGAGGTGTGATTCATGCAGTTGTCTACACTCTACTAAAGCTCATGCTACAAAAAATTAGTTAGTTCTAAAAGTGCCCAGGTCTCTGTTGTTTTTGCTGCAACAGAAAAACATAGGGAATATCCACATTGCAGAATTAAAGCAGTGTGACCCCACTTTAACTGCCATGAGTTAGGACCTTATCACAGGGCGAAAAAGACCTGAAGTAGATTCAGAATTGCAAACTCAAAAGCAGGTATTACCACACATAAAATCACCGTCACTGTTGCCAGGCAACTACAACCTGGGTCCTAGCTGCACTCATCCGGCCACTTTGCAAAAATAGAAAGCTCCTGTTTTTGCAAAGTGGCCCGCTGAGCACAGCTGGGATCTGGGTTTTAGTCATCCACCAGCAGCGGCAGCGATTTTACGTGTGGTAATACCCACTTTTGAGTTTGCAGTCCCAAATCTATTTTGGGTCTTTTTCTCCATGAAATAAGGTCCTGTATCCTACCAAATCCTGGAATTTGTAGTTTGGTGAGATATTCAGCCTGGTGATATTCAGAGAGCTCTGGTGCTTCACCAAACTACAAATCCCAGGATTGTGTAGGATAGAGTTGTGGCAGATAAAGTGGTGTCACTCCTACTCTGGCATCATTCTTCTCAGATCTTGTTCTGATCTGAGAAATAGTCAACTAGTACCAGGTGGCTCAGCTGCCATGGTATGGGAATGGTCAGGTGATGGAGGAGGTATCAGGGCAGATGTCAAGCAAAGATACTCTGGGGTATCCCTGGAGTATCTTGGCCTGTGCACTCAATGAACTCAGGAGGAGGAGAGAGGAGAGTGTGGAAGAAATCTTGCCCTTCCTAGTGTGTGTGATATGTGCCTCCAAGTCACCTATTGATTTATGGCGACCCCATGAATTTCATAGGGTTTTCTTACTCAAGGAATACTCAGAGGTGGTTTTTCCAGGTCCTAGTAGGCTTAGACTCAGGCAAACTTCCACAGCTTCTCCTAGCTGGTGTGTTCCTCCTCATTTTGACTATACTATAATGTTTTTTGGTCACACCAGTCCCTGTTTTCCACAGTGAAATGTTAAAGGGTCTGCATTCATAAGAGTTACAGTCCAGCAGTATCTAGAGAAACCAACATTCTCTTTCTATTTTGAGATCTCCTCTGAAAGTGTCTTTCTAAAGGTTAGAGTACCCTCAAGTAGCATGAAGCCCAGGCACTCCACTAGTCCTCTTTGTAGGGATGACACCTTTATGGATCAAGCACTTTCCACTAGCAACTGTGCTCAGTTACACCTACTCACATGGGGACTTTGTATACTTCTTCTATGCAACCGACAATCCAATATAGAGTATATCAGCTGGGCTCAAAAGTCTTCAGAGCAACACTTCCGGGGTGGGGGGGAGGTGTTAGAAAAAGAGATAATTAAGTGTGTCATTTTAGACAGATGGAATTATGGCATTTCTATAACAGAGCTGTTGAGTTTACATCTAAAAAGTCATGCATCAACCCATCACATCATGAGATTAGAGTGTTGTTATTTAAGTGAAGCTTGAATAAATATATTCTGGTGGTTTGGAGAAAAATACGTTCTTGTCTCTGAGCTTTCAGTAGGCATTGCATTTTTAAACGAAAAAGTACAAAGTAAGACCATGAGCACAAACTACTTAAATAAGGTGTGTGGGGGGGGGGGGGGGGAGAAAATGGTTCTAATAGTGTCATCTGAGTGGCACTGTATTAGCTGTCAGGAAATTCATTTAAAGCATCTTGGAAGGTTCTGATAGGAGTTGAGGAAGAGATTGGCAACACAAATGTATGTGAAAAGACCCAAATCTCAAATACCACACATACAACAGTGGATTGGGTAGCAGTCTTTTCTCCTACAGGAGAGATAGTTAATCCTGTCAAGTTTTGACACTGCTGACCACTTGATGAAAGGAACAAGGGAAGAAACATTCTCCCCACCATCAGATGTGTTATTCCCTATTGGTACTGTGCCACTTTACTACATTGGCTGTCAGCTTGGCAGCAGTGTGACTTTCACACATGCAATGAAGGAACACTGCATCCTCAGATTCTGGATGCAGATTTCCTTGCACCGCTTCTTAGTGGAGCTGTGGGGATGCATCTGGTAGCACAAAACATGGCAGTGCAATCCATGTAGTTGTTGCTACATAGGATGCAATCCAAAGCTCCCTCTATTGTGCTGCAACTTATAGAAGCTCTTGGAATGTTTTTCCCATTGAGTAAGGGGAGCTGATGCAGCTGAAAGCAATGCACACACCTGGGCTCTGTGTACTGTGGGGTGACAAGAACATTGTGGCACCATCAGGGTAGGGCTTTGAAGCCAACAATCATCAGTCATCATGGATTCTGAGAGTTGTAGGCCAAAAACTAAATTTCTCATATGCTAGATTACAATGTCAGGATAAAAATAAAACAACTTTAAATAAATAAAGGCCTTAATTGTAATAGCTAGTCTCAAGCAGAGGGGATCCACTGAATCAACAGATGAATGGTGTGCCCTACAGCATTTCGGAGATGTAAATCAGGACAGGTGTGGTCATGCAACATCAGAATTTGGTCAAGATGGCAAAAGTTATTAATGAGGAAGAACAGACAAACTAGGAAAGCCTGCAGAAGCTTGTTTTTGCCTGAGCTGACTGGAAAGGGCAAGATTCACCCACTTTTCTCCTTTCCCCCTGCTGAGTTAAATGGAGAACAAATTACTTTCTCATTTTGAGCTCAAATTGCATCAATAGAAGTAAGCTGAGGACTAAGGGAGAAAATGGAGAGAGAAACTGGTACGGTACATTTTAAAAGCAGCTGAAAAAGTGAGATGGCAGAAGAATCATCAGGATTCTCCCTGTTAAATCAGGACATTTGGGGAGTATGGAATTAAGAATCAACACATAGGAAAATCTCATTACATTAACAGTTTACTCTAGTTAGGAATAATGATAGGATTCAAGCCAGTCTTCTCATGCAAGAACTCTTGATACATCAGAATTAATCAGAAGATCATTTGATATTCTTTCAGTACATTGTGGCTGTATAGCACCCAGCGCATTGAGTGTCTGAGCATGCTATAATGTACTATAAGCAACTATGCTCAGGTGGTATATCAGAAGCCAAGCACCAAAAAAGAGTGAAACAGGGAAGGAATCTGGTATTCCCACCCCTGCCTCTCATTGGCCTTACAATAGAGTGCAATGTGGGAAATGATAGCTTGACTGGTATTTAGAGATAAGCGTAAACAGAAATAAATAAGGCAGGGTAGGAAAAGCATGAGATCAGAACCTCGTCTTCCCATTGGAGAGGTTTCTGGAATGAATGGTAACCTTATCCCATAAAGGTCATGTGACATCATACCCCGGGAGTCAAGAGTCAATTTAGCAGCAAGCGCCTGCATATTCTCCTAAATAGGGAACCAGTGGATTCCCCATCCCTAGCAGATTGTGTTTCTTTAGTTCCCTCCCTCCTTCCATCCTGCAGTGTGTTTATGGGATGCTTGGGCAAAGCATTTAAGCAGCACTATAACCTCCCAGTGAGCTTGTCCCTTTGCCAAGTCAGCTGTGACAAGCAAACGTCTCACTATGGGACAATGGACACAGCGGAGCCCTGGGAGTGGTGAATCCAGCTTCTAAGGACAGGCTGATCAGATGTCCTCCTTTTCCAGGACATGTCCCACTTTTTAACCTTCTGTCCACGAGGAATTCCAAAATGTCCTCCATTTGGAGTATGACTAAGAAGCAAGAATTTACATTCATATGAGTGTTTTGAGCTTTTATTTTGTACTGTCCTGTATTTTTCTTGAATGTCCTCCATTTTGTAGTGCCTTGTCCTCCTTTGTGGTCATGACATCTGGTCACCCTGTCTAAGGAGAACACACATGCACACAAGGTATCGCATTCTCCCCCCCCTCCCTCCCTCCTTCCCTATGCCTTGATCCACTATGCCTGCCTGTTTTATCAGCGAGATCAGTGAGTTCTCCCTTTGGCTATTAATTCTCTAAGGGCTGCTCCTGCTATAGGGCTATAGCATCCATCCCCTCCCCCCCCCCCCCCCCCCCCCCCCCCCCCGCCTCACCTAGCCAAGGCTAATAAATAAAATAAGAGTGCTGTCTTTGCAGTTGATGCAGGTACATCTTGCTATTTCTATTTCAGTGGCATAAAGCTCTGAGGAGCACATCTCTAAATGATGGTCTCTCTTTTTTTATTTATTATTGATATTAACATCCTGCAATGGGTTCAGGGAAGTCTGTATGACTCTCTTACCTGTTTCATCCTCATAACAATCTTGTAAAATAAAGCAGTCTGAGAGGGAGAAAGAGATTGGTAGTATAGTATCTGTATTGGCCAGGGTACTCCAGGGCAGACTGGAGTATCCTGGCCCTGAAACTTCCCCAACCTCTCTGTTAGCTGAGGCCCTCCAATGCTAGGAGGCTGTTCACACAGGTGTCCAACTCTGCCACCTGGTGCAGCCACCATAGAAATGTGTCACTCACTGCTGAGGTCAGAACAAGGCACCCAGCCTTTATAGCATGTCTCAGTGCCTTGTCCTGACCTCAAGCTGTAAGTGGTCCCAATCTCTTTTTTTCCCCAGTCTCCAATCACCAAGGAGTCTTCCAAAGCCTTCAGAACCCCCCCCCCATTTTAAAAAATATTTCTGCCCCCTAATACCTCCAAACCATGTAAAGAAAGCCAGTGCGGAGCAGTGGACTGAGTGTTGGAGTATGACTCTGGAGACTGGAGTTCAGTTCTCCACTCAGCCATGAAACCCACTGGGTGAACTTGGGAAAGTCACACTCTTTCAGCCTCAAGGGAAGGCAAAGGAAAACCTTCCCTGAACAAATCGTGCCAAGAAAACCCTGTGATAGGGTCAGTTTAGGGTCACCATAAGTCAGAAACAACTTAAGGCACACAACAACATGTAAAGACCCCCCCCCCTCAAATTATGATGTTTTTGCTCTCTTCACTTCACCCCTGCCCCAAATAAAGTGAAAACACCAAATGGACATGCTGTTATATTTCTTTGTTATGCTGGCCATGTACCGTAATAAATTATCTCGTATTTTGCTGTTGTATTCCAGCTAGTTCTGGGGAAAAGGTGGCAGTGTGGCCTGCTGGATGCATGTATGTGTGTGAAAACTGGCCAATATGAAACAAAAACAAGCTTATTAGCAGTGTGTTCATTTGTTAGCCTATCCTGAGCCTTAGGGTGTGTCAGACCTTATCTCCTTAGAAGAATAACTAAACATTTTCTATATTTAACCCATCTGTGGGTGCATCTACACTGTAGAAATAATACATTTTGACACCACTTTCACTGCTGTAGCTCCATCACATAGGCCTGTTACAGACTGCCAAAATAAAGCTGCTTCAGGTCTCTTTGGAGGTATGCTATTTAAATGATGCATGGGTCCTAAGAGTCCGGAGGTCGCACCAAAGCCACACTCCATTCCTAAGCACTGGAGTGCAGCTTTGGTGCAGCTTCCGGATTCTTAGGGTGCATGCATCATTTAAATAGCATACCTCCAAAGAGACCCGAAGCAGCTTTATTTTGGCAGTCTGTAACAGGCCATAGACTCCTGGGATTTGTATTTTTACAAGGTCTTCAGCCTTTTCTGTCAGAGTGTGCTGATGCCTCACAAAACTACAAATCCCAGGATTCTGTAGAATGGAGCTACAGCACTTTAAATAGTGTCAAACTGGATTACCTGTACAGTGTAGATGCATCCTGACATGTCTGCTTGTAACATAACAGCCCAAACAACTATGAGAAAACCTCTCTTTCTCTGCTGTAATCTACACTGCAGACATAATGCAATTTGACATCACTTTAACTGCATGGTTCAATCTTATGGAATTCTGGGATTTGCAGTTTCATGAGATATTTAGCCTTCCCTGTGAGAGAGATCTGGTGCCCCACCAAAGTACAAATATCTGGACTCCATAGCATTGAGCCATGGCAGTTAAAGCAGTGTCAAGCTGCATTATTTCTGCACTGCATATTTGACCTCTCTGCATGTGCAGGATGGAAAATAGATCTTTCCATCATATGACAGACCCTGTGTTGCCAAAGCCAGTGGTTTTCCAGCTTGTTTCCATCAAAATATATTTTCTGTGACAGCCCACCTATCACTAAATCCTGCTTTAGAAGCACTCTAAGAGCTGTTCACTAGTGTGCATGCTGTATGTTGGGCATGTGCCACATCTCCTGGGTCTTATCTACTGCCCACTGTGGGATGAGAATTCACTCCAATGTGCCAACATCCATGGCCTATATTGGTGAAAAACTGTGGAGTGATTCTCACCCTTTGCAAAGGTTCAGCACCTTGGATAGGTCCTTTAAAATCTGAACTGAAGCCTGAAGTGGATTCACTGCCCCCCTGTAATGGAAGATAACAGGTTTCACTGCCCACTATCACTCTCCCTTGCAGGGGAAGGCAGCTATGTAGGTTGCAGCAGCCATGCTGCACTTCAGAGATGGTTCTTCGTCATGAGGGCTGTCACCCATTGTCTTCTAAGGAATCCCAGGGTTCCCTTGAAATGCAACTTGAACAGTGCTAAGCTATCTCAGCAGTGATATTTTCCACAGAAATCAGAGCATCATAACATTGCTCCAAAAACACAGCAAAACTCCTCTGAACCAATCTTGCCAAGAAAACCCCATGATAGGTTTGCCTTAGGGTTGCCATAAGTCAGAAATGAATTGAAGGCACACAACAACAACAACTATGAAGAACTTGCCATCGGCAAGCTGTGGGGAGGTGGAATCTTGCTCTGGGAAATGCAGTCTCTTCCCCTCGGAAACACCATCAGATTCTAAGCTTGCTTTTGTTCCGACAAGGGCAGGGTGAACCAGAAAATGAGAGTGAACAGCCAATACTACAGAGTGGCAGCCCCCTGGTGTTGTAATTTCTATACTTAGCCTGGATTGTCACAGTAGGCAATGCTGCTAGAAAAGAGGTTGGCAGAGTCTCTTGAATTCTATTACTCCCTCCAAGGCTTAGGTACAGATACATTGGAAGGCATGAAATTGTATGAGGTCTGTATGTACAATTTATGGGCTCAAATCCTTTGGGTGGATAATAGGATCAGCATCAGCAGCTGTTACTTTTAGTAGCTGCTTCACTTTACCAAAAGGTAGAGCTGGCCTTGTCAGGCTGCATCAGCCAACTGGATTTGGGGGTCATGACATGACCCTATGATTTACTCTGCTTAGGCCACCAATAAAACAGAAGATGCTACAACTTTGGCTTCCTCCATCTGTTCTCCATCAGGTCTTTTGTTCACTCTGTCCTGCAGCTGCTGGGGTAAGCAGGCCCCCAGGTGTGTCACACAACACTGTGGCATCATCCTCACCACCACCACTACCACCAATAGTACTACTACCACCACCATTATTCAATTGCACCATCACCATTGGTGATGACAACAACAACAACAACAGAACATTTTGAACAACAAAAGAATGGCAGGAGAAGGTGTGGCTGCTGTTTGCCTCACTTATTCAGGAGTTTTACATGATGAAATGGGGTCAGAGGGATAATTTTCTTTTTTTTTTTTCTTTTTTCTTTTTTTTTGGTACCCTCTACTATATACACAGTACACACACACACACACACAATAAACTGGGAGTGACCTTCTGGAAACTGTTGGACTCCAACTCTCATCAGACTAAGGCAGCATAGCCAATGGTGAGGGATGACAGGCAATAAAGTATTGACAATATCTGGAGGGCCTCACGTTCTCCAGCTCTTTCTTAGCCTGCATGCACACTGCAGAATGAATGCATCTTGACACTGCTCTAACTGCCATGGCTCAATGCTGGCGAATGTGTAGTTTTGTGAGATATTTAGTCTTCTCTTTCAGAGAGCTCTGGTGTTACGGCAAACTAAAAATATCAGAATATGATAGGATTTAGCCATGACAGTTAAAGCTGCTTTAATTCTGCATTGTGGCAGCAATCTACAATGAATAGTGTGTGTGTGTGTGTGTGTGTGTGTGTGTGTGTGTGTGTGTGTGTGTGTTCAAGTTATTTCTAACTTATGGCAATCCTAAGAGGATGGAGAACAGATGGAGGAACCCATAGTAATAAGGACTCCCAGTCTGAGAATGGAGTTATGCCAGCCAGTTCTGGACGGGGTCACACTTTCCCTGAAGGACTCTGTTCACAGCTTGGAGGTGCTCCTAGACCAGAGCACAGAAGGAAAAAGAGAAAGACTAGAAGGAATTATGGCATGGAAATTGTGTTGTTGTTGTTGTTGTTGTCGTCGTCTTCAAGCCATGTTGTTGTTGTCGTCTTCAAGCCATTTGTGACCTATAGTGACCATAAGACAAACCTATTCTGGGGTTTTCATAGGAAGATTTGTTCAGAGGGAACTTGCCATTGCCTTCCCCTGAGTCTGAAAGGATGTGACTTACCCAAGGACATCCAGTGGTTTTATGGCCAAGCTGGGATTCAAATTCTGGTTTCCAGAGTCCTAGCCCAATGCTCAAACTACTGCACCATGCTGACATTTCATTGGGGGAACTCAAAAGCACAGTGGAAGCTAGTAACCTTATAACAACCAGAAGCATATTTCAGAGTTGAATAAATAGACAGTTTAATCAGTTACCAGGTCTTAAAAGGATTGTGAAACTGTTCTAGGCAGGCAAGACCTCTGCTTTAAGGGCCACAGAGAAGGACAGTTATTCATCACCTTTGGACTTTAACCTAGGACAAAGGAAATTCTGAAATAACTCAGTCTTCCGATGTAGGCCAAACCTATAGGTATCCTTCGTTCATTGGCAGCCAGTAGCAGATGATTAAAAAGGAAGTTGACAAGAAGCACAGACATGATGGGCCGAGTTGTTCCATCTATTTCTGGCATTCAGGACTGCAATACCACCACCACCACCCCAAAAGTCTCTATCTGATAAATATTTGGCTAACAGCCACTGGCTTTCCTGTCTTCCAGTCATTTCCATTTATCTTTTTGGGACAGAGCTCTGACTAGTGATCTCTATGCTATCATACAGTTGTTGGTTTTAGAGCATAATTATCTAATGGTGAGGGAACTTGCTTGCTGCCTGTTAATTTTACAGGAAGATCCCTATCTCAGATACATTACATGTATCCAAATGTTGTTGGACTGCAACTCCCGTCATAATGTGGAATGCTTGGAGCTGGGATCCAAAACTTCTGGAGGGGTTTCAGCTTTCCCACACCTAATATTAAGAATATAGTGGGTGGTGGGTGGTGGGGAAGTAAGTGTGTGGCCTCCTGATGTTAGAGCTGGACTGCCAGTCCCATCAGCTTTGGTCAGCATAGCCAGGAGGGTCCGCATGAGAGCTGTAGTCCAACAATATTCAGAGCACCACATATTCCCTCATCTCTGGCATAATGGGCAACTGTGGACAAATGCTGTCCTCCAAAAGCCTGACAGAGGTGGAGGATTGCAGATCCCATAATCCCACACTAATAACTCTGCAGCTAGGGCTGCAGACAAAAACATTTGGGGGGGGGGGCACAGTTGTCCAGCCTTGGTAAAAGGAGATAGTGTTCTGTTCTGAGCAGGGATGAGCAGAAAAATATGTTTTTCTGTTAGCTGCAAAAGATATCTCCTTTTCCAACATTTTTTCAAAGGAAACCGCATGAAAGTATTGAGGAAAATGTGTGACCCTCTGAATGTTGTTGTACAGCAATTCACAGAAGCCCTAGCCACCCAGAAGGCCATTGGGACCCCTTCCAATGCTTACAATTCTAGGGTCCTGTCTTCACAGGCGAAATAAAACCCCTGTTCTGGTATGAGCACACTGGACAACATCCAGCCCATTCATCACCTGGGGTATACTGCCCCCCCCCCAGAATGAATTAAAATAGCTCACCTTTTGCTCCAGATCTTTTATGAGAATTCACAATGCATCAGAGCCCTCCATTGTGACACTGAGTGGTTGATTCAAATGTGTGCCACCCAGTATAGGGTGACCAATATCCTAACACCAAAGGAGGACAGGGCACCAAAAATTAGGATATTCCAGAAAAATGTAGGACATTACCAAATAAAAGCTAAAAACACTGATCAAAATATAAATTCATGCTTCTTACTCCTGCTCAAAATGGAGGTTATTTTGGAATTCCTCCTGGACAGAAGGCTGAAATGTAGAATGTGTCCTAGAAAAAGAGGATGTCTGGTCACCCTGACCCTGCATGGCCACCACTACTGTGAGTCGCTCACTCTGAGGTCAGAATGAGGCACCTGGCCATATGATTGACACTGGGCACCTTGGCAAGTGAATCACCCATGGCAGCGGCTGCATTGGGCAAGACGTACATGTGAACAGCCAGCAAGTGTTGCAACAAGAATGCCAAGTAATGAAGCAACATCAGGGCAATTCCAGGGCAGGAATACTCTGGAGTAGTCTGGCCTGTACAGAGAGGGCCCGAGAGTTGCAACCTTTAGCTGAAATGATGGCAACCTGAGTATCCCAAACAGAAGCTACAGTGCTTTTAAAGAAGCTTCTCCCAGTTTGGAACCTAGCAGTTGCTTTGGCCTACCTCTCCCATAAATGGCCATCCTGGCTGGAGATGTTTGGAACTGTAGTCACATTCAGCTAGGGGTTGTCTATCCTGCTAAAAAAATCTGTATTCAACTCATAGTCATTGCAATCAGGACACATGACATTCTTGACGTTTCACTGAAATGTGGTTCAAGGGCTTTAATCTGATTTTAAAAAAACATGCCTTTTACCCTGCACTTTCCTAGAAAATCTAGACAATTGTGTGTGTAGACATCCCCAAAGGCAGCATTGCTTTGGAGTTTTCAGAGGGTAGAACAGATTGGTGCATGGTGACCTGGGTCAACTGATCATTTCCACCAGGAAATAGTACTTCCCCAATTTGAATGTAAGTTTTGCCCCCTCGGTCACCCTTTTTCTTTTCTTTTTTAATGTAGAAATTTACGCAAAAATTTGTGTAGCAGCATTAGCGTTCCTCTGCTTAGAAGGATGGCTGAAGTAACTTCAAACTGTAGGAAAAGAGGCAGAGTCTCATAGAGCTAGAAGGAGATGATTGACTTTATCTCCATTAGGGGTGAAGATGCTCCAACTTGGGGAAGTCCCTTTTGGTTGTTGTTGTATGCCTTCAAGTTGCTTCCAACTTACAACAAGCATTAGGTGACACTGTCCTAAGATTTTCTTGGCCAGATTTGTTTAGAGGGGGTTTGCCATTTCCTTCCTCTGAGTCAGAGAGTGGGACTTGCTCAAGGTCACTTGGTGGGTTTCCACGGCTGATCAGGGATTTAAACTCTGGTCTCCAGAGTTGTAGTTCAACACTCAAACAACTGCATCACGCTGGCTCCCTTTTAGAGCCTTACCAATGGCTTTGTGTGCATTATGCTAGTCCTTCTTATAACAACACTTTCAGGTAAGCCCAGTATTACTGCAGCTGAGAAGCAGCACTCAAACACATTGGTGAATTTGGAACCAGAGCCTTCCTGGTGCACACAACTCAGGAGCTTATTGCATGAACTTTAAAACTGACTCAAGCATCCCAGGCTGCAGCTGGGACACAGGATGGAAGTGGGAACTATCGCATGCTAAATCACAATCTAATCACCAGCCACCATCAGCCCAGGTCCCAGCTACATTCCGCCAGCACTTTTTAGAAGGCATGCTGGTGGAGCATGGCTGGGACCCAGCTTGGACCCAAGCTGATGGTGGCTGGCGATTAGGTGGTGATTTAGCATGCAATAATCCTCGCCTCCACCCCATGTCCTAGCTGCAGCCTGGGATGCTTGAGCCAGTTTTAAAGTTCATGCAATAAGCTCCTCAGTCTGTTTGCCACTGTATTACAACAGTCCTCAGGTATGTGTCCCAGAACAAATACATCACACTGCATTTTGGCTCTTGGAGCATCCTTGCAACCCTCTATGCACAATACACCTCTTGCATGGCTAACTGTGTGCCTAGCGCAACATGGCTGCTCCAGAGAAACATGTTTGTGTGGGCAGTTTCCACTTTTAATTCTTTCTTCAATAGAGGAATTCTTTGTCCTGTAGTCACAGCTAAATTGATCTGGGTTTATGTGGTTCAACTGATCCCTGTGGCCAAGGCCACATTTGAAACAGCAGCAAACACTCCTCGGTGTGTGTGTGTGCATGTGTGTGCCCACTGGCATGGGAACAACTGTCAGTCTGGTTAAAATCTTTATTTGAACCTGGTTGGTTCCTTGTACTCCTTGGAGTTGCTCTGTGCAAAATTGTTAATTTGCCATCGTTATGAAATTCAAAGGGTCATTTAAGGCCAGGCATTGGTTTCTGTTTGTTACTGAAGTTCATGCCTTGGGGCTGGGAAGACAAGCAGAAGGGGCCCTCCTTGCCTGAGCCAAAGAAATGTGCCTGTATTCAGAAGTGTCTTTAAGCATCCTGGACTCCACCATTTGATTTGAATCTCTGACAAACTGAGGGTTTGGGTGACTGAGCCTGTTACAGAGAGAAAGGATGTATTTGTGTGTGTGTGTGTGTGTGTGTAGTGTGTAGTGTGGGGGCGGACAGGGAGAAACAGCTGTTGTTGTATGCTGGCTTGTTCTCCCTTCCCACTTGCTTTGTGAGGTGGTTTCACCAATGGACTTGTTTGTATGGGTTTCCAGTCCAGCGTCATTGTTATGCAACTTGTTTTGTCAGGAGAAGAGATCCTTAGGAAAGTTACTTCTTCAGGTGAAAACTCCCCAGCCAGCATAGACAAAGAATGGGGGAACTGTGGACGTTTCTGAGAATTGTCATCCAAAAAAGTAACTTGTCCAAGCTCTGGTACTGCGAGGTGCGGGAGAAAGCTTTCAGTTGCACACTTTCTTAGTGCCTTAAACTTTTCCTCTCCACTTTCTTGCTTCATGGATTGGGAGGCCTCTAAACCCTGTAAATATAGAGATCTGCCTGCCCTGCTTTTCCTCCTCCCTTTTTAACTCTTTGCTACTAAACTTATTACTGAATTTTGAAGATGGGCAACTCAGCCAATTCAATCAAAGAGGAATAACCATGAAAAACAAATAAAAAGTTAAAAAATCTGCAAGGAATTTCAAGTTATTGCGGGGGGTGTTGTTTTGCGATTGCTTTCATTGAATTGAGTACAACAAAACGCTGGTTTCTGTGTTGATGTCAGCAGTAGGAACAGACATGTTCTTGCTAAACATGGTGATTCAAAAAGAAAGATTTTCAAATGAGTAAAAAATTTTCCTCCACATATACTATTGGCTCCAAGGCTACAAAGGGATCAAGGCCAGCACTACCATTAAGGAGTAGGAAGTAGTCACCTCAGGGAGTAGCCAGCAGCTGTTTTTCTCATTCTTCACCTCTTGGACTGGCTCATAAGGTTGTACTGGGTTTCCTAAATTAGTCTGATGCTTTAGATTAGGGGCATTAGCATGTGAGGCTTTTAAACTGAAATTAAAGCTAGCAAATAGCATCTTTGGCCATACTTATCACACAAGGTTCTGTCTCTTTCATTGCTGTGTTGCCTTTAAAGCATTGATAGAGTGACCCTTTTAAGTAATGGGAAAACCCATCAATAAGCTCCCAAAATTGCTGCTTTGCCTTTAGTCTTCAGGTGCAGTAGGTTCGTCCTGCTACAGTTCCAGTACTGGGCAGTCAAGTGGTCAATGGGAGTGATTCTCCACCTCTTCCCCTCTCAATTGCATTGGCTTTCTTAGCTGCTGCATCACATTGCTGACTCATCTTGAGCTCGTGGTCCATTAAGATTCCGAGATCACTTTCACATATACTGTACTACTATCAAGCCAAGTATCACACATCTATGCATTTCATTTTTAATGCCCAAGTGTAGTATCCTACAGTTCTTCCTGTTGAATTTCATTTTGTTAGTTTTGGCCCAGCTTTCTAATCTGTTAAACGTCATTTTGAATTTTGATCCTCTCCTCGGGGATATTAGCTACTCTTCCTAATTTGGTGTCATCTGAAAATTTGATAAGCATGCCTTCTAGTCCATCATCCAAGTCATTGATAAAGATGTTGAATAGCACCGGGCCCAGGACAGAACCCTGTGGCACCCCACTGGTCACTTCTCTCCAGGATGCAGAGGAGCATCCAACTGCAGATCTACCTAACAGTAGCATTCTCTAGCTCTCCTTTTACTAGCTTTTTTGAAGGATATCATGGGGGTGTTACCAAGTTTGGTTTTATATAAATTTTGGGTGCCATGCGATCTAAATCTATGACCCCTGACTGACCCCTTCGCTAGCCGCCATTACCCTAAGAGCAAGCTGACCACATAGCCAGTTGTCTTGCTAGGCTTGGTTAAAGGAAGAAGGTAGATTCTAAAGCTTTCAGCAAGCAGTTTTGGGAGTTGCCATACTAGTTTCGCAGGCTGCCCAAAGCAGGAAGACAATAGCAGAGCTTCCTCCTTTTGAGAGCCAGTGATTAAGTTAACAGCTCCACCATCGAGATATTTGTCCCCTCCTGAAAAGTGCCAGACCTCCTCTTTGTGTATCCATTGTGTAAGTTTCAGCTTAGACAAAGATAAAGTCATCAAGCCTTTGTTCGCCAGGCTGCCATAGCCTGAGGTTATGTTCAGGGGTATAAAAGTACCCCACTTCCAACCCTCCAGTGGGCTTGTTGAGCTTTGAGTTCCAAACCTGATACCTTGCTTGTCGAGCAGCCTGCTCCAAGCTTGTGATCCTTGAGCCTTGGGCTCTGCTGAAATCACTTGAACGAAGCCAAGCTCACTGTCTTTCGGGCCTCTAGTTAGCTTTGCCCGCTGGAACTCAGCTCCTAGCCACCGCAGTCGCCTCTTGCTTTCCCCATTCCTGCGGCCGTGTCCGCTCACATCCCTCACATCCATCGCTTTGGAGAAGACTCCTAAGATAAATATCCCAACAGTGCCTCTATCCTTTCTCCTCTACTCCCGAACTCACCCTTCCCTTACTTTAGCATTGAATGTGTGTTTGTGCATGTGTGATCCCCGTTGTTGTGTGGCTTTAATAAATGTTTCATATTTTTATTGCAACTCATTGGCATTTTCGAGTCTCTTTCTCTCTGGGGTTGGACTAGATGACCTCTGGTATACACATAGGGACCCGACCCCGCTGCGTGCACAGTTAGGACACCCCTTTCGTAAATTCCCCTAATTCGATCCTTCCTAACAGGGGAACTTGTCAAAAGTCTTACTAAAAGAAAGAGGATAAGCTTTGAGTGGGGAAAGATGAAAAAGAATTGTGACTATAGTCCTCTACTATGGAAATGTAACAACGTAAGAAATTTCTTTCATCTTGGAATTGTTTTGTGTTATATTTTCTGTATTTTCTTTTTCATTTGCGTTTTTGATTCTATTGTAACACAGTATTTAGATGTACAAAATGTATCTAAAATGTGATGGAATAGATGTAGTATTTTTAAATTTTAATTGGTTTAACAAAAAAATTCAAAAAAAGTCTTACTAAAACAGTGTGCCATGCTCATGGATGATGGGGTGTGTAGTCACCCTGCACATGTGTACATGAAGGGAGGAACTATGCAGTTCTATCCCCTTTATGTTTTCTTTGAAGATGGGGGCGGAGGAGATTGTTGCATACACACATATACTTTCCACAGTAGGAAGAAGCTTCATGTGCAAAGCCCATTTAGCAGCAGAGCAACTCCATTTTGCTGCCTGAGGCAGAGCCTCAGGCAGCAAAATGGAGTTGCTCTGCTGCTCCCATGGAAGTACATAGCATTTAAAGCCAACCCAATTATTCTAGCACATGTGATAGAACACCTCAAAAGTGCTTCTCCCCTCTCCAAAACTATAAAATTATGACTATAATAGTTACTGAATTACTGTCTACTGTCCTTTCATGACAACCTGATATCTGCCACCTGAGGTGGCTACCTCACTCTGGCTGCATCCACACTGCAGAAATAATTGAGTTTGTCACTGCTTTAACTGCCATGGCTCAATGCTATGGAATTCTGGAAACTGTAGTTTTGTGAGTCATTTAGCTTTCTCTGTCAGAGAGCTGTGGTGCCACAACAAACTGCAAATCCCACCTCTGAGACTAACTTAAAGGTAGAAGCTGGTAGCAGTTGGATGCTACCAACTTCTGTCTTTCAGTTAATCGCAAAGGTGTTGTAAGAACTCTTTGCATCCTGGTTTTTCCAGACTAACAGGCTTATGTTTTTGAATTCTACAAATCCCTGGATTCCAAAGCATAGAGCCATGGCAGTTAAGGAGGTGTCCGATTGCAGTGTGGATGCAGCCTATGTCTAATGGTAGGACCAGCCCTAATCATTAGCTTACTTTGAACTGCTTTGAGAGCCAGCCTACTGTAGTGGTAGGAGCATAGGATTACAACTCTGGAGACCAAGGTTCAGTCATTGGGTGACCTTGGATGAGTCACACAGCCCCAGAAAGCCCTGTCACTGGCTCTCTTTAGGGTCATCATAAGTTAGAAATGACTGGAAGGCACACAACAATAGTGATAACGTTGACCTCTCCCCACACTGGACAGCAGCGTGGTAGAACTGTACAGAAACATGTTCAATTCAAGAGGAAAGGGAGGAAGTAGATGACAGAGGTGCACCTACTTGTACGCACAGGTGCTCATCAAAACTAGCGCGGGGGGGGGAGTAATATCTTGGAGAACCTTGGAGGACAAGACAAACTGCTGAGGTTTCAACACATCAGGCTATAGGAGATGCACAATCAACTCACAATAGTTCTGTCAGCAGAACTGGTCCCAGCTGTTCCTGAGAAGTGCAGCTGCCAGGCCTACAGATCTTGAGAGAAGCCATTCCCTAGAGGTAGCTGCTTTGATATACAGGGGAAGACAACACCAACCCTCCCCCTCCCCACCCATGGGAACCAGGAGGGGGCTTCAAGCATCCACTGGAGAAACATATTTCCAGACTAACCATCCCAGCCCAGGTTCCCTGATTCCCTCATTCCTCCCGTGGCCCCATCTCAGTGATGGTCGAGGATCAACAGAGGGATATCAGCGTTTTAATTGCTGTTTTTATGCTTGATGTTGTGTTTTTAATATGTTATACTGTTTAATATTGTCTTAAGGGGGGGAGGGATAAAGTGTTTTTCATTGTTATATTTTATATTTTACTGTTGTCAACCGCCCGGATTGGTTTGCCATAGGGCGGTATATAAATAATAATAATAATAATAGAATAATACTAATAATAATTATTATTATTATTATTATTATTATTATTATTATATTTGCACATCTCCAATATATTCAGGAAACCGGTTGAGCCACGGTTCAAGGAGCCATGATTTGAAGAAGAGGGCCTGGCTACTCATCTCCATGTATCCCCAACACAACAGTTGGCATTGCAAGGATTCTGCCCACCACACTTTTCTGACAAGTGGTTAATGCTGTTTAAACTGTCTTGTTTTGCACATGGAGAGGCACAAAAAGAATATTGAAGCTTGTCCAAGACTGAACAGCAAAGAAGGGCTGATTCACACATGCATATCTGTCACTTGGTGACCTGCAGGTGCAAATGGATCACTGTTGCTCTCTAATCTGAAAGGCAGCATCTCACATCACCCTAAATGCTATGCTTTTTAGTGAAATACATCTACACCATTGGCTGCCACTCATTACTGTACAGAAGCCAGTAAAGGTGGTAGACACTGTATGTATTGCCCACCCACCATAATCAAAGCTATTCTGAGTTTCCAAAGGGTGATTGCTTTCTGTGATCCTGCTTCCCAGATCTTCAGTCTTCTCTCTCTTCCCTTTGAAAGAAGAGATGACAGGGTGGGGAGAAGTATAAAGTAGCTTACTAACAGTGCTTATGCTACTGCACTAAGGCAGCAAAAAGGGAAAATGTAGATGAATGAGCCAGTGAAGCACATGAACTGATCATTTTCAGTATGGAATCAAAGACCCCAAAGCAGATTATAGCTGCTACATTAGATCATATCATTGTCAGAATGGGAATACTGCTGGCCAAGAAGAGATGAATGTAATTGTTGACAAAACACAAGCTAGTATTCTATAGTGACACCTTTATTGGACCAACCAAAATGCACAATATACATGTTGCAAGCTTTTGAAGCTCCACTGCAATATTTTTAGCTTGCAACATGTATATTGTGCATTTTGGTTGGCCCAATGACTGTATCATTATTTGATACTGTTTGGTGGAATTTTTATGTTGTTGGATTTGTTATATAGCCAGCATGGCTACCCTTTAATGTTTTGTACAAAGCTAGCATCCTGGTAGTGAATTCTGATGGTGTTGGGGTTATGCCTTTGTAACTCTCTCTTTTTGGCCAATATTTGGTATTCTGTTCTGACCTCACAACAATCAAAATCCAACCCACCTTAAAAGTAGTGTGGCAGCACACCGCAATACCACAGCCATTTCTTTCTGGCTGGCTCAAGGATGAGTTCAGCTATTTTCCTGTAGCTGGACACACCTGAAGGACATAATCTGCAGAGACATGTCCTTTGGAACATGGCCATTTCCATGTTGTTGGAGATCAGGGAAATCTCCACTGATTTCATCTTGCTTTCCAATAACATGAAAATGGCTGTATTTGGGAGATGTTGCCCTACACACAAGGTAGATTGAAAGGGTTAACATCAGGAAAAGTAACTACGGAGATATAGCTATGCAATACACCTACTTCTTTTGATGCAGTCCCTTGCATGGTGTTTATCATTTCATGACCCCATATGCTTTGCAGCCTTTCCAAGCACATGTGCACCATGGTCTTTAAATACAATTCCTCAGAAGTAACCTCTGTTTCCAATGGTATTTTTCCAAGCAATTGTGCCTGGAGTGCAGCCGTATATTATGGGATTGTTTCTCCATGAAGAAAGCCAGGAACAATCCCATATGTGCCACTGGGTTTAATGCCTATTGTTTGCTTGATACAAGTAGCCCATCCTCATTCAGAGTTCAAAACAATATGTGACTTATTAGCAGAGCTGCAGAACAGTTTGCGCTGAAAGCTCTCCTGAGCTGACCAAGAGCTCTGTACCTCCTGCGGAGAGCCTTTTATCTCTTGAAATGAAAAGAGATCTCTTGAATAAAAATCATTAGAAAAGGAATAGAATGCTGCCTCTCATTCTAAGGCCTGGGCTATTCAAACACTGGGCTTCCATGTTTGGCCAGCTGGTGTTTATGGGCTGCATGTGAATTATGGCAGAATTCAGCAAATGGTGATGAATACTCTTTGAATACTGAGTAGGGCTCTGCATTCCAGTAGCACATTGCAGACTTCCTGCCAGATTCCACTGGGAAACATAATGAATCCCATCGGGTGCCCCTCCCAACTCACTTGACCCAGAAGATGTTTGCTGAGTATTTTACTTCTAGGAGCCACTTGAAAAATGCACCATCCTGCGGACAAGACAGAGTATTTGTTTTGTACTGCATCTACTCCATGAATCAATTGCTAGAATAATGATATGCAAATTGGGTGGTACCGCCCCTCCTGGGGTGGTGGAAACATCCTGCGGTTGGTGAGGGGAAAAGTGTCAGCAGGGGGATGGTGAGGAGAAAGGAGGTGGCAGGGAATCCTTCAGTCAAAGTATTGCAATGCAAGAAAGACAAGGGGAACCAGTGGCCTTTAAGACCCTGGTGGGGATGAGCGCTACTTGAAATTTTCTTTTTGTGCATGGCCTCATTGATTGCTTTGTGTTGTGGTGTCTCCCACTTCTCTCTTGCCCACACAAGCTCATTGCCATGGTGCCATTTTGGAACAGACTGACTGACTGGAGCGAGCACATGGTTGGATGTAAATAAACCAACCTCCACCTTCTTGAAAGATGTTAAAGTAATACTGATACTGGGTGGATAGGCAATTTCCTGACAACAACTCTCTCCAAAACGATTTCTTCTATCACCTGCTTTACATATTATGGATTAAAAGTCTATAATTATGTGCATGCTAAGGATCCCTTGTCAGTTCCTGAACCAGTAATTTGAGGGACATCTGGCAAGGATTCAGTGTCTGCACCACCCACAACTGTAGCCAATAGAAGCAATTGGAAGGATACCAGCTACATCCATAAAACAGCCTTTTTATACTAATAGACCAGATTAAATCAGCTGCTGCATTTTGATTCCTATAAAGGCTTCTTGGTCAGACTTGCTTGTGGATCTGAGGCACTTGAAAATCTCCTGGTAGCTCCCTTAACCTTGAGCAGAAGTCACATCTGCAGAAGGCAGATGCATGCCATCTTATGGCATTATTTCTATTAAAATTGTTTGTTGCTGCAGTCATAAATTGACCCACATAGCAACAAACAAACCAGTTCTTTTTGCTCATTTCTGATCTGTTACTTTCTTGTCCCTTTTCTCAACTGCTGTTTCAGCTTGGGCAAATGGAAAAACAAGCTGGAGACAAGCTAGTGGTGTCATTGGGGATGTGGACTGCACCAGGTGACACCGTAAGGGAGGATGATACCACTGCTCCGCAAACATCTGCACTTTGGCAGAAACGTGCTGTGGAATTCACCTGTATCTCTTTCAAATGACGAAAAGATGGTGTGAGCGAGGCGAGGCTCAGTGGGAGGAGAAAGGAGAGATTCTGTATAGGTGTATTATGGGAGGAGGTCAGGGGAAGGTGACACCATGAGTTACCACATTGGGTGACACCAACCCCAGTGATGCCACTGAGACAAGCCACAGGTCTGGGTTCAGTCGTAACAAAAAAACTATGGTTTAAATAAGCCAGAGCCCACAGGCCAGCAACAAGCTTTGGCTTTTAAGTGTGGTTTGGGGTTAGATGATAAACCATGGCACCTGTATATATGGGTTCAGATGCAACTAGAACTGGAACCCATCAAACCATGAAATGGCTTTCTGTTATATATGAACCCAAGCTCATGAGAAAAAACTCCACAAGATGCTTCTAATTTCTGAAGATACAGGTTCTCGGGAGTTGCTTCCTGACTGAAAATGTGTAAAACTATAATACACAGGCACCAATGCATGAATCTTAACTCTCTAAGAATGAGCAGTCTAGGCAAAAAAAAATATTTTGTTCCTGAGACAGATGCCTACTTTTCTTTTTCTCCAAGAATATTTTTATTGAAATCATGTAATACATAAAAAAGTATAATACAGAAAGCAGTCTAAGTCCATCCCATATCAGCACCATTTAAACCTTATTTAATCTATATTATACCTTAAGCTTAACGGGAGCTTCTTTCCCCCCCACCCAAAAGAACTGAGAAAATACAACTGAGGCAAACCCTTCACAATTAATAGATATCTTTGGTACAACTTTTCACATCTATCCCCTACATGGTTTTAACCTCCTCAATGATCAATTTCCAGACTTTCCCCCCATTCTCATTGCTGCTCTTTTTCATCATCAATTCAGCATTCTCATTCATAGGGGCCATTCAGACTACGTTTTAACCCGGATCAGGAATCAATTCTTGCACATGAAGTTCATATTGGCCTCGAATCTCTCACAATCCATTGTGAGGCATGCACAAGTGTTTTGTGGCAAATGTCCCTTAGCACAGGTCATTTGCAATCAGGGCAAAAGCTGTCTCTTTTTTAAAAAAACCCGGGTTCCGCAAATATGAACTTGCCCCCGGTCATGATCGGATCAAGTTCAGGGAAGGATTTAGGTCAGAGTGAGGGCAGTGGGCAGAGCATTCCCTCCCCTTCATCGGATGAGGAGGAGGAAGAAGAAGGATCCGGGGGAGAGAAGGGGGCCATGGAGGGCAGCATCGGAAAGAGGAGGAGGAGGAGGAGGAAGGATCCAGGGGAGAGAAGGGGGCCATGGAGGGCAACATCGGAAAGAGGAGGAGGAGGAGAAGTCAGGATCCGGGGGAGAGAAGGGGGCCGTGGAGGGCAACATTGGAAAGAGGAGGAGGATGAAGGATCCGGGGGAGAGAAGGGGGCCGTGGAGGGCAGCATTGGAAAGAGGAGGAGGATGAAGGATCCGGGGGGAGGGGGGGCCGTGGAGGGCAGCAGCAGAAAGAGGAGGAGGAGGAGAAGGCAGGAGCCGGGGGAGAGAAGGGGGCATGGAGGGCAGCATCGGAGGGAGGAGAAGGAGGAGGATTGCCAAGGGAAATCAGGCTGCGGATTTTTATTTTTTATTTCTGACAGTCTATGCACATGATTTTTTGGCTGACATAGAATGTGTGTGTGCTTGTGCTACTTTAATTTCCTCTTGTTCCTGGAACAGCACCTTATAAGAGCCTTATTATTATTTGTGTTATATGCAAATGCTACAATTAGAATGCCTGTGCTACATTTCCCTTTCATTTCCTCTTGCTCCTGGAATTATTTGTTTAAAATGTGAATGCTACAATGACAGTGTTACAAATGTTTCCCTTTCAATTTGGCAAATTGATACTAATTGAATGCTTTTGCTTTTGCTACACACAAGACACACACCGGAGGTTTATAAATTTGACAGCATCTGCGCACCTTGCCCGCCATATTTTTTTAAAAAAGGAGGGGGAAGCCCCCATCCGCATAGCCAATGGCTGCAAGAAACATCACCTTTTACGAAAGTGGAACTAATTTGATTGACAGCAGAGGACTCTTCCTTTTAAACCGGGTAAAGAGCTGCAATGGCGTTCCGGGGTTAAATACCCCGATTAAGGTATTTATAATGGGCACTTACTTCTGGAGGCATTTTAGAGGAGGGCCCCCGATTGTACCCAGTTCCCTCCAGTTCAAATGTGCCAGTCTGAATGGGGCCACAATTTCAAAAAAATTTCTGTCATCATAACTTGCTCTTCAGCCATCTGTTTACAGGTACTTTCCTCTTCATCCCATGTCAGTGTTGTCCAGCCTCCAGCATCTGCCTCTAAGAACTTGAACTGTAGTTTTTTTTCCTGCAGACTGGGGTGAAGGACTGTGCTGTGTGACCCATATCTGTGGAGAGCTTATGCCATGTCACTGGTTTGTGGCCGGTTTATGAGCAAATAGGAGCCCCAGTTGACAAAGTGTTCCAGTCACAGTGACAAGACATGAAGGAAAGAGGATACAACCAGGAATGTTAAGCACCAATGCAAGGGAGTATTGCTCATTTATAGAATGTTGTTGTTGTGTGCCTTGAAACATTTCCAGCTTATAGCAACAGTAATGTGGATCTATAATAGAGTTTTCTGAAGCTGAGAGAGTGTGATTCACCCAAGGTGACCCAACTGGTTTCCATGGCCAAGCAAAGAACTGAACCCTGATCTCCAGGGTCGTAGTCCAACGACTTCTTCTGACTCTCCTTTTATATAAGGCAGGTTACCCTATATATGCATTTGCCTGTAGGAGCCTTTCCTTATCCCCCAGGGCCTATTCCATTCAGAATATACCAAAATTGTTTGGACTTGGAGTGACAACCACCTGGTCCCAGCTGGTGTATCTGATTAAAGCTCTGCTTTGGGATTTTGTTCCTGGAAAAGCTGTACTACATTAAAGAGTCTCTGCCTTTCCCACAATGTCCTTGGACAAAAGTCACAAGAAACAATTGTTCCTTTCATGCTTGCCACATGCTGGCTGCACCCTCTACCTGTAAGCAAAGCTACTTGAAAAAACATGCAGTTTGTCCCTTGCTGTGGAATCGCTGGTCCTTCCCCCCTCCCCTAAAAATAGGAAACATTACTCCAGCATTTTAAATGTATCAGGTTTTAAATTATTTCTTCTGTAAGCCACCTTGGGCCCCACTCTGGGAGAAAGGTGGCATATATATAAAATAAATAAAAACAACAACTTTTTGGATTACAGCTCCCAGAATCCCCCAGTCAGCTGGCCACTGGCAGGATTTACAGGGGTGTTGTCCAGACAAAATAACACCTGCAGACTCTATCCTTTTTATTCCTGGGAAGATATTGGCACATGTGCATGTGAATACATATAAAAAACTACACAGGAATAGGTGAGGGATTGTTGTTTGTTGTTGTGTACCTTCATGTCATTTCCGATTTATGGTGACCCTAGAGCGAACAAGTGAGGGCTACTGAGAGATAACCAAAATGAAATGGAATATGAGAAGGAACAATGGTGGGGAATATCTTAATCCCACTCTGATTTGGACATACCTGCTAAACCAGTGTCATCTCAGAAACTCCATTTCCCTCCAATGGCCTGTGATCAAGGAGCATGAAGAAGCCTGCCCCAGCACTCCTTGGATGAATAGTAAATTCAGTTGGGCATGAGAGAAAATGTGACCTATCTCAAATGTGTCATTTTCCAAATGAGAGCCCAGATGGATAAAGGTAGGGCAGAATAGCAGAAACCTACCTTCTGTGGTTGCAGTTATGAATGTTCAAAGTAGGACTGTCCTCACTTGTGAGCTTTTATTTGGCAATGACACACCTGTTTAGTGCCACTCTGGTGCCATACATGTTTGGTCAGAAGTGCTAAGCAAGCTAGCTGGAAGAGGCTGGAGGAACTAGTAGGTTGGCCACTTTCAGCACCCAGTGCCATTGTTTTTCCCATCCCTCGGATTAGTTATTTCATTAAGACACATCTGAATTCATCTTGTGAATCTCTATAGCTCTAAGGTCACCATTTGTTTCTTTCCATTCAGTTTGGGCTGGGTATACAGGTAGCTCTGTTCATGCACAAATGTACATATTCACAGGGGTTGGAAGTAACCTTCTGCAAAGGATATTGTTAACTGAACTGAGTCAGTCCCTTTAAAAAAGTAACAAGAATGTCAAGAAGTTGCATTTCTGAAGTAACACCGTAAGTGGAAACCAAGATGCTTTAATGGAGTAATTAACATTTATGTTTTAACATTATTTTGAAAACTTATGTTTAGGCATTTTGACAAGAATTTTGAAAGTTTACAGTTCCTTCCCTGCCCCCGAAAAATGTAATGGAAATGGAGAAAAAGTACAGTCGTCCCTCCTAACTCACAGATCTGAACTCTGCAACTTTGAATATCCATGGAGGGGCGACCTGCTATTTTCAGTGGTTCATGTGCCCAAGCTGCACGCACGGGGGTGCACCCCATCCAAGCCTATGGGGCTTGAATATGTGTGAACCTCTGTTTTCGCTGGGTCTGGAATGGATCTGGCGCAAAAATGGAGAGCCAACTGTAATTAAATGAGTTGCTTTTCAAACATTGCAATGAGTAACTGTAAGCAGTTAGATTTCCAACTATTATTAATGAGTAGTAGGGGTCGCCTCATCCACAGGGTCATCATGAGTCGAGATCAACTCAAAGGCAGTTAACAATAAAAAAGAAATTAATAATTTTAAAAAGTAGCTTTCTAAGCTCCATATTAATCTTGGAACAATCAGGATTCTACGCTGACATGTAGCACCACACCTGTACAGATATACAACAGTCTCTTCCTTGTTATGGATGTTGTATGCCTTGAGGTTGTTCCATCTTATGGCGACCCTAAAGCAAACCTATCACAAGGTTTTCTTGGCAAGATTTGTTTGGGGTGGGGTGGGGGAGAGCTGCCTTTGTCTCTCTCTAGACTGAGAGAGTGTGACTCATCCAAGGGCATCGAATGGGTTTCCATGGCTGAGCTGGGATTTGAACCCTGTTCTCCAGAGTCATAGTCCAATGTTCAAATCACATACTGTATTGATGTTGAATTATACCTAGTTAGACAGGGGCATGACTGAATGTCTTGGAGAACATTTGGGGGGAATGGGGGGAAACAACTGAAATCATCCATTTGGCAGGACTGCTAAAGATATTGTGAACTGATTAGTTATATGAGTCAAACAATAGTTTTGAAGAAAGAGATTATTGTCCCCTTTTTTCCCCCGAAAGAAAATTGGTCCCTAGGTTGCATCTTGTGTGTGTGTGTTGTTTGTGTTGTGAGCCTTCAAGTCATTTCTGATTTGGTGACCCTTTCATGGGGTTTACTTGGCATGATTTGTTCCCTGAGGCTGAGAGCATGTGAAGGTCACCCAGTGGGTTTCATAGTCAAACTGGGAATCAAACACTGGTCTCCAGAGTTGTAGTCCAATACTCAAACCACTACACCACACTAGTTCCCATTGGATACCATCTATGAAAACAAAGCAATTTAGCTGTGTGGTCCATAAATAAAATCAAATTGTAGAACTGGGAAATTCCTTTATTATGGCTGCAAACATATTACAAAAATGGTGCAAAGGCTGTACAAACAGAGTTGGATGAAGGTGACCGGGAACCTGTTGAAGAGGGCCAATTTGGCATGCCAGCAGATCAAGCATGGCAGGGCTGTTGGACCAAGTGGAATCCTTCTAGGAAGCTCGGCTTGTTGCTGTCCGGCCATGGAGTCCTGGGATTTCTAGTTTGTTGTGGCACCAGAACTCTTTGACAGAGAAAGCTAAATGTCTCACAAAACTACAAATCTCAGAATTCCATAGCATTGAGCAATGGCAGCTAAATGGCATTATTTCTGCAGTGCAGATTAGACCTAAGATGGGCAGTCAATGCTATAGACTCTTAAGAGGGGAGAGAGGTCTACCCAAACTATTTATTTTGTCATCATAGCTGTGTATTTCTTTCCTTGTAATTAGAAAGCTTGCCATGTACAGTGGGGCCTTGTTATCTGCAGGGGTTTGGTTCCAGGACTCGCAGTGAATAACAAAATCCGTGGATGTTCAGGTCCCATTCAGTCCAATGGCATAACAAGATATAAAATGGAAAATCAAGGTCTGCCATTTGGAATTTATACTTTTGTGGAATATTTTCAAGCCATGGATGTTTGAATCCATGGATAAAAAATCCGTGCATAATGAGGGCCGAATGTACAGGTATTGGGGAAGGCAGAACTCCTCTGAAGGTGAGTCAGTTCTTGCCCTTACATGTGAACAGTGAGAAAGAGAGAGATAACATGGGTCCCCTAGCCATGGAGGACTTGGCCAGGCTCAGGCTTAGGAGCTGGTGGGAGGCCCTCCTGCCATGTCTCACATGCCATTGCTCTGGTCTTTGAGGAAGAGAACAGTAGCCAGCATTTGCTTGACCTAATTCCCCCATCCACTGCCATCCCCTTTAGCTTGTGTTTCATGCCATTTCAGAGTGCAAGCCTAAGAGCAGGGAACTTTCAAATTAATATTTATTATTTATTTACTATTTTATTTGTTTGATTTATATCCTATCTTTCTCCCTATGCAGGGTCCAGTGCATTCCTCCTCCCCCCAGACCCTGCCTGACTCCCAGCTGTCCCTGGGGAGGCAGTTGGGAGTCAGACAGAGCCTGTGGGGAGGAGGAGGAAGAGGAGTGGGCACATGCCCGTTCTTTCTTACTCTGGACCATACCTGACTCCCAGCTGTCTCTCCAGAGGTAGTAGAGGGTCAGGCAGGACCCGTGGGGAGGAGGAGGAGTGGGCACGTGCCTGTTCCTCCACCCCCCCCCCCAGACCCTGCCTGACCCCCATCTGTCTTTGGGGATGTAGTTGGGGGTCAGGCAGGGCCCATGGGGAGGTGGAGATGTGGGCATGCACCTGTTCCTCCTCCCCCGGACCTTTCTCTGACCCCTGGGAAGGAGCAACTGGCATGTGCTGGTTGCTCCTCCTCCTCCCCACTGCCTCCAGCTGTCTCAGAGACACAGCTGAAGGCTGGGAGGGGGCTGGAAGGAGGAGCCAGAGGCACACCCCTATGGCTCCTTCTCCTCAGCACCATCCTCTGGCTTCCAGCTGTCCCGGAGAGACATCTGGAGGTTGGGAAATGGCAAGGAGGAGGAGGAGGAACGGGCATGCATGTGCCTATTCCTCCTTCTCCCTGGCCCGTGCCGGGTGAAATGGCAGCGCATGCCACCTGTGGCACACGTGCCAGAGGTTCACCATCACAGCTCTAGACAGACAAAAGGATAGATGCTAGCTGGCTAGATAGATGGCTAGATAGATAGATAGATAGATAGATAGATAGATAGATAGATACAGTGGTACCTCGGGATACGAAATACCCAGGTTACGAAATTTCCGGGATACGAAAAAATCCCATAGGAAATAACTGTTCCGGGTTACGAATATTTTTTCGGGTTACGAAAAAAATTTTGGTGCTTTTCGGCGCTATTTCACACGAAATCGCGGCTTTTCCCCATTAGCGCCTATGGGTTTTCGGCTTACGAAGGCTTTTCGGGTTACAAAAGCGGCCGCGGAACGAATTAATTTCGTAACCCGAGGGAGCACTGTAGATAGATAGATAGATCATTAGTGCTAGTAGTATTTTATTTATTTACGATATATACTCAACTATAAGCCGACCTCATGTATAAGTCAAGGGCAGGTTTTGGGGCCAAAATTAGTGATTTTGATAAGTCGAGAATAAAACCTAGGGGCATGTAACAAAGGATCTAAAGGATGAAGCAAGGGTAAACAATGCCAAAGGGCTTACAAAATTCCAGCAGGCATAACTGTTTGTCCTCATCCTTAAGGTTGGATGGATGAGAGAATAGGGAGGGGTGGTGGTTAGTGCTTCCAGGATACATTGCACTTTTGTTTTTTATCAGGGGATGATTCCTTTTTAGTATAGTATTTAAATTGACCCATGGATAAGTCGACTCCATTTTTTGGGTCAATTTTTGACTAAAATTTCTAGACTTATACATCAGTATATACAGTGTATTCTGTCAGTCTCAAGGCAGCGAAAATAAATTAAAACAGTACAAGCTAAAAAGAATACAAAATGTTACAATGTAAATACAAAGTTTAGAAAGCAATTAAATAACTTTAAAAAGTTAAAAACACATTAAAAATTAAGATATATTAAACATTCTATACAAAACTCTATACAAATCTTGCACAGCATTTAAAGTCCAACCTTTGTCAGCTGGAGAAAGCCAAACAGCATGTTTTTATCTGCTGCTGAAATGATGATAGACAGATGATTAGATAGACAGACAGACAGACAGACAGACAGCTGATTGTGAGTGAGTGAGTGAGTGAGTGAGAGTGAGTGAGTGAGTGAGTGAGATAGATTCTAAGTTGTCCACAACTCTCCATCAGTGTCCAAAAATATGGCCTGTTAAATATGTCATTGTATGCATAGAAGCAGAACCTAGCCACCTCCAGATGTGTAGGACTACAAATCCTGCCATCTGCAGCCAGCATGGTGTGGGGATAATGGGAATTGCATGCTTATACATTAGATTGAGGAAGGAAGAGTAATGCCCTATAGAAAAGACACCCGTTGAATATAGCACCTGCCATCTAGTTTTTCATATTTAAAACATTTAACATTAAAAACAAATTAAACTGTGTAGCCTGTTTCATCACTATCCCATAATAGAATGTTTTATACTGCTGATTAGCCTAGCGAGGGGAACATTTCTTGAAGGATCAGCTTCTGTGGCTACTGCTCTTGCTGCTGCTCAGAAACCATCCCAGGGAAGGAATTCTGCAGCAGCCTAAAGATGTTGTTTACATTCGGTCTGTGTTTTGAATCCGCTGCCCCTTTGTGGCCCCCACTATAATCTCTGAGGTTATTTCCTATTGCTGTCACATTGGCTATGCATTCCTGAGCGCTGAGCAATAACTTTCCCCCATAGGCAGATGTTATGGAGCTGCAGCCGACTGCTAAGTGTGCAGGCCTCCAGCACATTTCTCCCTTCAGAGTGGAAAACTACCACCCTGCTTAAGACTGTACCTTGAGCTGGAGAGAAATGCATTGATTATTCTGAACCGTCTGCTCTAAAATCCTCATTCCCCCCCCCCCCAGTCGTCTTGCTAACACACATTTAGAAAGCAAACAAATGATCCTTTGTGTATTGGGAGAGAGGGGAAAAAGCAAGGAGAAAAAAGCCTTTAAACTGCTATCATCATCACTATCACCACTGCCTCCGCCTCCCTTTTCTTCTTCCTACTTCTGCCACTGCAGGTTTTTATTTTTTATTTTTAAAAAATATTTATGAAAATGAGGGATTGATTTCAAGCAATTAGAAACCAGGGCGGCAAGAGAACACACAGGCCCATAGCCTGCCTCCCATAAACTTAGTTTTCCCAAACGGTCAATGAATGCCAGAGAGGAACCAGGAACTTGTCAATCTGTCACTAGCTCCCTGAAGCGGCTGCAACGCTCCGTGATTCCCTGCTCTTCCAAGCCTTTGCTTGGACCAAAGGAGGACGAGACACTGCAAAACTTAGGACATTCAAGAAAAATTTAGGACATGACCAAATAAAAGCTACCAACACTCATATAAAAATGCAAATCCATGCTTCTTACTCATGCTCAAAATGGGGGACCTTTTGCAATTCCTCCCAGATAGATGGTTGAAATGTAGGACATGTTCTGGAAAAGGAGGACATCTGATTACCCTAGTGGTGAGGTGTCTGAAGGCAGCTCTGGGTACAGCGCATCTCTCTGGCAATCTGCGTCTTGGGAGAGCAAATCTGTGGCCTCCGCAGGACTGATGTTTGTTTACTTTTGTGTGTGTTCTGCTTGACATTTATTAATAAACAACTAATACAAAGACATTTGAGTTTATCGGACAAGGGAAATTGGAAATACAATCCAATGGCAATCTGAACGCAATCACAGGGTTTAACATTATTGCGTGACAGACTACCACACGCAATTTTGGGCAATGGGAAGTCAGTCCAAACGCAATCATGAGGTTTCACATTATTGCATGAGAGGTGATCACACGCAATTTCGGGCAATGGCAAGCTATTTTTGGGCAATGGGAAGTCAGTTCGAATGCAATTCAAATTCACATAAATTCGCCGAACTAGCGAATTCACGTGCATGTGTTCTGGCTCCACTTTCTTTTCATTCGAAATTAAGTGAAATTCCTCCCATGTGGTAAACTCCATTGCTACTGGTCTCCCCTGCTGTCTCATGCAAGGAAACAAAGCCTGGGAAGACAGACCTTGAAACTATATTGTCTGCCTGGGTAGAGTGAGGCAGCCATCTCAGGCAACAGATTTTGGTATCATGAACAGGCAGAGATCTCTTATTTATTTTGCTACTATTGCATTTTAAACACTAAGTATAGGGAGAAATGTATCTGTGGAATCTTCTGCATCAAAGGATGAACCAAAATAACTTGGGGTGTATCTACACTGTAGAAATAATGCAGTTTGACATCACTTTAACTGCCATGGCTCCATCCTACAGAATCCTGGGATTTGTAGCATTGTGAGGCACCAGCATTCTTTGACAGAGAAGGCTCAAGACCGTGTAAAATTACAAACTCCAGGTTTCCATAGGATGGAGCTATAACACTTAAAGTGGTCTCAAACTGCATTATCTCTACAGTGTAGATGCACTCTTGGCTAGTTTTGGATCCAATACATATTGGGTTGGATCAGTGGGGCGGCTATACTTCAGGCAGCAAAATATCTTGGGCTTGCCCTGCCTGGATCTTGCTTCTCCCCAACCAGGGGAAAGTGAGTGAAGCACATAACAAATGATGAATATACATTCATTATGTAGATCTGCTTTCAGGATTAGCCGCAAATTACCCAGAAGAAAAGTGAGGCTCATCAGATAAACAATGGTTTAATGTGTGAAACTGAATGAGCAATTTAAAATATATTCCTGTACCACGTATTCCTCCCTGGTTCACAATTCTTCAACAGTAAATCTCTGTAGATAGTAGTTTAAAATGACTGATTTAAGTGGTCATCCTATTATCTTTCAGAAACTGCCGCCTCCCTCACCACTTTCCCTATTTCCCTTATTGAACTCACACACACCCCCTTTTTTTATTGATTTGACAGCGTGTCGGACACAAACAGGATCACAAAAGCCTCACAGCTGCACAGGACAGCTGCTTTAGGCCCATGCAAATGACTTGGGCTATTCAGCCACAGCGTTAGCCTTATGAGATATACAGACATCTCATTTTCTTCCTAGGTAGTGGGAGAAAATGGGGATGAGGGCAGAAACAAATCTGTGACAGATTTGAACATATATAATCCAAGGTCCTGTTTTTGCATCAGCGGAATTGGAGAACTGTGTGTCTCCTACAGCTGATGTTTATCTTCCATGTTTTGCAGCAGTGGCAAAGAGAGGCAGACACAATTTGCCAGCCTTGAACTTCTACAAGGCCTCGCTTTGATCCAAAACACACTGCAGAAATAATCCAGTTTGAGATTATCCAGTTAACTACCTTGGCTCAATGCTAGGGAAATGTAGCTTTATGAGACATTTAGCCTTCTCTGTCAGAGAGCTCTAGTGCCACAATAAACTACAATTCCCAGGATTCCTTAACACTGAGCCAGGGCAGTTAAAGCGGTTTCAGACTGGATTATTTTTGCAGTGTGTTTTGGACCTTTGTGTTTGGCTGCAGTACCCACAGCCTTTCTTTTCCTTCCTCCATCGCCTGCGCTAGCATAGTGCACCAAAAATGCACTAGCACAGTGCACCAAAAGGACTGAAGCCTATATATGATGATATGACTCCCCACCTCTAATAAACCCCAAAGAAACTGGACTATAAAATTCCTTAATCCTGTCCTGACTAGAGTGATGCCAAATTTGTGCTCTTTACACCTAGGGATGCCATATCCCACCTGTAGGAGGGCAATCCCGCTTTTGGGGGTCCTGGCCCGGTCCCGGTCCGGTTTCCAGGCAAAAGGGGGGACTGCCCTGCCCGCAGCCACCCACCTCCTCCGCCTCCTCTGCCCCCACGCGCGCCCTGTATGGCTGCGGCTGCTCATGCAGCCGGCCGGCCATTTACTGCCTTCTCCACCTCCGCCTTTCTAGCCCAGCGCGCAAGCAGGGGCGAGTGTGTGCCGCCGCCGGCCAGCCAGGGCCAAGACAAGCACCCAGCGCACGAGGCAGAAGAGGAGGTGGGTGCCTGCCTGCTTCCGGTGCACGGACGGGGAGCGCGCCAAGGCATGCGGAGGCAGAGGAGGAGGAGGAGGAGGGGCCTGCCTGCGCGCTCCCGTCCGCGCACCAGAAGCAGGCAGGCAGCAGCCACCCACCTCCTCTTCCACCTCCGCCTCGCGTGCTGGGCGCTTGTCTTGGCCCTGGCTGGCCAGTGGCAGCGCACACTCGCCCCTGCTTGTGCGCAGGGCTAGAAAGGCGGAGGAGGCGGAGGTGGCCGCCTGCCTCTGCCACTGGAGTGCGCGGAGGGGGAGCGCGCCAAGGCGGCGGTAGAGGAGGAGGAAGGATGAAGGAGGAGGAAGGAGAAGAGGAGGGAGGAAGGAGGGATGAAGGAGGAAGAAGAGGAGGAGGAGGAAGGATGAAGGAGGAGGAAGAAAAGGAATTATGAAGGAGGAAGAAGAGGGGGAGGAGGAAGGATGAAGGAGGAGGAAGGAGAGGAGGAGGGATGAAGGAGGAAGAAGAGGAGGAGGAGGAAGGGTGAAGGAGGAGGAAGGAGAGGAGGGATGAAGGAGGAGGAAGAGGAGGAGGAGGAGGAGGAAGAAGAAGGAGGAGGAAGGAGGTAGGAGAGGAGGAAGGATGAAGGAGGAGGAAGAGGAGGAGGAGGATTTCCATTCCATTTGTACAGGTTTGCTTTAACAATGATACTGGTGATGATGGTGGTGGTGGTGGTGGTATTGATATCAGCAAGCCTCTGAGGTGATTTTTACAAACTCATGTGCAGTGAAGAAAAACCAAAGTCCCTTGACCAAGTACACACTTCTGAGAAGTATAGTTGGTGCGAGACACATGAAACCGAGGGCAAATCACTTCTTGTTAAACCACCTTGATATATTCAGTATGCATAGCTATAACCCATGTTCAGTGTGAAACCCAACGAGTTTGGTTATGCAATAAGCCTCTGAAATATGCAAGAGATTACCATGTTAAGTAAAGCCATGTTCAATGCCCAAATGTGCTGTCCTGTGTTTTGGGATGGGGAGGGGGATGGTTTGGCCAGAAAGGGAAGTACATTTGTGCCATCTGTCTAGGAATAATGCCCAAATGTCCTCCATTTTGATCATGCCTAAGAAACATGCATTTATATTAACATTTTTTAAAAAACAGCCATTTTTTCGTGTGTCCCCCATTTTTAAAAAATTGTCCTACATTTGAATATTTTGTCCTACACTTGTCCTACATTTGTCCCAGTTTGGAGGTCCTGACTTATGGCAACCCTATTTACACCTTTTCCACAACCTCTCATGTCTCTTTCATACTACATAAGTATAGCACTTTAATACCACTATAAGTATCATGACTTCAGTGTCATGTATTCAAACATCCTTTGGCCCTACTGGGATGCATTGGGGACATCTACAAACACCCAGAAGATATGTGAATATTATTCCTTTCTTTCACTTTTACTGAGAGCCAGTTAATAAAATCATTCTATGCCCAGCAGTAATTTTTATATTTTTATCAAGGTTCTGAAACACATAGATGCCTACCCTTATGAGTATGAGATAAAATACGTGTGGATAGATAGATGGGTAAATAGAAACAGATAGACAAACACACATACACACAGTAGAGACTGGCTCATTTCTTTTGGGACTACAACTCCCCTAATTCTCTGCAGCAGCACAGCCACTGGTTGGGGAGGTATAGTCCCAAAATATTTTCCTCAGCTTGAAAACACACACACTGTACACAATAATGGGAAATCCCTACTTGTGGAGATCTGTTTTCAAGATTCATGAGCATACTTTGCTTAGTGTTGTTATTATCGAAGTCAGTGCAATGGTTAATTTCCCCCTTTGAGTCAGTAGAAATGACTTACTTATGTAAAAGAAAGTCATGGGTGCCTCTGGGGCATTACTACATACCTTCTAACTGTTCCACTTAAACAGGAACAGTACTGATTCATCTTCTGTTGGCTCACTTTTTTCGATGCTTTTAAAATGTTTTTCTCTTCTCCTATTCTGACCTTCCCCTTTTGTTCTCAGCTTACATCAATTGCTGCAAACGAAGTTCAAAATGCCAAATTACTTTGCACTCAGTTAACTCAGCCTGGAGGACAGGAGCCCAGCAGTCATAGTCTGGTCCTTCCCAATAGACTCAGCAATAGCAAATGACTGCAACCTCTTCTAGCCTGTGTGTTTTTCCTTATTAATATCTTTTGCCATCTTGACCACACTCTGAGTTTGCTTGGCCACTCGTCACCCTTTGCATCTGAAAGCCTGGAGGGTATGCTATAAGGCCCCCTGCCTGCTGTGAAATGTTCACTGAGAACAACATTTTGAAGACCAGCCTTCCGTTGAGATTTCTGAAGATTTGCAAAATGTCAGTAAAATGCATTCAATGTAGGCAGGATGGCTGTGTGTGGTAGACCAATTTCTGGCAGGAATGGCACACTTGGGGATTCATGTGGATAAATGTGGCCACATTCTCCCCAACTCCACCCTGCCCTGCCCTGCCACCTAAATAATAAATAAATAATATTTCAGAGGACAAACTGCATATTTGCAGCAAAGTATACTAAAACTCCAAGGTCCTGTCTTCTAAAGCATCCTGATGAAGGGGCAAATAATACGGGGGAGTATATTTAACCCTTTCTATCAAAATGTATCTCCTTTCTGCCCTTGCTATGTTTCCCAGCCAGTATCCTGGATGGGACTGCATGTGTCAGGAGAATATTCGGGAGAAAACAGGCAAGTAACAGAAAAGCTAAGAACTCACTTCTGTCCCCTTCTGTCTTCTTCGATGCAAGTTTATCCATCCTGAAGCAACTTTGGGCAGGAAAGCAGGCTCCATGTCACCTGCTAGTCCTTCCACTGTAAGATGTGTGGCTACATGTGCATGTGGAGAATTAAAGCAGTTTGACACCATTTTAACTGCCATGGCTCAATGCCATGGTATTCTGAGATTTGAAGTTTCATGGGATATTTAGTCTTCTCTGTCAGAGAGCTCTGGTGCCACCACAAACTACAGATCCCAGGATTCCATAGCTTGGAGCCATAGCAATTAAAGTGTTGTCACACTGCATTAATTCTGCAATGGAGCAGCGATGCTAGTTTTCCTAGGTTTTTTAAAGAATTTAAAGCCTCTTGCATATATCAGTCCTGCAGTCTATGTCAGCATTAGTGCCTGTGCCCTTGTCTCCATGGGTCCAAAGGCCCATTTCCCCCTCATTCTGGCCAAGTCCTGTTCAGACGAGGCATGGCCCAAACCCCAGTTTTGGTGTAAACAGTCCAGACAATGTCCAGCATTTAAGTACCAGAACAATGATATAACACCCGTACCATCAAGTTCAAAAACTTAACTATCTGTGGATCTTTACCTTGTTTAGATATCACAATTATTCAAGATGATTTCCAAGATTGTGGAATAATCTTGGAAAACAAGAATATCAAGGAAATCAAGGAAATCAATGATATATAAGAATATCATTGAATAGTTTTGTCAATTTTGGGATCAAAAGATATTGAAATTTCTTACAAAACTCCCCTGTTAAGCCATCAACTCCTGGAGTCTTACAGTCATTAAGTATATTAATGGCAGCTAACAATTCCTCATTGGTAATTTTTGCATTAAGTGATTCTCTGTGTGATTCTGTTATCTGTTTTAAATATATTTCATTGATATCTAGTTGTTCAATGAATAGTAGAATAGAAACTGACATAATAGTCATTAAATATTTCCAGTATTTTCTTGGAAACTAATATGGAATTAATATTAATAATATTAAGTATTATTAATGGACAATAATAAATTAATTAATTACTAAAATAGTTTAATCATTCATTATACCTTTACTTGGAAAGTGAGCTGCTAAAAACCTATCTGTGGCCCGAAGAAGTTTAGCCTATTTTAATTTTGCCCCCTACCTACTGCCAAGCTGTGTAGGCCTGCTTTAGGGAATTTGCACTGCTGTGCAAAGGAAAGTCAGAGGAAGGTAGGAAAGGCACTTATTGGCACATGGTTCTGCGATTCAGTTATTTCGCCATCACTCAGGTAAGATGGATATGAAAATGACTTTAATTCAAAAATGATACAATAATTAATTAATTTGAAATGTGAAGAAGAGTGCTGAGGATACCATGGACAGCCAAAAAAAACAAAACAAATGGGTCTAGAACAGATTAAGCCTGAAATCTCCCTGGAAGCCAAGATGATCAAATTGAGGCCCTCATATTTCAGACACATTACGAGAAGGCACAACTCACTAGAAAAAATAATAATGCTAGGAAAGGTGGAGGAAAGTAGAAAGAGAAGAAGACCACATGCTAGATGGATGGGCTCAATTAGAGAAGACACAGGTCTGAATCTGTAGGAACTAAGCAGAGTAGTGGAGGACAGGGGGTCTTGGAGCTGTCTCATCCACAGGGTCGCTATGAGTCAAGGTCAGCTTGAGGACAGTTAACAGTAACACCAACAAACAATAATCAATAATCAAAGGGGGCATAAAGGGGACCTCATTAGAAACCAAGTACTGTAGGTATATGCAGGGGAACTGAAAGGAGCAGTAAAAAATGATCAGACCATTGTAATCCCTCCACTGCTGCCTTCACTTTGGTAAACCTGTTTCCACAATCTATCACAACTTTCCCCAACCTGGATTGTCTATGTGTGTATTCCCCTCCACTCTGCTCCTGCTGCTTTCTTCATGTTACTTGCTATGGCATGGGTGCTTCAATTTCCAGTGGTGGGGAGAGATCTCAAAGTCCCATGTGGCTTGTAGGCTTTATAGTCCCTAGCCTGACGTATCCCAGATGTATTGGACTAGAACTGACTGGAGGAAGCTGAGAATTATACTCCAAATCTATCAGGTTGGACAATATATGAACCCCACATACCCTTATATTTAATGTATAAGCCACCTTGTGTCCCATTCCAGAAGAAAGATGGGGTATAAATAAAATAAAATAATCAGTTTACTGACTTGCCATGTTTAGTAGTGATGGTATAGGTGTGTCTTGGTCATGTTGTATCAAGTACGCTTTGAAGTACGTTTTTTCCCCCCAACAGTAATTAAAGAGGGCAAAAGATGCTTTTCATTTATTTTATAAATAAAAATAGGGCATACACTTAAAATAATTGTAGGGTTTTTTTTGGGGGGGGGGAATCCAGCCATCAGGCAATAAATACATAAATGTGTGAAATCTATCCTTCACCTTGTAAGAAATGAATTAAGTAACTGTGGTACAGTGGGGCCTAAGTATCCACAGGGGATCTGTTCCAGACCCCCCACCCCCACAGATACCAAAATCCACAGATGCTCAAGTCCCTTTGTCCTCAATGGTGGTGCGTGATGTGGCCATGCCGCCATTAGGGACAATGGACTTCAGGTAAGCCCCTATTGTCCCCAATGATGGCAAGTTCACACAGCCATGCTGCCTTTAGGGATAACAGGACTTCAGTTGAAGTGTCATTGTTCCTACACATGCCACCTGTGGGGACAACGGGGGCTATCCCTAATGGCAGTGTGGCCACGTGCACACACCGCCATTGGGGGCAATGCAGGCTTGCTGTCTATGAATGCTCAGATCTATGGATAGCAAGTCCATGGATACCAAGGTCCCACTGTATATAGTCAAAAGGGATATTTGGATGGCATGATGAACACCCTTATTTTATTATTTGTATTGGGTTAACTCAGTGGTTCTCAAACTGTAGGGGTGAGAGTTGCTCAAGGGAGGAACAAGACTTGGAAGCCCTGATCCCTGATCCCTTTCCTCCTCCTCCTCCTCCTTCTTCTTCCTCCTCCTCCTCCTCTTCTGCTTCCCAAATGTTTTTTCTCCTGACAAGAAGGGTGCTTGGAGCCTCTGCCAGAGGGAGAAGGAAAAGGAGGAGAGCTACTTCTTTAAAGAATGTTACAATATGAATATACATGATTGTGTGAATGAAAATAGCCACACTAAGCAAAATATTTTTATTCCTATACAGTGACCTCTCCTTTTTCATGGGCCCCCTAACAAAAAAGGAGTTTCACATATATTCAAGCCCCATCGGCTTGAATATAGGTGCGTGACATGCACCCCATTATTTCCCCCACCATTCATCCCTTGCGCATAAGTGAGGGATGCGAGTTTCAAAACCGTAACACTGTACTATGTCAAGCAGTGTGTGTGAGAGAGATGCCTGCATGTAGATGTAAAGGGAGTCAGAAGGGTAAAAAGTTTGAGAACCACTGGGTTAACTCTTCATTGTTTAATATGTTGCCACTCAAAAAACATAATCCAAGAACTGAGATCAATCATATATAGTAACTATTTCCATTACTTTAACCCTCAGAATTTACCCATTTCTTCTTCATATGTACTATCTTTCCATGTCTTCTTTAGACTTTTCTTCTCTTAATTTTTTTTCCTGATCTCTTTGCCTGATTGCCAATATTATAATGTACAATCTAATTTATTCTTTGTGGTTAAGAAACTCACAGCCCAGTTCTGCTACACAGTCAAAATGTTATCAGAGTGTATAACAATGAGGGATTAGTTAATTTAAACATGCCGCACTGCTTACATTAAAAGACAAGCCCATTTTCTCCTTTAATTCTGTACATTCTATAAAAATCCAATTAAAGTGATTTTTAACTGGTTTAGAAGATCACTGGTTTAAAAGACTATTACATAAACTCTAAAAGATTAGAAGTCCTCAAGTTACCCTGGCAAATAACTTCACAATGGTGATGTGCCAGAATGCTTCTTTCCATCATCCAGAAAGTTAAAGGTTATTTCATACAAATTGGCTTTGGTTTTGCCAAAACGGTCAATGTGTGTGGCAAAAATGCAGATGTTGCTTGATGAGAAAAAAAGTTTTCTTCGACAATGTGAATATATGGTAGTCTCCCAATAGGGAGAATGTTGATCCCTCTTGGCAGATGTTGCAAGATGAAAAGTTATAGATGCCACATGTTCCTCAAGGTAGTGGATTGCTTTATTTGCCAATGTCATGCATTACAAACTGCAAAGTGTATGGGGAATATGAAGCAGTAGCACACATTCTTTTGGCCTGAACTTGCTACCTTCTCCATCTCTGTTCTACAAGACTCGCTGTGGACTCTTTCCCACTGCAGACTAGTTTGGTAGGTCTGCTACAAATCAAATCCACATTAAGAGACAAAGGCATCACATTGCAAATCTGACCCATAGAATCATAAAATCACAGAATCTTAGAGTCACAGAGTTAGAACAGACTACAAGGGTCATCAACCCCCTGCCATGCAGGAATTCACAATCAAAGCACCCCTGACAGATGGCCATCCAGCCTCTGTTTAGAAACCTCCAAAGAAGGAGACTCCACTACACTCTGAGGCAGCGTATTCCACTGTTGAACAGCTCTTACTGACAAGACGGTCTTCATAATGTTGAGATGGAATCTCTTTTCCTATAGCTTGAATTCATTGCTTCAGGTCCTATTCTTTGCAGCAGAAGAAAACAAATTTGCTCCATCTTCAGTATGATATTCCTTCAAATATTTAAATGGGGTTATCATATGACCTCTTATCATTCTCTTCTCCAGGCTAAACATACCCAGGTTCCTAAGTCTCTCCTCATAGGACTAGTTTCCAGACCTTTCACCATTTTGTCACCATCCTGTGGACACACTCCAGCTTGTTCACATTCTTTTTGAATTGTGGTACCAAGAACTGGACACAGTATTCCAGGTGAGGCCTGATCAAAACAGAATAGAGTGATATTATTATTTCTCTCAGTCCAGACACTATACTTCTATGGATGCAGCCTAGAATTGCATTAGCTTTTTTAGCTGTCACATCACACTGTTGACTCATGTTCATCTTGTGGTCTGTCCAGCTTGCTGGTTGCAAATAAATATTCTTGAATAAGGACTCATCTCCATGAATGGAGGCAGAGAGTTCATTGCCTAGCAGACAAGTGTCTGCTCCATGAGGTAATTTCCACAGGCCTCCTTTTCTCCAAGTATGCTCTGCTTGTATAATTTGGGGAGGGGGGGGGACACAACCTCACCATGGGGCTAATATTGAGAAAAAGATGTGATATTAAATATATGCTTACATAGATACCATTTGGCAGTGTGAAATGTTCACCTCAGGCAGCAGAGGCAGCAACAAGACATTGGGGACAGCTGTGTGTTATGCAGCTTGTTCCAAAGCCACTTAAACTAACCTGCGATGAAGGATGATTTCCTATTGCCAATGCCAAAGAAAGATTCAACATGGTCCAACTCTATGATTCTATACTCCAGTTAGGTTATGCCCAAGCAATGGGAAGAATTATCCACTTGTTCCTCATCTTAGACAGTAACCTGTTTTGGGCTGCTCCTGGAAATAAAACAGATGTTACAATGGCACCTAAATAGCCAAGCACTTAAAGGAAACAGAACCTGGTAGATATGTCCATGAAATTTTCCATGAAGTGGGGAGTGCAAAACAATTGTTTGTATTTGGATGTGGTTTGGTCCTGATACTACTCAGGCTGTAGCCAAAACAGTTGGAGTGGGTCTGAACATACTGAGGGGGGCAGCATAATTCATTGAAAATTAGGTGAGGCATGACACTTGCAGCCCATTGCCTAATGCATTTGCTGTTCCCTTCTGAGAAATGCACCCCTCACTCTGGGGCCAGGTCTTGCCTGCTGCTCAAAGTGAATGGCACCATCAAGTCAGTCACTAAAAATAAAGAAGTCTCAAGTCGAGTCAAGTCAGTGTGTCATTTTTACCAAGTCAAGTCCAAGTCAAGTAATTGAATTGACTTAAGTCTGACTTGAGTTCAAGACAACTGATTCAAGTCTACATCACTGGATACTTGTAAGGACATTATTTAATAGGTCATAACAGGTTTAGTTTATTTTAAAATAGTGCTGTCATTGTTGTTAATTGCCATCAAGGTGGCTTTAACTTATGGCAAATGAGAGACCTCCAAGTGTGTATGTGTGTATGTGCCTTGAAATCACTTGTTATCCTATGGTGACCTCATGATTTTCATAGGGTTTTCTTACACAAGGAATACTCATAAGTGGTGGTTTGCTGTGCTTTCTTCTGAAATGTAACTTACAGCACTTGGTATTCCTTGGCAGTCTCCCATCCAAGTACTAAGCAGGGCTGGCCCTGCTTAGCTTCCAAGACTGGACAGTATCTGGGGGCTTCAGGGTATTTAGGCCCTCCAAGACACCTGTTTATTAACAGCCTGGCTAAGATCTTGCATACTCAGGGCAGTGGCTTCCTTGACTGAGTGTATCAATAGCATTGTTAAATTATAAAGAGGTATTAGATAATGGCCACTGTCCATAAGGCCAAAATTTGTGGATTTTTTGAGGGTTTTTCAGGCTATGTGGCCATGTTCTAGAAGAGTTTCTTCCTGACGTTTCGCCAGCATCTGTGGCTGGCATCTTCAGAGAATGCTTACTTGTAAAGGAGTTGGGACAGAACAATACACATGCAAATCACTCTTGCCTTCCCAGGTTCACACAGTATATATGTACCCAACTCCTTTCTAGGCAAGCATTCTCTGAAGATGCCAGCCACAGATGCTGGTGAAACATCAGGAAGAAACTCTTCTAGAACATGGCCCCATAAAATAAATAAATAAAATAAAAAATAATATTTTTTTTATTTCTATCCCGATTTTTGCCAGGCAATCAAAGCAGCGTACAACAGGTTAAAACACATCCATATATACATAATACCCCCCTTAAAATAAGATTAAACAATGTAAGATTAAAAA
>NC_056523.1:172796316-172863110 GCF_019175285.1 Sceloporus undulatus | reverse complement strand
ACAGAACAATACACATGCAAATCACTCTTGCCTTCCCAGGTTCACACAGTATATATGTACCCAACTCCTTTCTAGGCCAGCATTCTCTGAAGATGCCAGCCACAGATGCTGGTGAAACATCAGGAAGAAACTCTTCTAGAACATGGCCCCATAAAATAAATAAATAAAATAAAAAATAATATTTTTTTTATTTCTATCCCGATTTTTGCCAGGCAATCAAAGCAGCGTACAACAGGTTAAAACACATCCATATATACATAATACCCCCCTTAAAATAAGATTAAACAATGTAAGATTAAAAACTACATATTAAAACCGACTAAGCTAAATAAAAATCATCATGGGCAGAGTTCACTGGATGGGAAGTCTTAGCCCGAAAAACCCACAAAAAATTATGGATTCCGGCAATAAAAGCTTTCAACTTCACAAAGATTTGTGGAATTTGTATTGTCATAGCCCAATGGAGGTTTGGAAGTTTTTTCTCCCCACCCTGCTTCAAACGGTTACCCCCATCACGCCAGACATCAAACTGTTTTTGAAACTGCAGGGAATTGTAAAAACAGTTTTGACAGATATGGTAGTGAGCTGTTCAAAGGTAAAAAGCAGAACAAACAAGCCTTTCAATCTACTATGTTCTCTCTGGGCATCTATACTAATGCCTAACTTGAGAGTCAACATAAGTTTCAATTTGCTGTGTAACTGGTTGCCAACTCGCAAATAAACTTTTATTTAACAACATTTTCATCTACTGCAATTAGCTCTATGTCATGAACATCATACCTGCATACATCTGATGTCAGTGAGGCAATGAATCCACTCTGGAATTTGGTCTGAACTTTAAAGGAGTAGTCCAAAGTGCTGAATGTATTCTAGAGATATGTTGTTGCTGTTATGTTCCTTCAAGTCAACTCTGGCTAACAGCAAACTGTCATTGGTTTGTTTTATTTTGCAAGATTTAATTAGAGATTTGTCACTGCCTTTCTCTGAGGCTGAGAGAATATGCCTTGCCCAAGGTCACTCAGTGGTTTTTCATGGCTGAACATGGTTTCACAGAGTCCTAATTCAGCTAGACCATGCTGGCTCATATTTTAGGGATAGGCCCCAGCAAATTGAATAACTGCTTTGATGTTCAGATTAAAATCAATAGCAGATTTACTGTGGAATGGACAATGGAGCCACCAGCAACCACTGCTGCAGTTTTCTGAAGATCCAAACTCTCTGTTAAAGGGATAGAAGAGGCAGACCAGGTTCTATGGGTGCATTTTCTTGGTTATTTGGCAAGCCCAACTCTTCTTATACATTTGTAAAACAATTATTTTTCTCTCCCATTAGAAAATGAACATGCAAGCAGGCAGGGCAAATCCATCTCCAGCAAGCTCAATGTCAGAGGAATGTTTTGAGTGGCTGAGCCTCCATGGATCCTCTCTGGTGATGGAGAATACTGAATCAGGAAGCAGAACTGCACGGCACTGTAGAGACACTGCAAGCCTGGCTTTGCCATGGATTGGCCCTCTGCTGGACCTGAGGCTTCTGGTCTTCCTGGGTGCTCTTTTTGTTTATAAATTTGCTCTTTATTACTATGGCAAGTAAACAGACTGAAAATGAAGATTAAGGCAATGCCTCATTATTCATACTGAAGAGCCATGCAGACCAAAGTGGTACCAGCTGAGTTGCCACACTGAAAACTGGAAAAGGCTCCTACATCTTTAATGCTGTGTTTGTTGTTAACTGCCTTCAATTCAACTTCAACCTATGGTGAACCTATGAATGAGAGATCACCAGGTCACCTCTCCTCCTTCACCTTGTTCAGCTCTTGCAGATTCACAGCCGCGGCTTCTCTGATTGAATCTATCCATCTGATATGCATCCTTCCTCTTTTCCCATTGCTCTCAACTTTACCAAGCATTGTTTTATTTTCTTGTGATTTTTTTCTTCTTCTCATGATATGGCCAAACTATGACAGCCTCAGTTTAATCATTTTGGCTTCTAGGGAAGGTTTGGGCCTGGTTTGTTTTAGGAACCATTTATTTGACTTTTTAGTAGTCCATGGTATCTGCAGAACTGTTCTCCAGCACCACATTTCAAAGGAGTTGATTTTCTTCCTATCAGCCTTTTTCACTCTCCACCTTAAACAACCATAGGACAGCATGGAGAATCCTAACTTTAGTATTCAGTAATATATTTTTACACTTCAGGATCTTGCCTAGTTTCTTCACAGTTGCCCTTCCAAGTCCAAGTCTTTCGATTTCTTGACCACAGTCTCCATTCTGATTGTTGACTGAGCCCCAGTTTGTGTGGTCTGTAGTCAATTGTGTAGCTGAGGGAATTTCACTGGCTGTTGCCTGTGATCTGGTGGCATGACAAGGAATACCTGATGAAATCCCCTCTTCTACATAGCCGTTAAAGTTACAGTTTTCAGTCTGACAACCCAAAATATCTGACAACCAAATCAGAATGGAAAACAGCATGTGGAACCTGTTCATCCACCCCTCTGTTAAGAAGTGGGTTGATTACATGGGGATGCAATCCCCCATCTGTCAAAACCTTTTCAAATCCTGCATCAAATAGATTCAATGGTCCTCAGTCTCCTCCCCCTCCATCCCCAGGACATGGCCTGTAATTGAGATCACAGCTCCTACTGAATAATTCAAAGAGGCACAGAGTGTCAGGTTCATTATAAACACACAGATTATGGTCTGTACACTTTCCTTAGCAGCAACACGAGAAAGGATCAATAACAGAGTCGCCTCCTCCTGAATCATCCCCCTCCTAACACTCTTAACCTTCTAAAATGTTTTATTTGCTTCCTGCACCCAGCTCTTATGGCAAATTCACCTGTTTCTAAATAGTGTGCTCTTCAGCAACTCAGTCCATCCCGAGCTGAGTCGTAGAGGTATTCTTTTTGCACCTTGAATTCACTGGCCTTCCCTCTATTGTCTTTATACCCAGCATCTGCTCCTGTTGCCTGAAAAGCCTCAAACTCTCTCTGACCTCTTCCTGTCCTTGAAAAATCACCTTGGACTAGTCACTGCATTACTGATCCCCAGTCCCTTAATCCTCTCCCTCTCTGGCATAATAATACAATGCAACCCTTTCCTTCACAAGGGAGACCACTGCAGACTTGTTTGTATGCACCTTAAGCCCTTTCTTGCAGCCTCCCTCCCCTTTATGGGGCAACATAATATTTCCCAGTGAACTCCCCCCCCTTCAATGTAATGAGCATAGCCTAGTCCATATCAGAGCCAGGATAGCAATGCACATTTAAGATGAATTAAATTCAGTGATATTTCAGGTCTGATGGCCTTATTTGTGGCAGCTTCACAATTAATGTGTCGGGCAATGCACTACCACTGTTATGAGGCACCTCCTAAGTTTCCTCCCATCCTCTTTATACGCAAATGTGCATTAGGCTTTGTAGGTCTTTAGCTCAAAGCACTGCAGCCATTTACCCTGTTGTAATGCATTCATCTTACCACTGATTTTTTTCATTTGCATCTTCAAAGGCCGCCTCTGCAGAAGGAGGGAAAAGCAGCACTCAACATGGAACTTACATACCAAATACATTTTTAAAAAATGTATGCAGGCCCATAGCCAGACACTTTGCGACCAAGTATGTGTGTGGGTGCCTAAGATTACATTTGCAGGACTTTTCTAAGCTAAGACAAAATAACTGACACCTCTTGATCTAACAGGCTTAAAATAATTTACAAACAAAATATAGTTTTAATTTTTGACAAACAAACAAATAAAAAACTAAAAAGAAAGAGCCAAGAGCTTCTCAATAATATGAGGAGTTTTCCATTTACCTACCAGAATACTTGGAAGTTCAGACAGTGTTACTTCTTCTGAGCAAGATAGTGACCAATTTTCATTGTTGTTTCCCCATACATCTCCTCTAGTAAAAAGATTAGAAAGCTGGATTTTTTCCCCCTCATCCCTTTCTTTCCAATGACAGCAGAGCTTTTAGGAAAATCACCTGGAATACTCCTAATGGACCCAGAGTCCGGATCACTGTCTCCCCTAGCTATAGACTTGGATACGTGAAGGTATTTGGTCCTAGTGGTTAGTACTTCATACCTGTTTTCTGGGTTCTACAGATATTTCTCAAATCCTAAACTATATCTTAGGGGCTTTGTAATAACCCCCACAAATTTATTTTCCTTCAGATTTCCCTTCAGTCAGTTTGAACTTTTGTCTTCAAATATTCTCTATTTATTTCACTGTTGAGAAGCGGAAAAAAGAGTTGCTTATGCTAAGCTGCCAACAATTTTTTCAACTCTACCCTGTCATACAGAATCATTAGGAAAAAATGATAATGCTTGGTAAAGTGATAGGCAGTAGGAAAAAGGGAAGAGTTCATTACAGGTGAATAGACTCAATCAATGATAACAAGAGCTTCTGGCATTAGTGTTCAACAAGGGTTATGACCAAGTGGTTGGCCTGAGGGGAGTGAATCACAAAGGAGGAGAGGGAGATAATAGGTTGTCATGGGGGGCAAAGGAGGAGCTGGAGAAAGAAACTATGGTCCCAATTGGAAAGGGACTGGTGAAGTAGGCTGGGGGGAATGTCCCCCCAAAGGTGGTGGATGCTGTGTGGGTCTTGTTTGGCCAAGGTGCAATGCTGTGCGGGTCTTGTTTGGCCAAGCTGGTCATGCCCCAATTGGAAGAGGTGACTTGCTATCCCAGGACGCTTTGAACATCATGGCCAAAACACCACTCCAGTGTGGGGCTTTGCCATGAGCAGTATTTGTGACATATGTGCCTGGATCATTATCAGGAAGAGAGCCCTCTTTCTCCAGGATCCAGAAATTAGTCCAATATGTAAGTTTAAAAGCCATAGGGTTAGGTCTGGCACAGACACTGAACATGGCTTGAATCTCATGGGTGGGATCCTTGTACTGTATAAAAGTGATATTAACATTAAGGCTTAAATAGCATACAAAGTAATGTGCAGGCTTTACATAGAGAAGTAGCAATAATGAGAAAAGAGCCAGTGTGGTGTAGTGGTTTGATTGCTGGACTACAACTCTCACTTCTGCACTTGGCCATAGAAACCTTTGGGTGAGTCACACACTCTCAGCCTACGAAAACTCTGTGATATGTTCACCTTAGGACTGGCATAAATCAGAAATTATTTGAAGGCACACAACAAGAATGACAAAGCAATAATTATAATTTTGTTTTTTTTTTATTTATATACTGCTATTCCAAAGATCATAGCGGTGAACAGCAAGTAAGCTAATTAGCAAGTAAGATAACACTCCCTCATCACAGTAAACTAGTGAGCCGCACAAGTTTCCCTTCTAAAATAACATCCCATCCTCTGTCTTCAGCTCCACACCACCAGTAAAGTAACTACCAGTTCCTATAGATTGCTCCCTCACTTCTCAATTGCCAGTTGGAGAGGGATAAGTTTGGCCCTGGAGCAACCAATTGCCAAACCCTAAAGTATTTTCTCTTTCTTGCCCTGTGTGAATTACTGACTAAGTGAGGCAAAGGCTCAGTATGAAGACCTGCTAAAACCATGCCACTCTCGCACATGCAGTGAAAGACAAAAAAAACTGCACAGTGGAGCAAAGCAAAGCTGCTCGAAAGTGACTGAAATTTGACAGTAATAGGCAGGAAAGGTGTTTGCACCAAGCCAAGCCTATACATTTTTAATTGATGATGAGGCAAAGAATCTCACAATCCCACGTAGCATGTACCTTGGCACAGAATCTCTGAGCAATTAGCCTGAAGAGACCACAAGCCCATCCTTTCTTCCAGATCCAAACTGTTGGTTTACTAATGACTCATTATTATATTTATAGCTGTTTGGAGGGAGGGGGAGGAACTAAGTTTAAAGTCATGTTTTGTCACCTGTCCTTTGGTTCCCTTTCAGCAGAGACTAAGGAAAAGGTGTATTTATCCCAAGAAATGGTTGACATGCTAATAGAATGCCTTTCTGTGTAAATGCATTTTATCTGAGCATTGCCAAAAGTATCATACAAGAGTAAATTTATTCTGACACAGACTTTGAAGATTATCAGATGGGGGGGGGGGCGGGGAGTAAGAGGCACACTCCTTGCAAAGTTGGACAATTGTACTGAAGATTTTCAGACACATTGCCTTTATCCAGCACTTAAGCCATGAGATCCAGGAATGCTCCAGCAACAAACCATTAGGGAATGGTTTGTTGCTGGAGCATACCTATATCTTCATGGGTTAAGTCCTGGATAAGTGTGACGTCATCTGAAAATCTTCAGTACGATTGCACAACTTTGCCAGGAGTTTGCCTTTTCTTCCCTGGTTTCCCCCTGTCTGATAATCTCCTTTCTTTCAATGTGCCATAAGCAGGTGATTCTAAGGTAGCCATGAGAGCTAGAGTGGTATAGTGGCTTGAATGTTGGACTATGATTCTGGCGACCAGGGTTTGATTCCAAGCTTGGCCAATAAACCCACTGGGTGACCTTAGACAACTCACACTCTCTCAGGGAAGGCGATGGCAAACCTCCTCTGAACAAATCTTGCCAAGAAACCCCAATGATAGGTTGGCCTTAGGGTCACCATCAATGGGAAACGACTGGAAGGCACACAACAATAACAACAAGTAGCATCATACTCCTTAATAGTGTGCCTGTTTCAGATGCAGGGACTAGTAGGTAAAAGCAGCAGTTCTGTTCTTGTTGATGGTGGTGTTTTGTTTTTTTAAAAGGTTGGAAAATTGGAAGCCATTGTGACTACCAGATTGGTTGTGTGAGAGGTTTTCTTCACAGAGGAAAACTGTCACATTGTTTTACACTGGAGAAAGGATCATGGCCAGATTCAGAAGGAATTGATCAGTGTAAAGAGGGGAAATTACCACCAGACGCATGGATAGTCAAAGGGAGTTGGGATATAGCAACTTCGCATGCTAAGCCTTTCTAGTACTATATCTCTATGATGCTTTTAGGCCAAGACCTTTTCTAGGAATGCATGTCAATGGTAGTTTTATTGTTTACTAGCAGCCCCTCCTCACATCCTACTCTCATTTCCTGTTTACCATGAGGACACTTAATTTCCTTTGTCTTGGGTGAAGAAGACACAGATCAAATCGCCATTACTAGCTTGCTGACCAGCTCATCAGCATGTCCTTTGTGGAGATGGATGCATGCTGAGGGAGTATCTTTCCTTTGAGATACATGGAGACTGTTTTTCTACCTGATTTTTCCTGCAACATAAAGCTGTGCATGTGTACTTGTTTATACACATGATTTTGTAAGTAAACTTATTTTTCTTTTTCACTTTTAACCAAGTGACTGTGTGTTTTTTCATTGGGGACACTGGGGGCTGGGAGAAAGGTGTGGAGCTAGTTAAACTATTTTCCTGCTTGCTCACTCTTTTGCTGTGGGGAACTTTGCTAGCAAGATTAAAGTTAATCTTGCTTCTCCTTCCTGAGTTTCTAACAATTCTCAAGGAAGACCCAATATTCCTAACAAAGGGCAGTGCTAAAAAAAATGGTGGATTTCTAGTAGCCGAGGGCTGGATGGGTGACACCCCCTGCCAACCTCTCTGCCATTATCCCTCCCCTCCAGTGAGATGTGATTCTGATCCAAAGGTCATTCCCACTTGTTGTACACACTTGTGATTCGATTCTTCTGAAAAGAACCTCTTGAAAAGTAGTGTCAAATAAGAGCGTTTTTTCTGCATTTACCCCGCTTTCAAGGAACTCTATCGGATCAGAATTGGATCGAAACCGACTTGAAGCGGGAACGACAGACATATAACCAGTTCATAATTCGATTTAAATCATAGTGGGAATGACCCAGTATTAAGATGAAGACAGATATGCATTTCCCACCATGTCAAATGCTAGCCTTTTTATTACTTGAAAACAACAATGCTAATTTATAATACATACCCTTTCTTTTCTTTTTCATCCCTTGCTTCTCAAGCAACTTGAGATAGTTCATGATAGAAGTGTTACTTAATAAAATAGATTATGATATAAAATATCGCAAGGAATAAACAGTACTATTTAATTATTTTACACATTTCATCACTAAAATACATATTGTTGTGACAAAAAGAGATGGCTACCAACAGAGTGGCTGTTTTTTTCCTGTGATTTTATCTTCCCACCAGATTCAAGATAGCGGAATTCTGAAAGATGAATTGGTAATATGCAGCAATGCCAAGGTTGATGTGACCCCTCCAGGTGTGAGTTCCTCCTCATATGTGAGGCCTGGGACAATTGTCCCCCACACCCCTAAAAAGGCTCTGGTGGCCACTTATGCATTGCCACTCAAAAGTGGAAAATGTGATTAAAAAAGAAGACAACAGATGGCAATATATTTGCATATATTCATAAGCAAAAATTTTGAAATAAATACTTTGGTTGGCATAGAAATACAGTACATCTCACTCATAGTGGAGAAGACTATGACCAGGTGACCCACATTTCTTTTTGATCTGCTGTCTAGGTATTATTTGTAAGTGATTAATTCTCTCCCTTCTTATTGGCATTCAAACAGGGAACTGTCCTCAGGCAAAGTGGGATACACAACCTCTTTAATTCACATCCTGCTCCACGCAAGGGGTGAGAGCAGATAACTACGTTCATCATTGACCGCTCAATTACATTCAAGAAAGCCATCAATAGCCAGAATTACACATTACCCAACACACTACCAAAATACCATCTGCTTATTTCCTTCTCCCGTGCTCTGCTGTAATGTTCAATCCAATTTCCCTTGGGTTGTGACACTTGTACCTGGACATTTTCTAGTACCAGCAGCATTCAGTGATGGGGAAAAGAGTGATGGGGAAATGCACCCTGTTGTGTTGCTACAAACTGGGATAAAATACATTAACAGAGGAGACAGCAGAACAAAACTCAAGTGCTGTTTCTGGAAAGAGCCACACACCTTTCAGAAAACTCTAGGCTTGTTATTTCTGGAATTCTTGTTCTTTCAGGAATTCTTCAGAAGAATGAAATTCCTTACTGGTGGGGAACCCAATAGAAATAAGTATCCTTAGAACAAATACAGATGTTAGGTTTAATCAGTCATTCCTGGTTCAAACTGAAAGTCTGTTAATGCTAGACTCAGGTTGTACATTTGCTATCTTCCACTGATACATGCTGCGATACTCTGGAGCAAAGAAAGAGGACAAATTTGATGGGCCTGTCCCCTCCCCCCAGTTTTTTCCTCCCATCTTCCTTATTTATATCAAATTAAATTAAACAACCCACACACACATACCAAATTTGTATCTTTGTTTTTCAGCTTTCAAGTGTCCTTAACTTCCCACTAAAGTACAGAGTTGCTACCATTCATAATTTGTATGGACAGTTCATATTTCAGCAGGACTGTTCTTAATAAGTGCAGAACATTTTATGAAAGGTGCTTGCCAAATTTTTCTCCCCCCACCCCTGTCTCTCTCTCTCCAGAAATAAACGATTGAAGGAGAAGATGCCTTTCGGAAAAAGCAAAAAGCAACAGAAAGTATGCTTTCAAAATGACTAGTATAGGTTGAGTCTTCCTTATCCAAAATGCTTGAGACCAGAATTGTTTTCGATTTCAGAGTTTTTCAGATTTTGGAATATATGCATATACATAATCAGATATCTTGGAGATGCAACCCAAGTTAAAACTTGATTTATATCTTGTATACATCTTATGCGCATAGCCTGAAGGTAATTTTATACAATATTTTCATCAAATTTGTGCATGAAACAAAGTCTGTATACACTGAACCATCAGAAAGCAAAGGTGTCACTATCTCAGCCACTCATGAAAAAAGTTTTGGTGTTTGCAATATTCTGGATTTTGGAATTCTGGATAAGGGAGACGCAACCTGTAACAGCAGATTGTTTTCTAAAAAAATACAAAGTATACAGTTGTTATTTTGCCATACCCATCCTGAAGAATGCTCTGTAGTTCATTACAGTCAATTGGCATTAGATTTCCACCTCTGCAATTTAATAATCAATATTAATTTTACAATTGATTTCAATAACAACTGTAGCTTGGCTGTCTATAATTTTCCAGGTTAAAAGGTGGCAATTTTATTACCAGTGAGCCACTGATGTTCTGGGTTAACTCTGAGTTTGCATTAGTTGAATTGAATTTGCATTATATGAAAAGGCAGCTCCCAGAATCTAACTACTGACTTTGGAGATAAAGGTGGGTACAGAGAGCCAGTGTGATGTAGTGGTTTGCGCACTGGATTATGACCCTGGAGACCAGGGGCCTGCTCAGCCATGGAAACCCACTGGATGCCCTTGTGCAAGTCACACTCTCTAGGCCTCAGAGGAAAGTAAGGGAAACTCTGAAAAATCTTGTCAAGAAAATGTAGTGACAGGCTCATCTTAAGGCCACCATGGGTCAGAAGTGACTTGAAGTTATACAATAACAACAAAATATGTTTAAGTATAATGAAGGTCATTTGTTTATATTTCTTTTCTTGTTTAGAGAGTAGGAATATTTAAACAAGCAAAAAAATATATAGTCAGAAAAAGGTCATTAGCTTCAAATGTTTCTCTAATGTCTGACACAGATGCTTACTGATGGCTAATAGCTATGATTGACCTTTCACAGCCAAGATTGGGGGGGGGGGGATTGTATTGTACATGAACAACAGTAGAGAAATACACAGATTCAGAATACATTTGGCAAATGAAACAAAAATCTGATTTTGTTTTAGCTGGTGTTACCCAAAAAGGTGAGGGGGAGACTAGGGGTCCCCACCAACTGTGTCAATGTCTTGTTTAAAATGTTGGGGGAATTGCTTAGGTCAAGGAGGCTTGCAAGAGCCTGCATAACCTGAGGATCATTTTCACCTATTTATACCAGTACTAACTGCTAAATGATTGCATGGTGTTGTGGTTTGAATAACTGTCATGTGTAGTGAACTCTTGTTATACGCTGGGGTTTGGTTCCAAGATCCCCCATGGATAACAAAATCTGTGGATGCTCAAGTCCCATTAAATATAAGGACATAGCAAAATGCTGTCCCTTATAAAAAATGGAAAATCAAGGTTTGATATTTGAAATTTATACTTTTTTTGAACATTTTCAAATTGTGGATGCTTGAATCCGTGTATAAAAAAATGTGTGTATAAGAAGGGCCAACTGTAATTGATTGCATTCTTACATATTTCCAAATAAAAATCTTTATTCACTTGGAGTACTCCAAGTTAGGTGAATAAAGATTTAAATTTGGAATTTTGTAAGTTTAATCAAACACACGATAGTAATGCAAACAACACTACCATACACAGCTAACTGTAACTGGTATAGAATTGGATAGCAGAGGCTTAGGGTTGTTGAAGGGTAACATTAGCCTGTCCTGAAGAGAAAATCATGGAAAGCAGAATGTGACTCAGACGGTATCTGAGGGTGACACAATGAGTGGAAGAATTTCTTTGTGCAGATTGTGTGCTAGGAGGCTATGTTTGGGACTGAGATTTATATCTGAGATTCAAGCCTCAAGGTGTGCTAGGTGCTATCATGCAATGTAACAAAGTTCTGTTGGTATTCCCAGGGAATAGACAATGAGATTCCAGAATGACTTATGGTTTAGCTTTGGAGTAACAAAACAAACAAAAAAACTGATTGGATTTAGGCTAACCTGAAAATAGATGGATAGGGGCGTTGACTGGGAACACAGCAGGGGGTAGGTAGGAAGTATTGTCTTACATGCCTCTCCCTTTGTTTCTAGTTGAGAGGATATGTAGAGAGCTGAGAGGAGAATGGAGCAATCAGCAAACCCTTTTGGCTTTTGGTATTACCTGGTTCTTTCACATGTCTTCAGGTCTATGTGTCCTTCCCATGAGAAATTCTCCTGTGGTTCCAAAACTCATTGTGACCTCTTAAGAACATACCTGGCTCCAGATATGAAAATACAGTGGACCCTTGGTATACATTGGGGTTTGGTTCCAAGATCCCCCATGTATAACAAAATCTGTGGATGCTCAAGTCCCATTACATATAATGACATAGCAAAAGGGCATCCCTTACAAAAAATGGAAAATCAAGATTTGATATTTGAAATTTATACTTTTTTTTGAACATTTTCAAACCATGGATGCTTGAATCCATGTATATAAAAAATCTGTGTATCAGAAGGGCCAACTGTATGGACATATGGACACCCCATATACAGTACAGGGTATGTTGGGTATGCTAACAATTGGATTCAGAATACAGTTGGCAAATGAAACATCTGATTTTGTTTCAGCTAGACAAGGGATTCAGAGGACATAAGCAGATATCAGACAAACCTATCCAGTGTCTTTTTCCCCCAAAGAAAATGACCCTATTATATATGAGCCTCCCCAGAAACTCACTATTACTTGATCTGAAAAGTCGCAAACCAAGGCAGAGATGGAAGACAAGGAAAAACCACATGTAGGGAGAAAGAGAAACACAAGTGCTTGTCTTGAAAGTCAGTTTTGGCAACAGTTATGTAAAAATCACAAACTCTCATGAGAAGGATACATAGTGCAACAGTAGCCAAAACATTATTGGTCAGAGATAAAAAGAAAGCCCTAATCCTCTCTGTAAATCAGTGCTACACAAGTTTGCACTGCGATGAGGTGAGCTAGCACAGACAAGTCAAAATGCCCTTATAAACGTGAGAAGTATTAACTGTGTTTAACAACAACAACAACAAGATTCAGGGGAGTCATGGCAGTATGAAATTGAATGAGCATGGATGAGGGCCAAAGGTAGGTGGTTGTATTAGACATGTACCAGCAAGCTTCAGTAAAAGGTATGGAAAACCATACAACGATATACATTAAAGAATGAAGGGTTACCCAGGAGCACAGAGGCAATTGGAACTAGCTTTTTGGGTTTGAACTGGAAACAGGGCACTGAACAACAAGTAACTTTTAAGAATAAGTCAAATTCTTAGGATGCCCCTAAGATTTAAGGCCTCCTTTTTTTCCTTTGGGTTTCTCTCATTTCATCAAAAGCCCAGCATCCAATAGTAGGGATCATTTATATAATAATAATAAAATACATTTTTATTTTTATACCGCCCTTCCAAAGATCAGGGCGGTTAACAGCAAGGTAAAATCATACAATACACAGAACAATAATCACATACATCAAAATTATATACAAATACAAAAAAAACAGAATAAAACCCCGTTAGCCAGTCTTCTTGCCAGTAAAGAGGAAGGGAGACCAATTGGGACTTTAGTCGGGGAATGCAGCATGGAATAGGAAGGTCTTTAGATCCCTTCTGAATTGGGCCAGGGAGGTGGCCGAGCGGAGCTCTGTGGGCAGCGTGTTCCAAAGGGCCGGGGCGGCGATGGAATATGTCTTCCTCGTAGTAGAGGTCAGCCTGGCCCCTGGCACCCTAAGTAGTTGCTGCCCAGATGTTCTGAGGGTGCGGGGCGGAATGTACGGGGAGAGGCGGTCCTTCAGGTATCCTGGGCCCAAGCCATTTAGGGCTTTATAGGTCAACACCAACACCTTATATTGTGCCCGGAAGCGAATAGGCAGCCAATGCAGGTCTTTAAGCACCGGTGTGATATGGCTGGCCCTGGAAGTACCAGTGATCAGCCTGGCTGCCATATTCTGTACCATTTGTAGCTTCCGGGTTTGGTATAAGGGTTGCCCCATGTAGAGCGCATTGCAGAAGTCCAATCTAGAGGTTACCAGAGCGTGTACCACCGTTTCAAGGTCCCTCTGGGCCAGGTATGGGCGCAGCTGGCGAATAAGCCGAAGCTGATAACAGGTGCTCTTGACCGTCGCATTCACCTGAGCTGTAAGGTGAAGCGACGAGTCAAGAAGCACCCCCAGACTGCGCACGGAGTCCTTCACAGGAAGCGTGATCCCGTTCAGGACAGGTGGAACCACCGCCATTCCTGGACCAGGGGAACCTATCACAAGTACCTCTGTTTTCTCTGGATTCAGCTTGAGTCGGTTTTCCCTCATCCAGCCCATTACCGACTCCAGACAGGCCACGAGCGAGAGACGCCATCCCCAGTCACTGCATCAGTCGGAGACATAGAGAAGATTATTTGGGTGTCATCAGCGTACTGATAACCCCGCGCCCCATGTCTCCGGATGATCTCTCCCAGCGGTTTCATGTAAATGTTAAATAGCATGGGAGACAGAATGGCTCCTTGAGGGACCCCAGTTTTAAGGGCCTTCTCATCGGAGCACACGTCTCCCAGCTGCACCATCTGGGACCTCCCAGAGAGGTAGGACCGGAACCACTGGAGCGCAGTGCCCCCGATTCCCACCTCTGCCAGGCGCTCCAGAAGGACACCATGGTCTATGGTATCGAAAGCTGCTGAGATGTCCAAGAGCACCAACAGGGACACGCTTCCCCTGTCGATGCCCAGACGGAGATCATCGACCAAGGCGACCATGGCCGTCTCAACCCCGTAACCCGCCCGAAAGCCAGTTTGAAATGGGTCCACATAATCCGTTTCATCCAAGACCACCTGAAGCTGGATTGCAACCACCCTCTCAATCGCCTTCCCCAAAAATGGCAGCAGCGAGACTGGCCGATAATTATTGTGTACCAGGGGGTCGAGGGAGGGCTTTTTAAATAAAGGTTTTACAATGGCCAATTTTAGATCAGATGGAAATTGCCCTTCCCTCACAATCACATCTGTCCTCACTGCAGCCCTATTGCTCTCTGTAAAGAATCCCCCTTCCTGCCTTTACCTCTGTTATGGGCTGTTGCAACTGACACTCCTGATCAATACTAATCAAGCTCCTCCTCAACCAGAGTTTGATCTCCAAATTTAGGCCATTGTTATGAGACAACCGTGGCTAGCATCCCCTGTAGTCAGCAATAATTTGGAAATAACTCTTGTTGCTGAGGCCTTTAAATCATTTCTGACTTATTGCAACACTAAGACAAATGCAGGGTTTTCTTGGCAAGACTTGTTCAGAGGTGGTTTTCAGAGGTTCAGAGAGTGTGACTTGCGAAAGATTACCGATTGGGTTTCCATGGGTGAATGGAGATTTGAATTCTGAACTCCCAGAATTACAGTCCAACGCTCAAACCAAGATACCACATTGGCTCTCATATATCTTTGACCTGTTGTTAATGTCCTGAATCCTACTGTTATTCCCAAGTAGTTAGACCCATTAAATCAATGGAGCTGACATATGTGTCAGATTAGTAAATTACCATTGATTGGTACTAGTTGGGACTATTAAAAGGATTTAGGATAGAGATTGATATGACTCTCTACTACAAGACCAGCTTAGCCATGGAAACCCATTGGGTGATTTTGGGCAAGTCACACTCTCTCCATCTCAGGGAAAAGCAAAAGCAAGCTCCCTCTGAACAAATCCTGCTAAGAAAACACCATGATAGGTTTGCCTTAAGGTTGCCATAAGTTGGAAATGATCTGATGGTACACAATAACAACAAAAGATTGCTGTGACCAGGGAAGAGAGAGTTAGCATTGTAAGTAGGGGATCATGTAGCATATTTGCAGATACTTATAGCCTTATCACATGATTAAAGAAAGCTGAAATGGAGCACGAGAATAGCGTCTTTCCCCATGCCTTCCATCATAGCACCTCCAATCTTTTCCCAGGGAAGATAGTCATAAAAGCATGCCTTTTGTTGCACTGAAAAAATCCGTTTGGCAAAAGGTGTCTACCTTGTCTCTTGGGTACAGGTTTTACTACCATACGGAAGAGAACGGAAGTACTGTGATGGCACTACTCTCCCCTCCATATTGGCTTTCTTTTTTCATATGATAAGGCTCTTAGGCATGGCTAGGAGATTCTCACTGTTATGTCTGCAACCAGAACCATTTCCTACAGGGAAGACATCATTATCAGAGCCACCAGGGGGCAAGCAGCATGTTGAGTTTCCATTGCTAGAAAACAGCAGATGGAAGAAGGGGCAATGGTCCTTGTGGATGTTCCATTGTTGTTATCTTTCAGTTTGGAGACTGCAGCTTGACAGTAAATAAGCAGGGACAGGAGTGATAGCTGAGACTGTGGCCACTTACGAGCCCAAAGAAGCCATGATTGGGAAGAAAAGATCAGGCTGGAAAAAGCTGGGTATGGATTCCAGCATATGCCAGACAGACGGACCTGGGCTCCCACCAGTGTCCTTTGGTAGTCCCCCTGCTCCACTGATAGGTGGGTTTTCCAGGCAGCAGTAGCAGGAAGTAGCAGCAGCAGCACTGGGTGCTTAGGTCCAGCCGCTATATTTCCCCACAGTCAACAAAACATTGATAATAGGAGTGTTGTGGGAAACACTACCTAGACTCAAACCAGGGAGGCATAAGCAATGGGACCTCCTTCAGTCCAATGCTGCCAAAATGAAAGAACAACCAACCAGTATCAGGAGGAAACCTCTTTCTACAATTCCAAATTCAATAAACAAATTTGGGTGCATAGCTATCAGGTATGGGAGAGAGAGTGTGGGAGGCACATTTAAAATAACTCTCCTAGCTCTAAATCTGATCCTTAGTTCCAACTAGAGAAAAATCAATTTGAATCAATGGGATTTCACTAAGTCCACCCTTCAGGGAATTAAAATGGTTAAACTAACAGCTACATTTAGGCCCAGGGTTAAGATTGTTTAGTCCTCCAGACATTATTCAACTGAAGCTCCAAGCAGCCTTTGTCAGCATAGCCAAAGGCAAGTGATAGTGAGAGCTGCAGTTCAATGACATCTGGAAGGCCACATGATTCACACATGTGATTTGTTTATTATGTATTCATTTAATTTATATCCTGCCTTCCCATCAGTGGTAAACCTTCCAATCAGTGAAGTAGGGAGTCACAGCATAAGTTAAATGAAAATACAGTTAAAACAATGTATAGTACACCCACGTTATACGTGGACTTGAGCGTATGCGCTCAAGCCGTGAGGAGCGCCCCTGGGCGCAAGGGGCAGCACGCCCCATTCAAATGAATGGGACACGCACGCATGGCGCCCTACATGCTCCTGCACTGCTGCGCACGAGCCCCATTCAAATGAATGGGGCTTGAGCATAGGCAGAATTCGCCTTACATGGGGGGTCCGGAATGGATCCCCCACGTAAGGCAAGGGCCCACTGTATATTACAAAAGTTAAAATATAACAGCAACCAAATGAGTAATCCTATTGGCCAGTATGTTATAGTGATTTGAACGTTGGACTATGACTCTAGAGACCAAGGTCTGATTCTGCACTCAGCCATGGTGATCCTGTGATTGAGACATCTCCAACTTCCTATCTTCCACTATTCTTCCTAGTTTTTGCAGATTCGTACCCGTGACTCCCTTAGTAGAGTCTATCCATCTGGCATGTGGTCTTCCTCTCTTTCTACTTCCCTCCACCTTTCCTAGCATTATTATCTTTTCCAATTATTATTATTAACCTTTATTTATATAGCGCTGTAAATTTACACAGCGCTGCACATACAATCTTTTTAATTAGACCAAAGTACAACAGCCTCAGTTTAATCATCTTGGGGGTCATTCACAATGACGTTTTTGTACCGAGGAGATCCATGGAGACGTGATGATGAAATACCAAATCGAAGTTCCCACTACATTTACCATGATCAAATCTCTCCATGGCATTTTAATCCTACTGATGGTCACATTACTGTTTGTTGTGGTTGTTAACTGCCCTCAAATCCCTCTGGACCCATGCCAACCCTGCTGATGAGACATTTCCAAGATCCCTTGTCCTCTACTGCTCTGCCCAAATCCTGCAAATTATTACTTGTGATCTCTTTAATGGAATCTATTCATCTAGCATGTGGCCTTCCTCTCTTTCTACTTCCTTCCACCTTTCCTAGCATTATTTTTTCCAATCATTCATGTCTTCTCTTGATGTGTCCAAAGTATGCCAGCCTCAATTTTGTCACCTTGGCTTCCAAGGAGATTTCTGGCTTGATCTGCTCTAGATTCCATTTGCTTATTTTGGCTGTCCATGGAATCCTGAGGACTCTTCTCCAGCAGCACATCTCAAACAAATTGATTTTCTTCCTATCTATTTTTTTAATTGTCCAGCTCTCATATCCATACATGGTAATAGGGAATACAATAGCTTGTATGGTTCTAACTTTTGTGCTGAGTTGTATATCTTTGCATTTCAGGATCTTTTCTAGTTCTTCCATTCTTATTCTTATTCTGATTTACTGGCTGCAATCTCTGTTCCTATCAGTATATGATCCCAGATATGAGAACTCTTTTACTATTTCTACTTCCCCATTGTCTAGTTTGTGTAAGTTCTCTGTGGTCGCTATTTTTGTTTTCTTTATATTCAACAGTAAGCCTGCCTTTGCACTTTCTTCCTTTAATCTTCCTTAGTAATTGTTCCAGGTCTGTGAGGTTCTCTGCAAGTATTATGGTGTCATCAGCATACCTCAGATTGCTGATATTACTTCCTCCTAATTTCACTCCTCCTTCTGTGTCCAAGCCTGCTTTTCTTATAATATGTCCTGCATACAAGTTAAACAGATAGGGTGAAAAGATGCAGCATTTGCCAATTGGGAACCTTTCTGTTTCTCTATGTTCTGTTCTGACTGTAGCCTCTTGTCCTGAGTACTCATTCCTCATCAGGATTATTAGATGTGTTGGCACTCCCGTGTCTTTAAGATCATTCCATAGCCTTTCATGAACTATGCAGTCAAAGGCTTTGCTATAGTCTATAAATCACATGCTGATTTTCTTTTTAAATTTCTTGGTACATTCCATTTGCCATCATATGTTTACAATATGATCCCTAGTGCCTGTTCCCTTCCTGAATCCTGCTTATACCTCTGGTATTTTTCTCTCCATCTATGGCTGAAGTCTATGTTGCAGAATTTTGAGCATAATTTGCTTGCATGGGATATTAGTGCTATAGTTCTATAGTTGCTGCAGTCTCTTGTGTCTCCTTTTTTGTGGATGGGGATGTATATTGATCTTTTCCAATCTGTTGGCCATCATTTTGTTTTCCATATCTGTTGGCATATGGTGGTTAGCACTAGCGTTGACTCTGCCAGTGTATCCTGCAACAGTTTGACTGGAATATCATCTGTTCCTGGGGACTTGTTTTTTTGTTATTTCTCTTATTGCAGCTTCCATCACGCTTTTCTTCTTCATATGCCTCTTCGTTCCATGTGTCCTTCATATTGTCATCTCTTTTATATAATTCTTCTGTGTACTGTGCATTGTATCCAGCATCACATTACTGTAGTAGTGATTCAAAATGGAGCCGCCATTTCGAAAGCATTCAATCATTTTTAAAATGCCAATCAAATGATGTGCATCTTTGTCATGCTACTTACATCAGTATTTAAAGGTATTTCATTCTGATAGATAATGGCAGCCACGCAAAAGCAACGGTGAACCTAAGCTGTCAAATTAAAAAAAAAAAAGTCCACAACCTCAGTATGTTCCCAAGAGAAAGCCCTCCCCGGCTTTTGTGAGCTCTGGAAATCAGCCATCAGTGCAGATAAGGGGACTAATTCAATGGCAGAGGAGAAAAAAAGCCAGGCTGTGCTTTAAAGGGACCACTTTCTGAAGCGCGGGAAGTTTGACTCCATTGCATTTATGGATTCAGTTTCTTCACCCTCACAACCAAGTGCCAAGAGGAAAAAGCAATAGCACCTTGCCAGCAGGGCAAGACCAGTGGGATGTGTATGTTCCACCCCTCTGCACATAACCCCTCCCTTCCTGAGTGCTCCAAACAGAATCGAGAGAACGTTCTCATTTGCAGCACTTTAAAAAAGATTGGTTCTTTCTAAGATGCAGTAAAAGCCTTGGATTCAAAAGTACCAGGTTAAGTGGCTTTTTTTGCCCCCCGCCGCCCGGAAATCTGCACAGAGTACACTCAGTGCAAATATAAATGACCAGGAAATAACCCAGTTTCCACACCGGGTTATTACATAGTGTGAATGAGCCTTTGGCTTCCAGGGAGATTTCAGGCTTGATCTATTCTAGAACCCATTTGTTTGTCTTTTTGGCTGTCCATAGTACCACAGCACTCTTCTCCAGCACCACAAACAAATTTATTTTCTTTTTATCTACTTTCTTAATTGTCCAACTCTCAAATCCATAAATAGTAATGGGGAATACAATTGCTTATACAATTCTAACTTTTGTGCCTGATTGTATATTGTGGCTCTTTAGGACCTTTTTTTCTAGTTTTTTCATAGCTGCCCTTCCCATTCTTATTCTTCTACTGATTTTTTTACTGTGGTCCCTGTTCTGATCTATGTTTGATCCAAGGTATAGGGACTCTTACTATGTCTATGTCCTCATTGTCTATACTGAACTTGTCAAGATCATCCATGGTCATTATTTTTGTTTTCTTTATGTTCAACAGTAAGCCTACCCTTGCACTTTCTTCCTTGACCTCCTCAGTAGTTGCTCTAGGTCTGTAATGTTTCTGCTAATAGTATGGTGCCATCTGTGGGGGGGAGGGTTGCAGATCAGATCCACAGTTACTCCTGTTCTAGCAATGTAAAGCATGATGTTTTTTCACACCAGATCCAGAGTCACTCCTGTCTAGCAATGCGAATTAAGGTTAAAACGTGATGTTTTTCCACACCTGGTTGCCTTTCTGTTGCCCTTCCGAATTGAGGGGGAAGTGAAGTCAGTTCTATTCCAAGCAAGTCATGTGATGCGGATTCAAGCAAAGGAGAGTGAGTGCACATTGTATTACCACACCAGAGGGTTCAACGATTCGAATCAGCACCCTTGCACATGCTCAGTGGGGCTCTGGATTCTGTCCTCCTACCCTGCCCCCTCCTTAGCTGTCATCCTTCATGGGGTGAAGAAGCAGTGAGGGGATGATGGGATAGCTCACTGGGGTCCCTGGGGCCAGGATCAGGATGCAGGGGAAGGCAAGGATTGATGGCATAGCTCGCTGGGGGTCCCTGGGGCCAGGATCGGGATGCAGGAGAAGGCAGGGGATGATGGGAATGATGGGATTGGTTGCAGGGTGGCAGAGGGGGCGAGATGGCATGAAGGAGGAGGGGGGGATGATGGCGCAGGACACAGGGGGACAAGGGGGTGACATCGGAGTGGTTTTCCACACCAGACCAATTTGCAGTGCAGTGAAGTGAGCCTGGAAGCGAATTCTGTGAAGTCACTTTTTTTCCAGTTTTACCAAAATGAGGGGTCACTTTGGAATCACTGCGGAAGCACCTCGCAAGGAGCTCCCATAGAAAGGAATGGCGTCTGATAACACATTCATGTTACGACGTGAATGTGCATTGTTGGAAGTGCTGTCATGTCGGAACTGAGCCGGAAAATCTCCAAAAAGCTCTGTGTGATATACTCCTGTGTATCATAAATTGTTGATATTCCTTCCTCCTATTTTCACTCCTCTTTCTTCTGTGTCCAGTCCTGGTTTTTGTATAATATATTCTGCATATAATTTGAACAGGCCTTGCCTGACCCCATTGCCAACTGGAAACCATTCTGTTTCTCCATATTCTGTTCTAACAGTAGCCTCTTGTCCTACAAATTCCTCATCAGTACTTTCTGATGTGTTGGCACTCCCATGTCTTTAAGGGCGTTCCATAGCCTTTCATGATCTATGCAGTCAATGGCTTTGTTATAGTCTATAAAACATAGGCTGATTTTCTTTTGGAATTCCTTGGTGCACTCCATTAACCATTGTAGCTTTGCAGTGTGGTCTCTTGAGAACCCTAGAGAACTAAGGAGAACCAAAGTGGTTCTCCGTAGGGTTACCATAAGTTGGAAATGATTTGAAGGCACACAACAATGACAATTAAGACACCAGTAGAAAACAATATTAAAGGCATTTAACAGGCACGTAGCCAAGGGGGGGGGGGGTTCTTGGGGTCCAGACCCCCCTTCCATTAGAAAATGAATGGTGCGTGTTGCTGCACTGCCGTGCCCAAGCCCCATTATAATGGTGGCACTTATTCTGGACCCCCCCTTCCTAAAATCCTGGCTACGTCCCTGCATTTAAATATAAAGATTAAAAGTATAGCATCCCCATTAAAAGACTCTCCTGTAACAGCCAGGTAACAGGCAAAGGTGTGTGGCAAAAGGAGAGTAAAGAAGGAGCAAGACAAGTCTCCTGTAGGAGGGAATTCCACCGCTTTGGAGCAGCCACCAAAAAGTCCACTTTCTGCCTATGGTAGTTTAGGTCTAGTTGTACTTTTACAGTGTGATCTTATAAATAGTGGCACTAGCCCATAAACTGTATAGGTGTGGATAATGGAGAAAATGGAGTTAAACCCCTGATGCCATGGATTTAATTCAAACCTGCTCAATTTAAGTGGAAGTCTCTGTGTTATCTTCATGAAGCGGATGCCATTTGAAGCAAGAGCCTAAGTTGTGGTGCAAATAACTGTTCCACACCAGCATCAGGAATATGTAATCAAGTGAATGCTAGAAGACCAGGCAATTGGGAATGGGGGGGGGGGGGGGACTAAGTATGTGAGGCTGCATCATGAAAAGGCTGCACTGTATTGAGTCAGATAACCATATATTTAGCTCAGTCTTGTTTTCTTTCACTGACCCTCCAGGCAGACATCATCTTTCCCAGCCTTGTGGGTTTCTATATGTGCCTTCACTTTGTTGATTTATGGTGAAGTCATGAATTTCATAGGGTTTCCTTAGGCAAGGAATTCACAGAAGTGGTGGTTTACTGTTGCTGTCCTCTAAAATATAGCCTACACCACCAGGTATTCCTTGGTGGTCTCCCATCAAAGTACTAACCAAGACTGACCCTGATTAGCTTCTAAGATGAGATGGGATGTGGAGCACTCAGGTAATTAAGCCTTGTTGTTGAGGTGGTGTGTCTTCAAGTCATTTCTGACTTATGATGACTTTAAGGCAAACTCATCCCGGGGTTTTCTTGGCTAAGGGCCAAAACAGATGGCCCCTTTGCACCACCTTACAGGCGGCTTGGGAGCGTGGCATTTACATGCTACATGCTCCCAAGATGCCCAAAAGCTGCTTTACATGGGGAGAAGGAGCTTCATGATGCTCCAGTGGTGTGCCATTTATACGTCACATACAGCCAGAGTGTCATGAAGCTGGCTTCTGGGCCACAGTGCAGCTGCAAAGCTAGCTTTTTGCCACCCAAAAAAAGGAATAGCTCCAAGGCAAATTGGGGCCACAGTGTGCAGTTGCTGCAGTCCCAGTCCTCCTTTGGAAGTGGGATTCTTTTGGCCATCTATTTTAGTCCAAAGTTTATTCAGAGGCAGTTTGACCATGCCTTCCTCTGAGGCTGAGAGGTTGTGACTTGCCTAGGGTCACCCAGTGGGTTTCCATGGCTTAAGGGGGCATTCAAATCCTGGTATCTGGGGGGCTCGACAGATGGGCACTTTGTGCTGGCTTGGGCCCAAACTAGGGGTGCATGGGGGCTGAGTGTTTAGCCACCATCATTGCATGCATCCGTCCATACAGGGTGCACAAAAATGATGACGTCTGTGCAGCCGGCGCAGTGCCCAAACAGCGCTGTGCTGCATGGATATCATCATGCAGGAGTGCGCCAATGGTGCCCCGCCCGCAGCCTAAAAAGAAACCGCCAGGAGTGGGATTCTTTTTAGGCCTCCCAGGGGCCGTGATGTTTGATTGCCTCGGTCTCCATCCGGGGCAGAAAGGGGCAACGTCTCACTTCACCTTTTATCCAATCTGTATAATCCCTGAGTCTCCTAATCCAACACTCAAACCACTATACATACTGGCTCTCAGCCTTGTTACTTGAGATAATTCTAACTAGAGAAGCAGTAGGATGTAGTTGCCATAAAGTTTATTTGGTGTCTTTGGACAAGGCCTCAGCCCACCTTACAAGCTTGTTGTGGTGACAAAAATAGGAAGGAAGCCCATGCACACTGTCTTGAACTTTTTGGTCAGGGGCAAGATATAAATAAACATGAACAAATAAACAAATGTGAAATTGGATCTGAAAATTTGCAGAACAGGCTTTTCAGAGCTGAGACTGACACAGAAAATAGTGCTCTTACCTAACATAATATTTTTAAATGCTTCAAACGCACTCCTACTCATTAAAAAAAGTATGATGTCTTTCTGCCTCCTGATGCTTTGCAGTTTTCATTGGGAGGATGGTTCCACTTCATATTCAGTCACAAGAAAGTAACACAGACAGATTTTGATGATTAGCCAGTGTGGCATTAACAATAACACTTTTGCATAGCTGCCAAGATTTATTTGCCAAGGAATACAAGGAAGCTTTTAATTAAGCAGGGAAGACACAGATAACTGTATTGCTTGCATGCTGGCAACTGCACTTACATTAGTTTATTACATTTATTTATTTAAGGCCATATATGTCACTAACCGTCAGTGGGTTTTGCACAAATTGCAGCAAATGCAATTGCTCCTGCACTCTCTTCTGCACTTTCGCCCTGGATTCTTGTGTTAAGGAGAAAGGACAGGAGTGAAGTAACTCACCACAGCCGGGGGGGGGGGGGGGGGAGAGAGAAAGTGAGAAATACATTACATCTTATTGCATTTGTATGCATGCACAGTCATTCCACGATATTAAAATTCAACACACTGAAAATGGGCTCTCTGTACAGTTGTCTTTTTGAAGGAAGCACACATTTTTCCATTTGGTACACAGTCCATCCACGTTTTGCTCAGGGGCCACAAGTAGCACTTGATTTGCCTGCAGAAGGTCTCATATGTTATCCTTAGCACAGGGATGAGAAATGTGTAGCCTTCCAGATGTTGCTGAACTGCAGCTTCCACCATCCCTCATCATTAGCCTTTGCTAGTTAGGGCTGATCGGAATTGTAGACTAACAACATCTGGGAGGACACCCATTCGCCATCCCTGACTCAGATCCCCCAGTTAAAAGAAGCTTACATAGTAATGTGATAGACCATGGAAAGGCACCACTAGTCAGGCACAGGAAAGATAAAACACTGAGTTGGCTCTACAAATAGTCTGACTTGTAGTGTCACGGCACTGATTTTTGAGAGGTGGTTGTTCAAATATCTCTGGCATCTTCTGGACTCTCCTTTATGATGGAGAGCAGTGTGCCTCCTCTCCCTTGCTCAGCCACATTCCATTTCTTGCTTAAGTGCTTGCTCTAACATGCCATGCTATTTTGTGAAGTTTTATTTTTAGCCTATATGAAGTTTGTGTACTCCTACTCCTCCCAGCCTCTATGTACAACTTCAGTATCTTAAATGCTGGGTGCTGCGGGTGTCTTTTCACTCACCTTTGCTTGAATTTGCTTCAGAGATCTCATGCTTTAAGGGTGCCACTGCTGACTGGTGCTGAAATGAATGGTCACATACATTTGCAGGTTGTGCTTTTCCTAGGAAGTTGACCACATTGTTTAGAAATCCTGTCCTACTCCTGTACATGTTGAAAGCTAAGCGGACACCATTTTATGTATCTGATAAAGGCCACAAGAGGAGCTTATGCTACAACAAACCAGTTAGCATATCAAGTCTCACAATCTATTTTCCTGTCTTGACCGTAAAGGCTTAACGTTGTTACTCCTCCAGAAGTTCTTAGCAAATAAGGGAGCTAGAACTTTTAGAGTGAAGATCTCATGGATGTTGGCAGAATAAATAAGAACTAGAAGCTGGAAAAGTTACCATTTGGGGGGGACTCCAGATCGAAACCAGTCGAGAACAGAGTCTGAGAACCCAAGGTCAGAAAGTATATCCACTAGAAGACAGTGATCAATGGTGTCAAAGGCTGCAGACAGATCAAGAAGGATGACAACAGAGTAAAGGCCATTTGCCTTGGCTAGTAAAAGATCATTTGAGATCTTGGTGAGGGCTGTCTCTGTAGAATGCCTTGGGCGGAAGCCAGACTGAAAGGGATCGAGAATGGAGTTGGCTTCAAGAAACTCAAGACAGCAAGAATAAACAACCCATTCCAAAACCTTAGAAAGAAAGGGAAGAAGAGAAATCGGACGATAGCTAGACAAAGAGGAAGGGTCAAGAGAAGGTTTTTTCAGAATAGGGAAAATGAGAGTATGTTTGAAGTCTGAAGGGAAGGAGCCTGTGGAGAGAGAGAGATTGAAGATATGGAGAAGCGAGGGCAGAAAAGAAGGAGCTATAGAGATTAGAAGACGAGTAGGAATTGGGTCAAGAGAACAGGTTGCAGGTTTGGAAGAGTTCAGAAGTGTAGCGAGTTCATCCAAAGAGGCAGGAGGAAAGACAGAAAATTTGTTAGGCGAAGGCGATAGAAGATTAAGAGCAGAAGAAGAATCAGGAGGGACTATCTCAGAGCGAATAGTGGTAATCTTAGAGATGAAATAGTTAGCAAAGTCATTAGGAGAGAATGATGAAGAGACAGGAGGAGAGGAAGGTTTAAGCAAAGAGAACAAGCGCTGTGGGCGCCTCTCATTGGCAGAGATCAATGATTTGTAATAATTTTGTTTTGCCATAGACAGGGCACGTGAGAAGGAAGAAAGAACAAATTTGAAATGGATAAAATCAGGCCGCTGTTTGGACTTTCTCCAAAGGCGTTCAGCCGTTCTAGAGCAGGACCAGAGAAACTTAACGATGGGAGTAAGCCAGGGCTGAGGCCTAGTCTTAGAGGAAGAAGTGCATACAGAGACAGGGGCAAAATGGTCAAGAGTCGAGGAAAGAGTGGAGTTAAATAAAGACATTGCTGAATCAGCAGAATCCCCAAGATTTAGGGAAGAGAGAGATGAATCCAGGGTGTGACCAAGATGGTTAGAGTCAACAGATTGAAGGTTACGAAAATGGCGTTGAACAGTATGACGAGGAGGAGGAGTATAAGTGAGAGCAAAGGAGATTAAATGATGATCAGGTAGTGGAAAGTCAAGTGTCAGGTAGTCAGAAATGGTGCAGTTTGCAGCAAGAACTAGGTCAAGACAGTGACCAAGAGAATGAGTTGAAGAGTTGGAATGTGGTTGGAGGCCAAAAGAAGCTAGGAGAGAGTTGAAGCAAGACGTTGTAGGATTATTGGAATCATCAATGTGGATATTAAAGTCACCTAGGATCAAAGTGGGGACTGAATTTGAAAGAAAGAATGTCAGTCATGATTCAAAGTTTGAGAGGAACTGGGTAGCGGAACCAGAAGGGTGATAGACAACTGCAACCCGGAGCTGTAGAGGAGAAAAGAGTCTAATAGGATGAAACTCAAAGGAAGAGAAATGATAGCTGGGGGGGTTGGGGAGATAGAACTTGGAACTGGCAGGAGTTAGATAGCAAGATACCAACCCCTCCTCCTCGACCCTCAGGGCGGCTTGTGTGGGTGAAGGAGAGACCACCAAAAGAAAGGGCAGCGGGGGTTGCAGTGTCATGGGCTGGGAGCCAGGTTTCTGTGAGAGCGAGGAGATTAAAGGATTTGGAGAGAAAAAGGTCATGGATTGCTGCTGCTTTAGGGACGGCAGAGCAACTGTTCCAGAGGCAACAGAGGAATGGAAGCAGGGAGACAGGAAGAGGCCGAATAGGGATCAGGTTAGGAGAAATGTGAGGAGCCATGGGAAGGATGGGATTCGCTACCCAGTGATCAACAGGAGAAGGTGAGACAATGGCAGAGACAGGAAAGAAAAAGAAAGAGGTGTAGCTGGCTCTCTTTCTGAGGTGTTAAAGCAGTTTGAAGCTATTGCCAGCTCAGGCCTTCTGAGTCCAATGCAAGTAGGAGGTGGGCCTGAAGGAGCAGAAAGTCTTACTTGCTCTTACTTCCTTAGTTAAAAGCTAAAGAAAACAGGTATATTCTTTATAAATTTTTAAGAGCAGCCACAGACAAAGCTAACCCTGTCAGGCTGAATTTGCACTGCAAAAATAATGCAGTTTGACACCACTTTAACTACCATGGCTCAATGCTATGGGATTCTGGGATTTGTAGTTTTGTGAACTATTTAGCCTTCTCTCTCAGAGAGTTCTTTCGGCACAACAAAATACAAATCCCAGGATTCCTTAGCATTGAACCATGGCAGTTAAAACAGTGTCAAACTGCATTAATTCTGCAGTGCATTCAGCCTAAGCAAGGAATTACATAAATTAAGAGTCACCATTTAGAAAGTTATGTCTCTGCTGCCAGCCACCAGTCTTAATGGCAGACCAGTAAGTAGGGCCTTCAAGGGATATCTTAAAGCAAGGGCAGGTGTAAACAATCCTTTAAATAACTCCATCCCAAATCAATAGTCTCAGCAACAGGAGACACACTGAATCAATGGAATTTATATATGTTTTGACTTACTATACTATGTTCCCATTGATTCAGTGGCTTTCCTGTAGCTGGAACTATTAATTGGATTTAGGTCTCAGTATTTATACAACCTTTCAGAATGTTCATATAGCTTCCCTACAGCATCTTACTACAAACCTTAGTTCCAAAGCTCAGTATCCTTGTACTACTCAGGCTGGAAAACAAGTCACTTGCTTACTGGTGTCATTCAGAGAATTAATGGCAGTGGTGATGAAGTCTGAGTGAAAGGTTTCCAAATGTGTACCAAATTCCTCCATAGTCATCATACTAACAGTTAGGAAGTGCATTGAATTTATGCACCTGGGGGAAAACTTAATAAAATATCTAACAAGTTAAAGTTAATAGTTAGCAGCCTTTTGAGTTATATTATTGAGTAGTTCCACTTCTGACTAGATAAAGATTAAATTAAAAGGCAGTAGCTAGTTAAAAGTTAAGCTGATTTGTGAAAAATATACGAAACATGATGAATTGCCTACTATTGGCATAATTTTTCTCTTGAAATATAATGAGTAGTAGTTAAGAGTTGTTTTTCATAAGCTCACAGAAGCATAGTAATTTAATTAGAAGTCTCTGCTTCAGTTAATATGTTATACTTGCCATTGTTGTGTGCCTCCAAGTCACTGTTGACTTATGGCGACCCTAAAGTGAGCCTATTGTAGGGTTTTCTTGGCAAATTACTTTAGAGGTGGCTTGCCATTACCATCCTTTGAGGCTGAGAGAATGTGACTTTCCCAGTGGACTTTTATGCTCGAGTGGAGAATTGAGCCTGATCTCCAGAGTCCTAGGCCAACGCTCAAACCACTAGACCACACTGGCTCTCATACAGTTTTCAAAATAACAATTTGTCAAAACCTGAGAAAGATATTAGGTAATTCTCACCTTCTCCATGAGAAGTATTTTATAAATGTCTGACTACCTGGCACTTGACTTTCCACTTTCTGACCATCATTTAATCTCCTTTGCTCTTACCTATATTCCTCCTCCTCGTCACACTATTGAACGCCATTTTAGTGATCTTCAATCTGTTGACTCTAACCATCTTGGTCAGACCCTGGATTCATCTCTCTCTTCCCTAAATCTTGGGGAGTCTCCTGACTCAGCAATGTCTCTATTTAACTCCACTCTTTCCTTGACTCTTGACCGCTTTGCCCCTGTCTCTGTACGCACTTCTTCCTCTAAGACTAGGCCTGAGCCCTGGCTTACTCCCATCATTAGGTTTCTCCGGTCCTGCTCTAGAGCGGCTTTGGAGAAAGTCCAAAGAGTGGGCTGATTTTATCCATTTCAAATTTGTTCTTTCTTCCTTCTCACGCGCCCTCTCTATGGCAAAACAGAATTATTACAAATCATTGATCTCCGCCAATGACAGGCGCCCGCAGCGTTTGTTCTCCACCTTCAACACTTTGCTTAAACTTCCCTCTCCTCCTGTCTCTTCATCATTCTCTCCTAACGACTTTGCTAATTATTTCGTCTCTAAGATTACCACTATTCGCTCTGAGATAGTCCCTCCTGATTCTTCTTCTGCTCATAATTTTCTATCGCCCTCCCCTAACAAATTTTCTGTGTTTCCTCCTGCTTCTTTGGATGAACTCGCCACACTTCTGAACTCTTCCAAACCTGCAGCTTGTTCTCTTGATCCAATTCCTACTCGTCTTCTAATCTCTATAGCTCCTTCTTTTCTCCCCTCACTTCTCCATATCTTCAATCTCTCTCTCTCTACAGGCTCCTTCCCCTCGGACTTCAAACGTGCTCTCATTTCCCCAATTCTGAAAAAACCTTCTCTTGACCCCTCCTCTCTGTCTATCTATCGTCCAATTTCTCTTCTCCCCTTTCTTTCTAAGGTTTTGGAACGGGTTGTCTATTCGCGCTGCCTTGAGTTTCTTGAAGCCAACTCCATCCTCGATCCCTTTCAGTCTGGTTTCCGCCCAAGGCATTCTACAAAGACAGCTCTCACTATGATCTCAAATGACCTTTTACAGGCCCAGGCTAATGGCCTTTACTCTGTTCTCATCCTTCTTGATCTGTCTGCAGCCTTTGACACCATTGATCACTGTCTTCTAGTGGATATACTTTCTGACCTTGGGTTCTCAGACTCTGTTCTCGACTGGTTTCGATCTTATTTGTCTGGCAGATCTTTTGCAGTAGTTGCAGGGGGTCAGACTTCTTCTCCTGTTCCCTAATAATAATAATAATAATAATAATAATTTATAGCCCGCCCAATCACAAGGAATCCAGGCGGGTTACAACAGTAAAAATAAAGATAATAAAATAAAATACAATAAATAAATAAAATACAATAAAATTAAAGAGAGCGAAGTGAGAACATTCACAGTTAGGCCTGATGGAAGTTGGGCCTCTCTTATCTGTTGGAGTTCCCCAGGGCTCTGTTCTGGGTCCCCTTCTGTTTTCTCTCTGCACACTGTCCTTAGGTAAACTCATTAGCTCTTTTGGTTTTTCCTACCATCTGTATGCCGATGACACCCAGTTGTATCTTTCCACCCCAACCTTTCTCCAAGGCTTGAACAGCAAGTTTCGTCCTGCCTCACAGCTGTCTCGCAGTGGATGTGCCATCGGCGTTTGAAGCTCAACATGTCCAAGACAGAGCTTCTTGTCTTTCCTCCTAAGCCCACCCTTCAACACTCCTTTTCTGTCTCTGTGGACAACATTTCTATTCAACCACTCCAGGAAGCCCACAGTCTTGGTTTTATCTTTGACTCTTCTCTGTCGTGTATCCCTCAGATCCAGACCACAGCCAAGGCTTGTAGATTCTTTTTATACAATATTGCCAAAATCCGACCATATCTCTCCGCCTCTACTGCCAAGATCCTGGTCCATGCCCTAGTGATTTCACGACTCGATTACTGCAACATCCTCCTGGCTGGGCTTCCTCTCTCTCACCTCCGTCCTTTAATTTCTGTCCAGCATTCAGCTGCACGCATTATCACATCCACCCACCGCTCTGACCACATCTCTCCTGTGTTGGCATCCCTTCACTGGCTCCCACTCCCTTTCCGCATTCAGTATAAGCTCCTGCTGTCAACGTTTAAAGCCCTCCATGGGCTGGCCCCTCCCTACTTATCAGACCTTATTTCCCCTCACCTTCCCACTAGGGCCCTCTGTTCTGGTAGTCAAGGTCTGCTGTCCCAGCCCAGGATTTCCTCTGCCCCATCTCGGATTCGCCCCTTTTCACTTGCTGCCCCTCACTCCTGGAACCTTCTTCCCCTGCGAGCAAGAGCCATCACTTCCTTAACCAGCTTCAAAACAGAGCTGAAGACCATCCTGTTCAGAGAAGCGTTCCCAGGCATTGCATAATTGTCACTTGCTATTTGATGTTCTTTTGTTGTCTGTTTATTTAATCATTTCCTGTATTGCTATGTATTTTATATGTATTATCCTACTAGAGATGCCCCTTCCCCACCACCACTCCCTCTGTGTCGTGTCTTTCTAGATTGTAAGCCTGAGGGCAGGGAACCGTCCAATTAAAAAGATTGTATGTACAGCGCTGTGTAAATTTACAGCGCTTTATAAATAAAGGTTAATAATAATAATAATAATAATAATGTCAATATTCATTATCAGGTGACAAAGGAAAGCTGTTTCAACAGAAAACCACTTTATAACAACCGAAGATCCATGTGGGGGGGTCAGACCAGACCAAAAACCTATCCTGTTCCCATAAGGGTCAACTAGAAGCTTAAGGGAAGACCTGAAACAATACATACATGAAATAGCATCCTCCTGTTTGCATTCCCTACCAAATGACACTGAGAAGCTGCACCCGCACTGCAGAAATAATCCAGTTTGACACCATTTTAACTGCCCTGGTTCAGTGCTATGAAATTCTGAAAACTGTAGTTGATTGTAGCATCAGAGCTCTGCTCCAGCCTCTCTGCCAAAAAGCGGTGGTGCGTTGCAAAATTACAAATCCTAGGATTCTGTAGGATGGAGCTATGGCAATTAAAGTGATGTCAAACTGTTAATTTCTACTGTAAAGATGCATCCAAGGTGTAAAGTGCTTTAGCAATATTACACATGTTAAGCATACAATCATTTTCTTTTATCGCTATAACATTCCTCTTCCCCTTGCTTGATCTCAGTTGAATCTGTTGCCCAGTGAACAATAGTTGAACAGTGAACAATTTCCTGGCAGTGTCATCTTAAACTAGTTCTAGAATAATAGAGCCAGCTAGCCAGCCATGGAGAGATTTCATTGCAGGAAACACTGGGTTAATTTAAAGTGACCTGGTGTGTGGGACTGAAAAGTTCTTGGTAATACCAGGAGTTCCCTGGGAAAACTTAGGGATGGAGATCTCCAAAATAAAACCAGTTTATACAGAAGCAAAACCTGGGACTTTCAGAGACTTTTTCCATGTCTGGAGAGGCTCTCAGTCTCTTCAACCAATACACAGGTTGAGTCTCCCTTATCCAAAATACTTGGGAACAGAAGTGTTTGGTATTTTGGATTTTTTCTGATTTTGCAATAGTTGTATATACTTAATGGAGATGAGACTCAAGTCTAAACATGAAATTCATTTATGTTTCATATATACCTTACAGACATAGAGTGAAGGTAATTTTATGCACAATATTTTTAATAATTTTGTACATGAAACTAAATATTAAAGGAGTCCCCATACCTTGGATCAAACATTTATCAGAATGGGAACTGCAGTCAAGAAATCAGAAGAAGACTAGGAATGGGAAGGGCAGTGAGGAAAGAACAAGACAAGATACTAAAAGGTAAAAATATACAACTGAGCCCTAAACTCATAATTGTCCCGGCTACTGTATTCCCATCACCATGTACAGATGTGGATGCTGGACAGTGAAGAAAGCAGATAAGAAGAAAATCAATTCTTTTGAGATGTGGTGCTGGAGAAAAGTGCTGAGGATACCATGGAAAGCCAAAACAAAACAAAAAACAAATGGGTCCTTTAACAAATCAAGCCTGAAATTTCCCTTGAAGCCAAGATGATTAAGCTGTGGTCACCATACTTTGGCCACATCATGAGAAGGCATGACTCATTAGAAAAGACAATAATGCTAGGAAAGGTGGAGGGCAATAGAAAGAGAGGGAGACCACATGCTAGCTAGAAGGATAGACTCAGGAAGGTCATGGTTCTCAGTTTGCAGGACCTGAGTAGTGGATGGTAGGAAGTCTTGGAGATGGCTCATCCACAGGTCACCATGAGTCACGATTGACTAGAAGGCAGTTAACAGCAACAGCAATATGAAACTCAGTTTGTATACTTTGAACCATCAAAAACCAAACGTGTCACTATCTCAGCCACTCATGTGGATAATTTTGGATTCTGGATAAAAGAGACTTGACCTGTATTGCGCTAGTTTTCATTGTCAAAAATCTGGCTCAAGTATATTAAATAGGCCTCACTGTGTGAGATGTTTCAAATCAGTTTCTACAGTGATTCAGAAATAGCAGATCAGTTTAGGTTCAGCTCCGTAAATGTATGGGCAATAAAAATAAAAATAACAGAATGAGAATGGCCTGCCAAGGGAGGAAGAGCAGAACTGTTTATTCAGCCCACTTAGGTCTGACGCATACTTGGACCATCTTTGTATGAATGGAGTTAGTATCCGTGTTTTTCTCCAATGGAGCGACAGAATCTTCACAAAGACAAAACCCGAAGTACTTTAAATATACTGTGTTACTTAATCCACCTCCCCAAAGAGAGTGGGGGTGGGAAAGTGTGACTGTTTTCCTTGCGGCTTTACTCTTCCTCCAGCCCTGTACTTTCCTTTCTCAGTACAAAGAGTAATCACTAAAATATAGTACATGGTAATTGGGAGGAAAAGGCAGCTTGCCAAATGTACCAATATATATATATATCAAAGACTAGAGCCTCTTTTAAAGCATTTTATACGTGTCCAGACTTCATTATCTACTGCAGCTTGCTGGAAAACAGTTGTAAGGCAGGAAAGGGCAGAAGGGTGTAACACACAAGGCTGTATCCACTCAGCACTGACATTCTGGGATCGTTTTCACCAGGGGTTTTGTGCTGCAAGTGCTCAGGTATCCACACTATGGGCTAAGTGTTTAAGTGCTAAGCCCCAGGGGCTTTGCAAATATGTATACCACGGATAGGCAATGTGCAGCCCATTAGCTATATGCAGTTCCCAAGGGTGGTTACTGTGTCCCCAAGGAATCAAACAAATTTTTTTTCCAAAACAAAAAATGGGTCCCAAATGCCCCTTGGGAATCATGGGGACATATTCACCACATCAAAGGAAGGCTTAATGCTGAACATAAAGAAAACAAAAATAGCAACCACCCGAAGAAATACATGAATTCAACCTAGACAATGAAGAAATTGAAATAGTTAAAGAGTTCCTGTACCTAGGATCAAGCATAAGAAATAAGAAGACAATCAAGAAATTAAAAGACTAGGAATGGGAAGGGCAGCTATGAAAGAACTGGACAAGATCCTAAAGAGCAAAGACATACATCTGAGTACTAAAGTTAAAATCCTCCAAGTACTCCCCATCACCATGTCCGGATGTGAGAGCTGGACAGTGAAGACAATGGATAGGAAGAGAACCAATTCTTTTGAGATATGGTGCTGGAGAAGAGTGCTGAGGATACCACGGAGAACCCAAAAGACAAACAAATGGGTCCTTGGCCAGACCAATCCAGAAGGCAGGATGACAAAATTGAGACTTGTATTTTGGCCACATCATGAGAAACCATAACTCACTCAAAAAGACAGTAATGCTTGGGAAGGCAAAGGGCAGTAGAAAGAGAGGTAGACCACACACCCGATGAATGGACTCAATCCGGGAGGTCACAGGCATGAAACTGCAAGAACTGAGCAGAGCAGTGGAGGATAGGATAGGGAGGCTTGGAGATGATTCATCCACAGGGTTGCCATGAGTTGGGGCCAACCTGAGGGCACTGAAGAACAACAACAACCAGGCAATTTTAGGTCCAAGAAAAGTCTTTTGCAAAACTTCTCATCATTTCTTGTTTTGAAAAGGGGGCCTCTTCTGGGGTGGCCTGTGGACGGGCTAAAATTATGGCAAAAATGCCCCATGAGGACATTGGAGGGGAATTTTTAGACTCAAAAAACTTTGTTGTAGTGGGGATCCAAGTTTCTAGGTGGCCAATGCAGCCACTTTGCTTCCCACAGTCGCCCACTCTTGGTATATACAATACATTCCATTTGTATACAAATTATTTAGGTTTAAAATAAAGGCTTGGATTTTAAGGAGCATGTGCAGCTTGTGGAATGGAAGCTTTCCTCCACCTCCTACTTCCTCTGGCTCCCACTATGACTTCATTGAACCAAAATGAAAATTGGACAGGCATTCAGCTTTTTACGCAACCAAGATTAGAGGGATAATAACATAAATGAATGGATATTATCACCATGTTTTTCATTCCAATAATGAACAGAGCCCACATTTTATAAACGGCATTAAGTGACATTGCTCTCTTGCTCTAATGTCGTTAATCAATATCATCATTTCAGGGAGCTGCCATAATTTCATCAAGCAAGTAATAAATACTTGGAGTTCTGCTGCTTTCCCCATTAGATATCACATTCATCCCTGTAACACAAAGAAGGTGGACAATTAAAAAAAAAATGTATCTTAGCACATGCTTACATTTCTACCTTTTTGATCACTGAAAGACAAGGAAAATGGTAAAAATGTTATAATGGCTATTTTTCTATAAAGAACAAATTGCAAATAAGTAACATAACAAGCTATTTTAGTAACTACAGGTTGAGTCTTACTTATCTGAAATGATTGGGACCAGAAGTGTTTGGGATTTTAGGGGGGGGGGGTTGGGGGGGGTTGTTGTTGTTTGTTGGTTGTTTTGTTTGTTTGGATTTTGGAATATTTGCATATACGCAATGAGATATCTTGAAGATGTAACCCAGATCTAAATATGAAAATCATTTATGTTACAGACATAGCCTGAAGATAAATTTATATGCCATATTTTTAAATATTTTGTTCATGAAACAAGGTTTGTCTACATTGAACCATCAGAAAGCAAAGGTATTGCTATCTTAGCCATCCATGTGGACAATTTTGGATTTTGGAATATTTTTGATTTCAGACTTCTGGATAAGGAAAACTCAACCTGTAGTTACCTTTTGGAGTAATGACCTATAATGGTGCTACTTTTCTGCCTGTCAACCGCAAGAGTTATAATGCACTGCTTTTTCATTAGTGATACTCATTACTCCCTGCTCTGACACCAAATGAGTAATGGGAAGAAAAGGAGGAGGGGTCAAATGGTTGGATACCTATGTGTTCCCTCTTTGTAGGGCGTTGTACAGCTATCAAGAAGCAGAGGAGGCAGTTACAAGGAGGGAGGGAGGGCAGGTGAGGATACAGTGAAAATATGGACTGCACTAGAGAATCAGGTTATCTGAAAATTCTGCTCAAATGAAAGCAACTGCTCCCCCTGGGAATGCATCTGCACTGTAGAAATAATGCAGTTTGACACCACTTTAAGTGATGTAGCTCCATCCTAGGGAAACATTGGATTTGTAGCTTTATAGGGCCTTTAAACTTCTCTGCCAAAGAGTGCTGGGGCCTGACAAAATTACAAATCCTAGGATTTTGTAGAATAGCAGTTAAAGTGGTGTCACACTGCATTATTTCTACACTATAGATGCACCCAGAGAGCCAATATGAGGTGGTTCTCATAGAGGTGGTGCGGAAGAAGTCTATCTAGGCAGGTGGATTGCTCCAAACAGTGGCACCAAGCACACACTTAGATTAGCTGATATGAGCTGTGAGAGAAAGTTTAGAGGAGAAAATAGGATTTCTCTGCACTCCTGAGGCCAGCTCAGGCATGAAATGTAGACCAATTGAAAGGAGGAAGGAAGAGGGACTGGGGAGTTTATCAAACGGGACGGGAGGCTCTCAATTTCGAAAGAGAAGATAGCGAGGTCAATTAGAAAATTCATGCAATTATGTGATTACTTATCACACTTTAAATTCACTGTAATGGCCTTCCCAAACGCGACCCAGATTCTGTGCAAAGTAAGCCATCACATTGGTGGGATCTTAATTGCGAATTGGTACCCTTGCACATGCTCAGTGAGACTCCAGATTACTGGAGTATAGCATATTTAGATGAGTGAGAGAGAGGAACCAAGGAACCCTACAATTTACAAAAGAGGTTGGGGGGGTGGGTGGGAAGGATGGTTGAAAGAACATGCTCTATTCATGTTAAAATGAGCATATATTCACTCTTGTCACGTTAAAACGTGAATATAATGGTTATCCAATAGCTCCTGGTCCATGCCTCTTAATGAGCAGGCAGCAGCTCCCCTTCAGCAATGCTGAAGGACAAGCGGAAGCAAAATTGAAGCGGAACTGCAGTGTGACTTCATGACTTCATGGGAAATTCCCCTTTCCAGATGGGGGGGGGAGCCAAGAGACATGTACATCACACCAAACAACAGCGCACTGAGTGCGAAGTTACCTAGGAATAGGGTTTGTGACTTCACTAGTTCACCGAATTTACTTAACTGTGGATTGATGCATGATTGCGTTCGGAGTGCGTTCGGACTGCCAGCGATCGTGTGTGGTAACCTTTCACGCAATAACGTGAATACGCATGATTCCGTTCAGGATGACACTGGATTATACTTCCAGTATGCCGTGTGATATTGTCCTGAGTGACTGTTTCAGCACACCTGCCCAAAGCATCTGTGTGCAGCTGTCTGCTATGATGGGCCTGTGCAGGTGATTTTGGCAGGGAGGCAGTCGAGGCTGGGTAGGCAACTCTGAATTATGATGATCAAAGATGCAGGAAACCAAAGAAAAAATTCCTATATTTTTCAATGGACAAATATTTAAAGTAACAGTAATTTTGTTACAAATTAGTTTCTCTCTCAAATGCAGTAACAACACTAAATAACAACCTGTTGGGTAATCAGAGTAATGAATAATTTAATGGAAGGTTGAGTCTCCCTTAACTGAATTGCTTGGGACAAAAAGTGGCTTGGATTTCAGAACTTTTCAGATCTTGGAATATTTGCATATACTTAATGAGATATCTTGGAGATGGGACCCAAGTCTAAACACAAAATTAATTTATGGTTTATTTACATCTTATACACATAGCCTGAAGGTAATTTTATACACTATTCTTTATCATTTTGTGCATGAAACAAAGCTTGTATACATTGAACCATCCATCAGAAACCAAAGGTGTCTCTATCTCAGCCAAAATTTTGGATTTTGGAATATTTTGGATTTTGGGAGACTCAATCTGTACTTGCTTTTAAATTGTAACCTCAAAAACTCTAATAATAGCATGTAATCTACATTGGGGACAGACCTAGAATTCTTCAGCATGCCCAAGACAAATGCAGACAATTCACGCAAGTGAAAAATGACCAAAAAAAAGTTGTAACTGCCAATTTCAGAGCAAGAGAGTTTCCAGACACAGGAGGCTATACAGGCTAGCGGTTCAACCAAGGAAGAGTTGCAAAAGCATTCTGAACAAAGTGAAGTACAGTGGTCCCTTCCTATATGTGTGTGTGGGGGGGTGTCTGTTCCAGATCCCCCCCCCCCGTGTATGGGAAAAACTGCCTATGCTGGAATCCTATGGATTCCTATGGCAGCATGCTCCTGTGCACAGTGGCACACACGCGCCTACAGTGCCTGCACCATTTTGTCCTTCGGGGCTTGCCTTCCGCATGAGCTCAAGTTCACGAAAGGGAAGCCGACAGATGGTGCGAGCAGACTGTAATACATATGAACATCTCGAGTCTCTCCTACATAACCATTAAGTTGGAAGTCTAAAATCAACTAATTATGCCACACTGAGGGTTTTATCACACCAGCTTGTGATCTAGCAGCAATCACTTCATTTAAGCAAATGGGAAAATACTAATGTGGAAACAATCACTATCACACCTTCCCTGCAATAGCGCTATAGTGCCACTTTGGTGATGCACATTGCCACAATCAATCTTCCCCACTACCTTGCTGACACTGCCTTCTTCCCCATGTCTGCCTTATGTGGCACATGCATGTTAATTTTTTTTACCACAATTGTACCAGTTGTGCAGTTTCAACACTTCTAATACAAATATTTCACTCTTATGACCAAAATCACACACATATAATGTGGCTGAGCTATTCACTAGCTCAGGGGTAGGCAACCCTTTTGAGTCAGGGGCCAGGTTGCTGTCCCTCAGACAACTGGGGGGGCCGAAGCCAAAAAATAAATAATTAAATAATTTAAAGAAAATTTTTAAATAAATAAATAAACCGGGACAAATGTAGGACAAAATTTTCAAATGGTGGACACTTTTTAAAAAAAAAGTGCAGGACACGCGAAAAAAATTTGCTGTATGATCTTTTATTGATGATTACTGAAAATAAGGATGTAAAGAAAAGAAAAACCAAATAAAAATAATTTTTTAAATAAAATCTTAATATAAATGCATGTTTCTGAGGCTTCTATAGACAATTGCCCCCCTTGCCCCTACGCGTGAGAGGCCAAAGGCCCCGGTGGCAATCGGCAGCAGGATCAGGCTGGGGGCCATGGGCCGCAGGTTGCCTACCCCTGCACTAGCTAGATTAGGATATAGCCTTTTATGTAAATATAGATTAAAGACATTAGTAAACTTTTGTTTTGAAGCTACTTGTGTTGTTTTTGAAGTCAGTCTCAGTACTTAGGGGAGTATAGTTAGACAAAGGCACATTTCTGCTACTCTGCTGATTTAAAGCTAGACCCTAACAGTTTTGGCTTTGTCATTTTTGATATTTAATATGTTTGTTTCCTTGGCAAGGACTGAAGCCTTAGGAAACTCAAATTTCCCTACACATTCCCCTTTGTTTTGTGTTGTGTTGTTTTGCCATACTTGTGTAATTATGGCATCCTGGTGACCTACCATGGTAATGCAGCTGTGCAATTACAGCAAAACAAATAAAAATAAAATAAAATATATATAAAAGAAACTGGAATAATGTAGAAATACAATTTTGTATGATCAAATACCCTTTTACAATGCGATGCTTCATTCAGAACCATTTTTTCCCATTAGGCAGAGTAAGCCGCTTCACTCCACTTATTAAGCCGTAAAAACATTGTTATGGAATAACTTCATATAGTGTTATTACACGATTGCCTTTTAAAATTTTAAGTAATTTTTTGAAAGTAACACTGCAGTGGAAACAATGTCGTACCACAAACAATGTTGTACCAAAGTAGTCAAGAAACCTCTGGAAAACATTCCCATGCACTAATAGCATTTGAATAGTGACTTTAAAAGGTTAACAGATCATTATTGCATGATAACAGCAAACCATTACTATTGGGATTTTTTTTTTCAATCTGAAAAGAGTTTTGAGAGCATAGACCACAGAAAACACAGCTTTCTTCAGAGGTTTTGTCTTCCCAGCCCAAACACTGGAGGTAGTCTGAGGGGTCCTAGCTGATGATTTCTTTGGGAATCTCCAAAGAGGGATAACCAGACCACACACCCAGGGTAACCAGATAATAATCACAAAAGAGAGCAAGGCACCACAAAATGTAGGACATTAGAGAAAAATGTAGGACATTGCGAAATAAAAGCTAAAAATACTAATATAAATATTAAGTCGTGCTTCTTAGTCATGCTCAAGATGGACAGAAGGTTCCAGTGTAGGACGTCTGGTCACCCTGCCCACACCCCACCCACTAATAGATTGTTCTCGCAATGAAATGGAATGAGACTGACACACTCAAAATGGCTACTGAATCTCAGTCATTAATGGATTATTTTCAGCGTGAAAAAAACCACGCTCTCAACAACTGTACATCAGAACAGCACTGGGAGAACCATGATCCCATGCCATCAAGCTGAGACAAAAGCAGGACCATGCCATTGCTATGATGGTATAACAACCTGGTGTGATAAGAATCCAAGTCTTATATCGCACTACACTGTTATAGTGCTATATTTCACTTTAACTGACATGGCAACAGCCTATGGACTTCTGGGATTTGTAGTTTAGGGATGTACATCCCTGGTGGTGCAGTACTTAAACAACAGTCACTCACAGCCACAAGGTTGTGAGTTTGATCCCAGGCAGGGCTCTAGGGTCCACTCAGCCCTCCATCCTTTCGTAGATCGGTAAAATGAGTACCCAGCTTGTTGTGGGCAATTAGCTTACACATTGTAAACCGCTTAGGGAGTGTTAGTTCACTGACAAGCAGTACAGAAATGTACTTGCTATTGCTATTACTATTGCTACATTTCTAATTCTCAGCCAAAGAACTCTTGGGCCTCACTAAACTACAAACCCCAGAATTCCACAGCATGTTCCCATGGCAGTTAAAGTGGAATGTAGTACTATAACAGTGTAGTGTGATAAGGACCAGAGACCCTTCATCAGATGCAGAAAAGAACAGTGGCGGGTGAAATATAGGTTCCTATGACCGAAAGGCAATGCAAAGCTTCCTAATGGAGCATGCTTGTTACAAATACTGGGAAGCTGACCTTCTGCCTTTGCCTGGTCAATACTTGTTTCAACCTCCCAGCCTCAATTACATGACCTTAGAGAACCTAGGTTACAGAAGAGGCACATGAATGGATTCAAAAGTCCTGGCAGGGCTACCCATGACTCTTGTTGCAGTTTCGCAGTGAAGCCAGGCAAATGCATGTTGGACTTGGCAACCAACCGGAGTGCTTATTGAATACTGTACTCAAGCTTTATTACCTTTGCCTGGAACAATGATGTCAAAATCTGGTTAACCAGAGCACAAAAGTTAGTGCTAGATAAGATCTATATTTAGACCACAGCTTTTCAGGATTCAGCAGAAATTACTTGATTTCCTGTCTTTAGGAAGGAACACGAGGAGTTCAAGGGCATTTTTTACAGCCATCAGATATCAGCAACATGAGGTTTTCTTGGAATTGAGGCATTTTTACTTAGAAAATTGGGGAGGGAAGGGAGAGAAAATGAGTTCTGTGAAACTCAAGCACTTTCCTAGGGAATTGCTCCTCTTGAGGGCCTCTTTGCCGCAAGGGATTAATGTTGTGCAACTTCTGCGAAGCTCAAAAGTTGCCACATGCTGCACTGTCGAGGCGGGAGGGAGGCGGCACTGGCCAAAAATTAGAACTGGACTTTCTTCAACAGTCTTCAGCTCCTTTTCAAGGAGGAGCCCTTAGAAAGTGTGCCCAGTGAAAGGGTGTGGAAGGAAGGGAGGGGACAACTTAAACAAAGTCAAATTGTAAAGATTTCTAGGCCTGTTTGCTTCAGAAATTCATTTCACCAAAATGCATCTCTAGTAAATTACAAGCTACAGAATGCCTCTTTTTACTCATACTATGTTGTTTTGCTTTTCATTGCTTGTCATGTAGTCAGCCCTCCATATCCACAGAGTCTTCATCCATGGATTCAACCACCCAAGGCTTGAAAATATTCCCAAAGCATATAAATTCCAAAAAGCAAAGCTTGATTTTGCTATTTTATATAAGGGATACCATTTTACTGTGCCATTGTACTGAGCGGGACTTGAGCATCCAAGGATTTTGTTATCCACGGGGGTGAGATCCTGGAAGCAGACGCCAGCAGATACCAAGGGCCCACTATTTCCCTGGCTATATGCATACCAACATACTATCAGGGAAAAGCTGTGGTGTAGAATCACACACACAAAATGACAGACTATTTTGGGGGTTACTTTCACAAAATGCACTTAGAGATTGATCATGAGCATTCACATAAGTGAGGCTCCTTGTGATCAAAAGCCTCTGAATGACTATAGCTGTTATTGGGTCACAGAATTGTTTATATTGGCTTGTGGAGAATCCCCTTCCACAACCCTCTCTCAGTAATGTAATCCTATCTCAATCCAGTTGCAAATGGCTTCTCCCATCATGGAGGGATAATGAAACCATTAAGGCAAAGAAGGGGGAGTCATGACCCTCCAAATATTGCTCAGCTACAATGCTTTTCATCATTTTACCATTGGCTATAGAAGTAAGGTTCATGGGAGCTACAATTTAGCAACACCTGGAGGGCCATACATTCCCAAGCCCTACACTATGATTTCCTTCTTCCCAGAAGTTGTCAGATAGCAAGCAAGCAAATCGAAGTTACACTGCAGAAATAGAGCTGGAAGGTTATTATTTACGAATGATTCTGTCAAAACTAATAGCTGCTACAGTCACCCACAGGTAGAGTTCCCATTTGTCCTGGAAAACCTGAAAAATCCCGGATTGAAGGAATCTAAAAATAACCTGGCCAGCTGGGCCAACTGTAGCAGTAAATCCCAGATTTCTTCTTCATCTTAGGCAAATGGGTAGGTTAAAATGTAGCAGTGGTGATGAAGCAGGAAACCATGCAAGAAGATTTGCACTGGTGAGCCTCATCCCACTCTGCAGGCTCTGGTTACTACTGCATAGGTATAGCACTGTCATCTTATTCTTCCATTCCATTCCCTCCTCCATTTCTGTGAGAGAAGATGGGAAAGGAAAGGAGGCAAATAGGAAGGAAGAAGGAAAGGAGGCTTTGTGTTGTCTGGTGATTGTGTTGGTGACTTGAGCCTAGGGTTAGGCAGCACGGTGAAACTTTGCTTTCAAACAGCCTGAAGAGAGTAAGGGGAGAATCTTTACTCTCTCGTGCAGCTTGGAAGCCTCCCTCTCTTCACACCAGATTTTTTTTGGGGGGGGGGGGAGACGAAAAATGAGCTCCTAGCTTGGTGCTGTTACTGAGTATGAAACATATGGTAGGAAAAGTGCAGTGATTAATGTGTTGATTTTGCATAATCAGAATGTGAATTAATAATTTGCATAATTATAATAATTTGCATATTATACAAATTAGATGCCTAGATATGCAGGACTGGAATATGGTAACCCTACCCAGAGGCTTCTGGCCAATGGAAGTTTATTTATATTGTTTAAACTAGCCATTATAGCAATGCCATGCACAAATGTGGAATCATTTTGTATACTGTATAGCTAAATGTCACCAAGACACATGCAAGAGGGAGAAATCAAGTGGTTTAGAGGAATTTGAATGTTGGCAGAGTACAGAAAACATATAAGAACGCCTTTCCACAACAACCCAGTGAGGAATGGGCATGCTCAGTGGGCATGAAATTCTTGACTGGTGGAGGGGGAGGAAGGACAGAAAGGGAAGAGCAGACTTTTCTAATATAGGATCACCCCAATCTATAGTAAGAATATGGAGGCAGCTGGTCGATTTGATAGGACACTTCTCTATAGTAAGATTCTGAACAGCTGCTAGACAGTACCCAAGACAGCTTGTGTAATAGGGTTGTCCAACTTTCTGCAAATGGTTGGATTTTTGACATGGGGATGGTCTACATGAGCTGGCAATGCCCCCCAGTTTCTTGGAAATGTGGGATACAGTAGTATCTGCTGGGGTTTGGTTCCAGGACCTCCTGTGGCAACCAAAATCTGTGGATGCTCAAGTCATATTATATACAGTGGCATAGCAAAATGGTGTCCCTTATATAAAATTGCAAAATCAAGGTTTGCTTGTAATTGGGGGTGGAAGAATATTGTCATACTGTGTATGGTTGGATGCAGAATCTGTGGGTATGGAGGGCCAGCTGTGCTCACCCAAACATACCACAATATGTAAGTAGGTTCTTTTTTAAAATATCTTTAAGCTTCCATGTATATTAACTGGTGTGTTCCAGGGTGCGGGAGCTGCCACAATTTGTCTTCTTTTTTCTTTTTTCTAGCCATCCTGATTACACAAATCAGAATGAATTTTTTTAAAAAAACAACCTGTTGTTAGTCAAAGTATGTGGTTTCAAATGGTGTAAGAAGATGTCTCCTTCACTAAGGATTATGAATAGATGTAATTTTTACATGATAAGATAATGACAAGAATAATGGAACTATGCATTTTGAGGAGCAGGAAATAGCTCATCACTTTCATCCATCCATATACAACAGTGGAAAGATTGAACAATGCATTAAAAACATCTCTCATATAAATGTCAGGAAGATTAAATTGCTAAAGGGAAGGTAACAGTCTGGGTTGGTTAATGAGCTGGTTTGTAAATTTCTAATTTTGATTCATTTTCCTAAAGAGAGAAGAAATTGGGTTTTGATTTGTGTATCTGTTCATTTTAGGGAAGGTCACACAAGTCATGCAGCCATGGGGGATAGAAGACATCCAACTATATTTCTTGTTGCAGACAGTCCTACAAAAAAAACATGAAGGGTAGATTTTCCAGAGCCCAGTTTCTAATTGGTCTAAATGGCACTAAATTGAGGATATCCAAATTTATTCTGATTATTTTTTGAAAGGATCAGTTATTAACTGGTAAAGCATCCAGACCTCAGAGTGTTCCTGACAACTTTGTTGAGAGCATATTGCAGCCTAGGGTTTGTTTTTGTTTTTATCCAGACGCCAAGAAGCAGCAGAAATTAATTGGCCGAATACACCTGTCTCTCCACGCTCTGAAGTACCAGAACCAGAAAGAGTTTCCTATTCCCCTTTCCAGTTCTCTTGCATGCACCCCAGATCTATTCTGGAGAGTTGGGGATAGTCTTGGGCAGGAGGTGCAAGAGTGGAAGAGGAGGCTCTGTTGTGTGAGTGGAAGTCTTTGTGGCTTTGGGCAGAACACAGCAAACTGGCTCAAAATCCACTGTGGAGATACCAGGATCAATGGTATTAAAGAGGTCTGTGAGAACTTTATAGGCATGTGCCCTTTATAGGCATATGCATCTGTCCTACCAAAGATCACCAACAAGGCTGAATTATCAATGGTGTGAGTGTGTTTTCAAGTCGCCTGTCAACTTATGGCAACCCCATGGTCATTTTGCCAGTTCTTTCCTCTGCAATATAGTCTACTGGATATTCATTGGTACAGTTGAAAAAAATGTTCAGGGCTCTTAGTGCCCACGGACTGTTCTCTACCCTGTTCTGCTGATATATGGATATATGGACCAAGCCTTGGTTCTGGTGTGTGCAGCTCAGACGACCAAATGCTGGGAAAGATGGAAAGCAGTAGAAAGAGAGAAAGACTGTAGTGTATACCATATGAATAGAGTCCATTAAGGAGGCCACAGCCCTAACCCTCCAGGTCTTGAGCAGCTGAGGACAGAGGGGCTTGGAGATGTCTCATTAATGGGGTCACCATGACTCGAAATCGATTTGAAGGCAATGACAACAATTCAGTGACTACTATTTCTTTAGGTGTGGTCTGATTTACTCAAAGAGACACTTACTGCTACAGAAGTCTCTCTCTGTCAGCTATAGGCTATTCATCAAAATGGACAAGGGTTGGGTAAACAAGCAGAGATGCACCAGTCGAAACCCCTTGTCTCCATCACACTACAGAAAATAAGATTCACCCAGGGAAAACCTGTGGACAACCAGTAAGTCATAACTAAGGCATTACTGTGTACCATTAGATTTTAAAAGAGCAACACAAAAAGATCCATGGTGAGGAAGTCCAAAAACAAACTTTTTCTGATCTATCCATCCCTGTATCTTTCAGTAGCAAGGCAGACAAATCTTTTATGTTCTTTGCCTCTGAAAATTACTATTTATTGGGGCTGGATGGGAGAACTAATTGGATAAAGCATTAGATAATTAATTGCAGCCTTAGCTAAAAGTGTGATCTATTAAATACTGGATTTTAGTAGGAAATGTTGCTAAGAAAGTGTTTAATGCTAATGGCATAATAATGAATCATCCATGCAGACTTCTCAGTTCAATGTCTGTATTTTAGAATGATCACTGAATTAAGCAAATGTAGCAACAGCTAAAGGTGCCAGTCTTTTACTGTGTGGTTGGAAAAAGTTGCTGTACATGTCTGTTTCATAAGGTAAGCAGACCACTCAATAGATTGACTATTCCAGTTCTTGCTTTCAGATTATAAATCGTGCCCACTTAGTCATGAATCTAATGGGCAGGATCCAGGGCTATACACCTTTATTTTGGGTCTGATGAGGAATGACACCTTTATAAGTTTCTGCTTATTTGGAGGTTGCAGAGCTTGTAGGGTTTGCTTCCAAACTTGGGGGGGGGGGTTATTCTAGGAAACTTGGAAACCTTTGAAGATGTTCATCAGCAAAAAGAAGTGATGGTGAACCTGTGGCACGCATGCCAGAGGTGGCACTCAGAGCCCTCTCTGTGGGCACATGTGCCATTGCCCCAGCACAGAGTTTGCCAGAGTTTGTTACTAGAAGGCCAGAGGGACATGGCACTTTGCAATAAATAAGTGGGTTTTGGGTTGCAGGTTGGGCACTCGGCCTCTAAAAGGTTCACTGTCACTGGTTTAGAAGATACATTTTCCTGAAAAACAACTTGGCCACCATAAGCATTCTCCATACCTGCCATGTCCAGCTTCTGAGGGATATGAGGTGTGTGGTGGTGAAGATATATCCAGGGTCAGACTATATGCTATATTAATGAAAAGAGATCCCTGAAGACACAGTGCTTGAAAATTCTTTCTCCAGCATTGAAGTGGGCAGACTTCAGGCTTGCAAGATCTATTTTGTTTTTCATTGGAAACCTGAGACCCATTAAGTGGAGCTTGGTACAAAAGATACAACCTAAAATCCTTCTGAGCCTAGGAATTAGTTTTAAGTATCAGAACCGGATGGAGTTCAGAGTCCTTCAATATACAAGTCAATCCCAATTACTACAAAGCTTTCATAATTTCAGCAGAGAAGAGTCATTGTGGTGCCACAAAACTAAACAATTGGGAGTCAAAGATCTGTGCTGATCTACTGTAGATCAAACCCAGAGATCTGACAGTAGATTCAAACCTACCTTCTGCTACCTGTACTAGCAAACCAAGTCTGAGACTAGCCAGAATGATGCTATGGCCCCTACTTCACATTAAACTAACTGGTGACAGAGTAAGAAACTGGTGTGTTGTCAAATGACCACATACCTGTGTCTTGTGCAAAAGTGTTGACTTTTCTTTAGCCACCTACCTCTTCCTCTCCAAAATCATAGGCACCAATACAGGAGACCCAAAGAGCTCAAAGAAGGTAGGTTCTGGTGGGTGTTTTGGGGGGCCGGGGAGATGGGGAGAGAAAGGCTCCAACTTTCAAAAAGGCAGATGTTAGTCTCTCATGTTGGCCTGCAAGCAATGCCACCAGCGAAAGTGAAAGCAGAAAAGGGGGAAGCAAAGACTCAAGCAGGCAAAAAGTAAAAGTGGGACAGGATGGGATTTCAGACACTGTTGTAGGATTGACCAGTTTCAATAATTCTTTCTTCAAGTCCTACTGATACCTGAAAAGAGAAAGAAACTGAGAAGATTACTATATGCAGCTTTTAAACCATGACTAGATCTGGAGGGGAAAAAAGTGGCTTCAGTGATACTAAACACATGACAACGCCTCCAACAAGTAGCTGCTATGTCTCTCAACCACTATTAAGTTGTACCTTTTCATTAACAGTGAGAACTAGCATAGCATAGTGGTTTGAGTGTTGGACTGTGACTCTGGAAAACAAGGTGCGATTCCCAGCTCTGCCATGCAAACCCACTAGGTGACCTTGGGCAAGTCACATTTTCTCAGCCTCAGAGGAAGGCAATGGCAAATCTCCTCTGAACAAACCTTGCCAAGAAAACTGCATGATAGGTTTGCCTTTGGGTGGTCATCAGTCGGAATCGGAAATTACTTCAAGGCGAACAACAACAACAACAACAATTTAATTGGCAGGAGAAACCTGTCAATGAGCTCTCCATAGCACTAGTTCTCAGGTGCAAAACGTTCCTCCTGGGCCAGTCACATTATTGGCAGTCACATTGTGTCAGTGTCCCCTTCTCTCCTCCTGTTCCCCCTCGCTATTCCCAAGCAGCCCGATTATGTTTTTAAATTCCTTCTCTTTTAAGAAAAAAAATAAATCAGTTCACAAAGCAGAGCTGCAAAGGTGAGTGAAACACTGAAAATAAATAAAAACTAAAATGAAATAACAAACCCTGGAAGGCATGCTGAGGAGGACGATGGGCAGAGAGGCAGGGTTAAGGGGGATTCAGGAACAGAATGCAATGGTGATAGTCTTGTAACTGAGAAGTCATACAGTCAGTGGCATCACCCGGTGCAGGGGGTGGGCCTTTTGGGTGCAGCATGTGCTCCCTCCCCCTATGCCACCCTGGCCTTTTCCTGATGACAGGACAGGATGGCATACAGGGGGGAGCATGGGGATGGCTCAGGGGCAAGTACAAGGACAGCCCATGAGGGAGCAAGGAGATGGAGCGCATGTGGGGACAGTGTGGGAGGGAGCATGGGGATGGCACAGGGGGAAGTGCAAGAGGAGGACTCGACTGGGTGTCATCCCCCCCCTTCTGGGGTGCCACTTAGTGGGGTCCACACCACCACATACTCCTAGTGACACCACTGTGTGCAGTGATGCAATTGTACAAACAAGTATAATTCAGTTTATACTGAGAAGCATGATCGCAGCTTGCGGTAAAGCCCAAAGACAGTCAGGGATCTCTGAAGTGAAGGAAGTAATCTGAGACCACCAGTAATGAAATTCTCTGAAAACCTTTTCCCCCACCTTTTTAAAAACAGTTTTGTACTTTTGTTATGTTTTCATTAAATCTGAGGCCACAAGTACCAAAGAAGGGACCTGCTGGATCTGCGCCAGGCTGATAAAGCATCTAGTACATCACTACTTGCATGCTCCCAGTTTCTTGTCTGTGGCTTGAAGAAAGGAGAAAGGCCAAAAGGGCAACTGCTTTATGAAAATGTCTCCACGTTATCAGTTTGCTTCCAAAACAATTCCCCAACCCAATTTCATGGACAATTTGTGTGAACAAATAATACTGTGAACAAGGCAGGATGATGGCACAATAAAAAGAGTAATAAGGAAGCACCCCCCAATTTTCTTTATAAAACAACATGGCATCGCCATCACCATTTCAGTAGGCAGAGGAAATTTGCAAGGCCAGGGACTTTCTTACTCCAGTCTCACAGGGGACCTGACCTGGATCTGGTCAAGTAGAGGAGTTTTAAACTTTCATCCGTTGCTGTGTGGTCTAGATCACTGGAGTGGAGCAACCTGATTTTTTTCGTAATACAAAATGATTTGCTAAAAAAATCCAGATTGCATTTTGGCAATATAAAGTGCAAGAGCAAGGACTGCATTCTGATCAGAAAAACTGCAGTAGGGGGAAGGTTTAAGCTCCTTCTCCCATACTAAAGTCCCAGTCCCACTTGAGTTTCCTGGTCTTACTTAGAGTAAGAAAAATACATATTCCTGGAAAAACCTAGCTTAATCCTCTGTCGTTATTATTTGTAGCCTAACTTTTTTTTCCATAAGAAAAAGAACAAGTTACTCGAAGTGGCTAATTTTGAAACTCAAATAAAAACAAATAGAATTCAAATACAGAAGTAGATTAAACATGCAATTAAAACACATCAATAAAAAACTTGACCTCTAACAGGATGCATCCAGCTAAGAGTTACTAACCTGAATGGTCAACAAGCACTGTAGAGTACCTATTAAGTTGTTGCCTTTTTATTGGCCTTTTTTCTGCTAAGAAAAAAAGATGGAAGAAGAAGTGGGAAACAAGTGGGTTGCAAGTGGAAGACTACCTCTGAGCAGATGGGCCAGGAAAGCAGATGTGGCTCATGCTTTCCTGGCCCAGGTACTAACCTGGATTGACCCCCAGGATAGTGCAGGGACAAGCAGGTGTTTACATGCCCGGGGACCCTCTACCACCACACACTCCTTGCCTCTGCCCTCCTCTCCACTAGTGAGCAGATCTCTGCTGCAAAGCCTGATACAAAAACGGGGCACCTAACTACACTGGTGCATCCAGTCGTGCCATTTCTTTGTCAAACGCGGTGACAGGTCTGCACACTAGCAGAGATGCAAAGGAAGGGAAGGAGCACATAGGGCATCTAAATAGCTCAGGTTTGCCACTGAGTTTCTGGGAAATTCTCTGTGGCAAAGTGGGGGTCAAATTACCCCACATTAAGGGCTGTTCTGGGATTGGGCCAGATCCATTGGCTCCATGGCCAGTCTGCCAGGATCCGGCCCACTCCTGACTCCAGGATATTGGTCTGCATCGTCCAAACTGGATGATGTGAATCTCAGGGGAACACAGGTCTTTTGGCCTGTACAGAGAGTCCTTCTGATACCTGGACTCAATTTAAAATTCTTTGTTTGAGACAAGATAGTTGCAGGACAAAAGCATCACCATAAAGCCTTTGCATTCTATATTATGTTGCATTTCCTCCTTCATTAAACTGTCATGTCATTTTCTGTAATGAGATTCTGCTTTTTCCTCTCAGCAGCATGTGGCAAGTTGTTACATGCCCTCCAACATTTCACAGGTGAAAACTGGAACACGTGTGGCCAAGCAACATCAGAGTATAGTCAAGACAGCAAAAGTTATTAATAAGAAAGAACATATAAGAAGAATCAGATGGAAGTATCAGTAAAATTGTTTTTTAAAAAAACTGTGGAGAAGCCATTTTCTGAATCTAATTCTCCTTGAATTCCTGTGTTCATTTCATGCATTTTTGGTTTCTTCTCAATTCTAGTCTCTAAGAACCTGGTATATAGGATCCCAGGTTTATGCTAAATACCATTATAATGGAATTCAGAAGCTTAAGAAGCTGTGTAAGAGGTTAACTCCTGGAATTTTTAAAAATATATTTTTTATTAGGTTAACTCCCAGAATTATGTGTTTAGGATTCAGGAAAATGTAGTAAGGCACAAGGTGCAGGAGAAACATGGGCATATGAGGTGAGTCAAAAGAGAAAGAAATGTTGTGCTGGGGTACACTAGGGTTGGTGTCACCCAGTGCAATAACTCATGGTGTCACCCTCCCCATTAACCTCCTCTCATACCACTCCATACAGAATCCTTAGTAATGTTTTTGGTATTAATTTTATTCATAAATCATAATTCCCATATATAACTGAACATAATAGCAATGGTTGTGACATAAAGAACTAGCAAAATTAAAATTATACCTTTAAAGTACAAGATCATACACATACCCTAAATGTACACTCGTTCTGTCCAATTTGCGGGGGATCCGTTCTGGAAAAAAACCCACAAATCGAGAAAATTGGCACTATTGGAGCCGCATTGATTACAATGGGGCGCGCCCCATTATGTCCCTCCCAGCTTGCTGTCTGCAAAAGACTAGGGGATGCGAACAGCAAGACTACGAATCGGGAGGGATGACTGTATTTACATGTACATACTTTCATGTGGTTAAAGTAAAAATTCATAAGATGTGATGTTTTTAAAGCAAATTTTAAAAGAATATTTTTTAATTTTTAATTTTTAATGAAATATTTTGTTTTATTTTGTTAAAAAATTAAGTTAACTTTTAATTTTTTATTTAGTCTTTAAGACATATTTAACTGAAATATACAGATTTACATCAATGTATTTATATCAACATTAATGTTGTCAAATAGATAATTTGTGTTTCTTCTCTTCTGGTATTTTCTTCTTTTATGACTTCCTTGAGTTCTGTGTGGTTCTGTGTGCTAAAACGTAATTCCTTATACTTAACATCTTCTCTACTTGATATTGTAATTAGTGTATTGCTTCAGTGCACTTTGCTTCCTTATGCTAAGATGAGATCTTGATGTTTATTACTATCTTATTTTGGTTTCGACCATTCCTCCTTTCTTCTGTTCACTTTCAACTATTTTTACAGAATTCTATTAATTCTTCCTTTAACTTATAATTTTTTAAAAAAGTAGGTGACACCACACCCTGTTTCTGCCAAAAAGCAGATGGTTGGGAGCAGTAATGGTGCAGCCCACACTCCCTGCACCTCCCTAGTGATGCCCCTGTATAAGCTATGAATGGCTGCAGCAGTTTGGTTTTGTCTGAGACCATTGAGAAAAGCAAGATTCCACTGGCTGCCTTCCTCTTGCTTCCTGCTGAATTAATGGAGCACAAGCTACTTTTGCACCTTGAACGCAAGACTGCAACAAATGAAGTAAGTTGAGAACAAAGAAAGAAAGGATAAAAGAAAACCTGGACATTTTAGAAGCATCTTAAAAATTGGAACGACAGAAGATTAATCAAGACTGTCCCTGCCAAATCAGATAGTTGACGGATATGTTGTCACTGTTTCTTTACAAGGGAGTGGTAATTTACTAGCACAACAAACCAATTTGTCTGGCACAAACAACCAAGAGGAACATTTTTTTAGATTCCTATAAGTATTAATCTTGTTTATGTTGTTTTGGCCTTTTTTCTTCTTTTTCTTTTTTCTTTTTGCTAAACAAGATCTTGTTTATCTTGTTTATCTTATTGTGTTTTAGCATTTTTGTACATTGCCTTGGGTCCCATGCTGCAAGAAAGGCAAAATATTCATTAATTAATATCAGTTTGGTTATTATGTTATTCAGTTAATTAATCGATTAGTTACATAATATTATTCAATATATACATCATATTATTCAATATTTACTGTATATACTCATCTATTAGTCTAGAAATTTTAGTCAAAAAATTGACCCCAAAAACCTGAGTTGACTTATCCACAGGTCAATGTAAGTACTAAGTATTTGAAAACTGAACCATCCCCTGATGAAAAGCAAAAGCATAATCTGTCCTGGAAACATTAACCCCCCACCACCACCACCTTTATTCTCTTAGTCATCCAGCCTTTAGGATGAGCACAAACAGTTATGCCTGCTGGAATTTGTAAGGCCTTTGGTGTTGTTTTCCTTTGCTTCATCCTTTAGATCCATTGGCGTGGTACATACTGCCCTTTTGCACCATGCTGGCGCCGATTTTAGGGTTAGGGACCATGCAGCAACCGCACGGTCCCTAAGACTAATATGCCACTGCGGCTTAACAATGGTGGTGCCCCATTTACATGGGAGCCGCCATTGTGATGTAAGCAACGTGCGGCATCCACACGTCGACGCACATTGCTTATGTAATGTGTGCCATTGACGCACCTGTTACGTCTGCCCTGTGATGAAAAAAGAACCCACTTTTCCCAGGTCCTCTTTCCTCCGGAGGGAAGCCGCATGGTTTGGCAGCTGCAGCTTCCCTCCGGAGGAAAGTAGGCCGTCAGCAGGCTGCCCTTTTCGGGTGGTCTGTCCCAGGCCTTTGTCACATGCCCCTAAGTTTTATCCTCGACTTATACATGGGTCGTATCAAAATCCATAATTATGGCCCAAAAACCTACCCTCGACTTATACATGAGGTCAACTTATAGTCAAGCATATACAGGTATCCTTCAATAAATAATTGTCCAATTAATTAATAATAATCATAATTAATACAGCTATAAGTGCAATAAATAAATAAATAAATAGGTTGAATAAACAATACCCCAACTGATTCCTATTTATTTTAATTGCATAAACTGATTCATCATCTCAGAACAAGGCAGTTAATTTGGCTTTGAAAATAAAGCCTTAAAAGTAGACATATGGACTAGTAGACTGCTTGACCCCACATGATTATGTAAATCATTTTGAGGCATATCATCAAAGACCTGACAGTAAGGATAAGAATCCATCTGTGTGTGTGTGTGTGTTTTAAGAGAAAACATATGAGAAAAACATCACATAAAAGCTCTTTGATCACTTTCACTTAAAATGCCCCTCAGTCCATGTTTGTTCGCAAAGCTAAAAACTTACTGAAGCATGAAGACATTCCTTCAGATCATTCCTGGTGACCCTAAGACGAAACTATTATAGGGCAAACTTCATCAGGGGTGTTTTTCTATTGCCATCTTCTGAGGCTGAATGACCATGACTTGTGAATGTGGTGGCTTCGAGTCGTTTCTGACTTATGGCGACCCTAAGGTGAAACTATCATGGAGTTTTCTTGGTAAGTTTCATGAGTGGGGGGTTTGCTATTGCTAGCTTGAGGCTGAGAGTGTGTGCCTTGGGTTTTTCTCCCAGGATGTCCTGCCCCCAGAAGGTGGAAGCCCCTCCTTCAGAGGTATCATCCCCAAAGTCCCACTCCAACCCCGGCACTGGGTGAAACCCAGTGCAGGAACGCCACACAGTTTGGGCACTTGGTCTGTAAAAGGTTTGCCAACATTGAGCTACAATGTTTTGTGTTAATTTAATGGAATGGATCCTGTGTATCATGTGCAGAGGGTTCAGATTTCACAAGGTCTTATTGATTCATCACTGGAATGATAGATCTGAAAACACTCATTGGTTTTATTGTCTTTCCCCCACTCTTGGGATGTGAGACCTGCCTGCTACATTATGGTTTGTATGTTCACATTTCTCCCCCCAGAAGTAGCCATATTCTCTCAACCAGTTTTCAAAACTCCCCTGAATAAACTGGGATAGTGATTCTGACAAGCGGCAGTAATTATGGCATGCCAAAGGGACTAAATTATGCATTGTGTGGGTAATCCATAATTAGACTTCCAAACATTTCATTTCCAATGAAATACAGAGAGGTGTGCATGTGTCAGTTTGATCAGGAGCGTGGCAGAAGGAGGGGAGGAAGAGGGATATTTTAATACTATTTCTTGTTGTTGCATGCCTTCAAGCCGTTTCCAACTTATGGTGACCCTAAGTCAAATCTATCATGGAGTTTTCTTGGCAAGATTTGTTCTGAGGAGGTTTTCCAAGGTTGAGAGTATGTGACTTGCCCATGGTCACCCAGTGGATATCATGGCCAAGCAGGGAATTGAACCCTGGTCTCCAGAGTCGTAGTCCAGCACTCAAACCACTATACCACACTGTTCAACCCTATATGTTCAACCCTATAGATCAAAATAAAAGATGCCCCAGCTACTATTTCCTCTCTGGAACAGATACCACATTCCACACACCACAGGATTCATAACCAAATGGGAGAATTTTTTTATTGGGCGGATTGCATAAAGAGAAAGGATTAGACACCATCCTAGTGGGCAATGCCATGCCATTAGTCTGATCAAACTGGAGTATCCCTCCACCACCAATGCACAATAGCATTTTCAGTAAAACAAAATATTAGGAGGTCCTGTTATCATAAGCAAATCTCCCAGGTAGTGTGTTCACAGATTACCAGACAAAGGTCTCTTTACATTCATGAGTAAACAAATAGCCTTATATTAAACCATAATACAATTGACAGTTCTACTGTTGTTGTTGTTATTATTATTATTATTATTATTATTATTATTATTATTAACCTTTATTTATAAAGCACTGTAAATTTACACAGCGCTGTACATACAATCTTTTAGTTAGACGGTTCCCTGCCCTCAGGCTTACAATCTAAGAAGACACGACACAAAAGGAGAAGGGAGTGGTGGTGGGGAATGGGATCAGGTCCAGCAGTTCTTCTCCACCTCTGAGACCTGGACCAAGGCAGATGGACTGGAGGAAGGGCTTGGCTTCTTAATGGATGCTTAAAAGGAGGCTTCCTGGGTCAGAGAGGGGCTCACCTCTGGGAATGCTTCTCTAAACAATATAGTCTTTAGTTCAGTTTTGAAACTGGGTAGAGAAGTGATGAGGTGTGCATGTGGGGGAAGAAGGTTCCAGGAGTAAGGGGCAGCAAGCGAGAAGGGACGAATTCGGGAGGAGGCAGTGGTAGTCTTACACTGTGACAGGAGACCCTGACTACCAGAGCGGAGGGTGCGAGTAGGAATGTAAGGAGAAAGAAGGTCAGATAAGTAAGGAGGGGCCAATCCATGGAGGGCTTTGAAAGTCAATAACAAAAGCTTGTACCGGATGCGGAAGGGGAGCCAATGAAGGGAGGATAAAAGAGGAGAAACATGGTCAAAGCGGTGAGCGGATGTGACAATATGGGCAGCTGAATACTGGACAGAGATTAAAGGATGGAGGTGAGAGAGAGGAAGCCTTGTCAGAAGAAGGTTACAATAATCTAGTCGCGAAACCACTAAGGCATGAACCAGAGTCTTGGCAGTAGAGATTGAGAGGAATGGACGGATCTTGGCAATGTTGTGGAGAAAGAATCTACAGGTCTTGGCGGTGGCCTGGATCTGGGGAATAAATGACAGAGAAGAGTCAAAAATGAAGCCAAGACTGTGGACTTGATGAACCGGTTGAATAGAAGTGTCGTCAACAGAAACAGAAAAAGAATAATGAAGGGTGGGTTTAGGTGGAAAGACAAGAAGCTCAGTCTTAGACATGTTGAGCTTTAAGCGCCAAAGCCGCATCCACTGAGAGATGGCAGCCAGACAAGAAGAAACTTGCTCTTCAAGCCTTGGAGAAAGGTCAGAGGTGGAGAGATACAGCTGAGTGTTCATAAGAAATCGGAAATGAGAGGTAAGAGAGAGAAAAATTATAATTGCAAACATGATCAGCAGGATAAAAATTAATCTGTCTCTGAAGAAAAGGTACCAGCCGCAAGAAGCCACACAACTGTAATTGTGAGCAACTGGGTATGTGAGAGCCAGTGGTGGTTTGTGTGTTGGACTATGACTCTGGAGACTAGGGTTTGATTCCCAGCTCAGCCATGAAGCCCCTTGGGCCATGAAGACCTTGGGCAAGTCACATGCTCTCAGCCGCAGGGAAGGCATTGGTAAACCTCTGAACAAATCCTGTTAAGAAAACCCTAGATAGGTTTGACATAAGTCAGAAACAACTTGAATATTGAGCACACAACACACACACACACACACGGCTGTATGGAGGTGGATGCCTGCTATCTCCATCTGTATCAAAAGATGTTTCCTGCTAGGTCAGTCAAGCTCAGGTGGGGACTGAGCTGTAGATGGAAATTATTATGCTGGATCTTGTTGGATCAGGACACATGATTCTTGGGATTTTCAGTTCAGTATTTGTTGGAAAGAGATGAACCAGCTCACTTGTACTTTGCATTATTATTGTGTCTTTCCAAGTACTTTTTGTACTTGAAATGAAGGATAACAAGTCTAGTGTACCCGAATACCCTTGTCATGTATGCACACAGTCTCTTCTCTCAAGGTACAAAGAGAGTGAAAAGGAAAGGGGGCGGAAATCTTATGCTAATTGCTCCATATTCTCAGGAAGCTATGTTGGATACCCTCTAATACTTCATATGGGATAATTTAGACACAAATAAGCCAAGATGGAGAAAGTTATTAATGAGAAAGAAAACACACGTTAAAAGAAGCTGCAACAGTTTGCTTTTGCCTGAGCTACTGGAAAGGGTAAAATTCCACCCCTCTTCTCCTCTCCCTCTGCTGAGTTTACTGGGTGCAAATTACTTTTGTACTCTGAGTTCTGTATGCAGCAATGGAAGTAAGCTGAGGACAAAGGAGGAAAGTGGGACACTTTAAAACCAAATGAAAAAGAGGAATGAGAGAGGGTAAATTGGAACTGTTCCAAACTGAGACAGTTGGAGAGTATAATGTTCTTTTCCTAGTACAATTTTTTTTATCCCGCTTTTCTGTGACAAGACAATCAAAGCTGCTTACATCACATTACAATCCACATTTACAAATTTGTGTCCCCAATTCCCCCCTTAAAAAAGGATTAAACAAGTTACAATTAAAACATCTATTAAAAACACAATAAAAAATACAGCGGGGACAGAGCGGTGGGCTGATACATGATGTGAGGGGCAGTCATTCTGTGGCCGGGCACTTTTATTCAGGAAAGTTTCCACTACCTCCATTTCTAAACTGCTTTGCTTAACCCACCTATTAGAATATTTTATCTTGTGGGGTGAAGTGAAGCTTCAAAGGAAAATGCAGTCTTAAGTTCAAAGAAAATACAACTATGTATATCAGTACCACTAAAAAAAAATGGAGGGGGGGGGTCATCAAAGAGCTTGCTCACTGAAGAAGTCAATTTGATGTGTAGCAGCACTGGTTTAATCTGCACTGCAGAAATAATGCAGTTTGACACTGCTTTAACTGCCATGGCTCAATGCTATGGAATTCTGGGATCTGTAATTCTGTGAGATATTTAGCCTTCCCTATTAGAGCACTATGGTGCCACAACAAATTAGGGGCTGAATCGACAGACAGACAGATATAGACAGATATGGAAGAAGGATTTTACTTGTGCTGGATGGGGTTACACTCCCCCTGAAATCTCAGGCTCACAATTTGGCTGTTCTTAACTCTAAACCTTGATGCCCAGGTTTCAGCAGTGGCAAGGAGTGCATTTGTACAGCTAAAACTAGTGTGCCAGCTGTGTTTGTTTTTTTAAGATGTCAGATCTGGCTATGGTGACATATGTCTTGATTACATCCCGTTTAGATTACTGTAATGCATTCTAGTGGGTCTGCCTTTGGAAACTGTTTGGAAATTCCAGTGGGTCCAGAATGCTTTGGCCAGAATGATGGCCAGGGCCAGTTATAGGTAGCATATAACTACCTTGTTGTCTGGGAAAGCAGCTGACAGCCGACAGCAACCAAAACAACTGAGATAATGGCAAAGCAAAAAAGCAACAAAATACAGCATCTGAAATAATTCAAGTCCTGAGTATCAGACAACAAGAAGTTAAGGCACACAAAGACTTCCAAAGCCAAAGTCCTTAGCCAGTCTAAGATGTTTATCACACTATACTCTTAAAGTGCTACTATTCCACTTTGACTCCTCTAGCTGCCTCCTGTTGCATTGTGGGATTTGCAGTTTTAAGGAGGGGTATTTAGAATTCTCAGGCAGAGAAGTTCTCTGCCCGAGAATTCTAAATACCCCTCCTTAAAACTGCCAATCCCAGAATGCAACAGCTAGAGCAGTCAAAGTGGAATAGTAGCACTTTAAGAGTATAGTGTGATAAACATCTGAGAGTCAGGCTTCAAGCAATCAGAGTAGTCAAACAGTCCAAGAGTCTGGGGTTCCAACAATAAGAATCATCTATCCAAAGTCCAAAGGTCCAAATCAAGGAAGTCAGGCAACAAGAGAGTCCACAAAGAAAGTGCTTTCTCCAGGGAAGTCAGTTAATCTCTGACAAAGATTCTGGCATTCTTCATAGGCATTTATCTTCAGCTCTCACTAGTGCAGCTGTTTCCTGATTGCTCAACATTTCATATAAATTCTTTGTGATCTCCACATGCCTATTCTTTCAGATCTCCGCTCACTGAACAAAGGCACAGGTACATTTGTCTCCTCATTCTCCCCAGTCCCCAAACTGGCAGGAACCTCTGCTGCACTGGTGCCCAATTCCTCCCTGACCTCATTGGCAGCAGTCTCAACTGGCACTTAGGAACTGGGGCCATCCTCCTGGCTGGGTTCTTCTGCTTCCTTCTCTGAATCGCCAGCTTCTTCACATGGCATGACACTTGTTAAAACAGCTTCACAGGCTACCGGTTCATTTCCAAGCAGAAATCAAAGTGTTGGTCTTGACTTATAAAGCCCTATATGGCTTAGTCCAGATTATTTGAAGAATCATATCTCCCCATATGAACTTGCTAGATCCCTAAGAACGTCAGGAGAAGGCTTTCTCTCAGTCCCACCACCATCACAGGTTCCCCTGGAGAGGTCACAAGGGAGAGCCTTCTCAGTGGCTGCTCCCACCCTCTGAAATGCCCTTCCATAGGAAGCTAGGCTGGCCCCCTCCCTGCTTTCTTTTCTCTGGCAAGCTAGGACATTTTTATTCAAGCAGGCCTTTAATATATAATCATGCCAGGGTGGATTTTTTGTGCATTTTAGTTATGCTATTTAAGTTCTGTATATATTTTATGTAATGTTATATTTGTTTTAGTTGGATTATTTTAATTATGTTTAATTAATTTTTAAAACGTATTTATCTTGGGCATTTTCTGGGAGAAAGGTGGCATACAAATAAAATAAATAGATAGATAGAGCCAGTGGCAGCGGTGGGGGAAGATTTCTACATTATTAACATGCACAGAAGAAACCTGGTTTCTGAAGGAGCTATCGTTCATGGGTAGGTTTATCTCTTCTTCCCCCAGTATAGCTTTAAATTTAAACATGGAATCATGCTACTACAACTATGTAGTCTGAAAGGGCATCATAGCACTCTATGTGGCACTATAGCATTCTAATTACAAAGCATGACTCGAATCTAGGACCAGACAAAAGCACTGATAGCCCATAATGTTCTGGAGATGTACCTCCAAATGAACTAAGGCAGCTTAGATTATGGTCAAAAGAAATTATGACTCCTCCACATTTCCATCCTTTAGCAGCAGCATATCTGTGTCCCTATATAAAAGGAGAATAGGCTGCTGTTGTGAGCCACAGTTCGTAAACTGATAAGAAAGCCATAGAGAGTGTGGTGCTGGCTCTGTAAGCTAGCCATAGTTTGAGGTGCTGGTTGTCTTCCTGGGGACCTGATGCTCAAGCAGTGAGCTTTAGCATTCTCTGGTGAGGGGGTAAAACTGCCTGCCTCCACTTAACCTCAACTTGTCTGTCTGTCTGCATGTAAATGATTCCAAATTGTCCAAAATGCTCCTCTAAGCCTTCGCTTAGTGGCGCTGTGCCCTTGAACTGCATGCTATGGCTGATCAAGGCAAGCTTAACAATATTGTAGTGAGAAGTATGACTATGGAGAATTTATCTTATTTTACTATGCCATTGTATATCACGAGACGTGAGCATCCACGGATTTTGGTATCCACAAAGGATCCTGGAACCCAAATCCAGTGGACACCAAAGGCCCACTGTACTCTAAATGCTGTGAGATTTCTCCTTTTCACCTTCCACTCCAATGGCGTCAATGCGTGAATCAGGCCTGCACTGATGGCAAGCACTGGAGAGGCAGAAAACTTGCTTTTACAGGTAGTTCACAGTTCTATGGAGAGAATTACAGAAATGAAAACAATGTAGAGGGGCCCTTGTCTCTCCATCTCTTCTTCCCCAGCCTCTGCCTTTCCTGCCTCCCTCCTGTTTGTTTTGCTTCCTCTCTTTCTGAATGAAATCCCTCCATCCCTCCCTTTCTGCCCCCTGATCTGGCCCCAAATGCTGGTGCCTCTTTTCTTGAAACTCTTGCTGCATGCCAGTTGGAGGCCAGCGTGGGGATGAGGAGCTGGAAGGGGGGGCAGAGGGAGCTTTCCTGCAAATCACATGATTACCCAGCTTATATAAATCACAGCTTGTTTTTCTCAATTTGCAGGGGATTTAAAGGCACAGAGTTCCCCTTTCGGAAAGAACAAAAACACCTATGCGCTAGCTTTCTCAAGGAGAGACCCCATTTGATGTACCAGAAAGGTGCCAGTTTTTAAGATTTTTTAAAAAAATCAATAGAGAGCACCTTCTGAAGCTCCCTTTCACAGGATAGAGACATAGTAGTCCTATTGTTACAGCATTTATTTTCCACTCTGTGATACATTAGAGCCATCTACATACAGCTCTTGCAAACGCAGCTTTATCCCTTATTCTGGTTGGCAGGGTGGAGTACTTGTTTTAAGAAAAACTCAACGTTGTCTTCTAAATAGTAGGTGACCTAAAGTCAGCAGTGTTCTCTCAGCCTGATCTAGCTCATGGAGTTGTTGTCACGATCAAGTGAAAAAGAGGAGATTCCAGTAATCTGCCTTGAGATCATTGGAGGACAGGCAGGATATAGATTTAACAAATAAAGTAGAATAAAACAGACAAGATCTTAATTCTTCCAAAAGGGACTGAGAACTGGGTCATACAAACATTTTAATCTCTAGATGATTGTAATATTGAGTGATCACTTCAATGGGTGCTTAGGTCTTCACAGAGATAATGCCATAGGCAGAACTGTAATACTAACCCAATTCATTTCAGGGCCAATTATTTTTTTTAAAAAAAAGAAAATAAAAATCACATGGTTGGCTGCCAGTCATTGAATGCAATATTTTGTGTTGTGTTTTAAATCAAACAAGATTCATATATTCCTTAGGGAACCAGCCCTGAGGGGGTTTCTGTGCATTGCAACCTACTTTGCCAGACATACAGCATATTTCATATTTGACCACCTACTTTTAAAACAGCTTCCAAATTACAAAAAGATCTTGTGTTTGCTCAGCAATGGGCTAAACCTGCACCAAAATTACTGGCTCTGTTGGTGTGGTTTTCTTCTCCAATGTTGCTGGCAACAATTTTGTTTTGCCTGCCACCCTCATAGATGGAAAATAGTTATGATTGGTACATTATCACCTTATTTGTCAGTGGGAATATGGAAAAGCTAAATGAGGGCACAAGGACAGTCCAGCTCTATAAATATGTCTTAGCCATGCGGGCAGCGTCTGAGGTTAATGTGGATATCTGTCTGGACAAATGGACCTTAAGTAGTACATCTTAGCCTATACAATGACAACATGCAATGGCACCTACACTAATTCTCAGAGGTTTTTAGGAGAGAGACATAGCCTGTAAAATCAACTTAAGTTCAGCACTGAACGTAGATGTATTGATCCCTAACTAGCTGAGATCTCTTTCAGTTACTTGAAAAGGTAATGCTAAGATTTTATTTCTTAAGCTGCAAAAACATGAAACGGCAATGTCTTGCTGGTGACGTGCACAGGTATAACGTGGGGGGGAACTGGACCTTTTTCTGACCTTGTGAAATGAGTGTCCTTCTTCTGCAATGCTCACCACTCCATCATGTAACGTCCACTGGGAGATGCTGGGTACAGATTCATTCTCCCAGACACTGTGGTTGCAGGAAAGCACCACAGTTCATTTTGGCTATTTTTGAGCACCAAGGAAGGAAGGTGCAACCAATAGCCTACCTAGTATATGTGACACCTGGTGCGGATCATTTTTTAATATCCTCCTCTTCTCTTCAACAGCCTTTTCCAGGTCTGGCGGAGCTCCTGGCTGAGCAGAAGAGGGAGGCGATTCTCTTCTTGCCTGGCCAGTAGAATCACAAAACCCAGAAGATAGCCTCTTCCCACCAGTGGCCACTGGTGGGAGTGAGATGATGCTGCCGCCTAAAGCCTTACTGGATCTGACGCTTTCCCGTCCAGTGAGCAAGCCCACTGAAACTGGAAGGTAGCTCCTTTCTACTAGTGAACTGGGTGACACCCCCTCTGTAGTCTCCATCCTCACCCCCACTAGTGATGGGCCTGGATGCAGCCTTATACTAAGGACAGAGGCTGCTCCTTCTCCTCCTCTGTATGCTCAAAAGCACTTGGAATTAGTTTGGGAAAAACCCTGAAGGCAGTCAATGGCCAGAGAGCCACAGCTATGCCCAGGTGCCCTCCCAGCTGTTGTACACAGAACCAGCCAGGCAGAGAGAGTCTTCCATAAATCTTCCATCCTCCAGTGACACCGCTATCCTCTCCACATGTACATTTGGACTTTGCTGGACTCAATCTGATGCCTTCCAGATGCATTACAGCTCCCAACATGGAGAGCATCAGGTTGGAAACAGCTGGTGTAACTGGCTATTTCCTCTTGTCGGGAATGAACTGTAGTTTCATGAGGTACACTAGAGATCTTTTAACAATGAGTTTTCAATCCCTGTAACCAAAGGAGTTGTTTGGGGTCAGCTAGGACCATTTGGGATATAAAACCATTAAGAAGGTCTAACATGGATATACCCTAAAAAGTGACTAATGTTTTGTGAAAATTACTGACTGTTGCAAAAGCCACAAAGTGATAGGGAGTGAGCAATGACTGGTGAATCATCACGATTTTATCATATACAGTAGTACTAGCAGATCTGATTAGAAACAATATTAAGTGGTAGGCAGATTCGTGTTAGTTCCATCCCTTTTGCTGCTAACTGGATTTAGCCAGGGATTGGAAACTTTTTTGTTACTGCAATTACTAGGATCCCCAACCAGCATGGCACTCTCATACAGACCTGGTAAAGCTGGTAAAAATAATCCACTGCTTTGCCATGTTCTGTTTCACAAAAAGGGAACAACTCTTACCAGGCAATAGGATCAAACACAGAAAGACCTTACACTTTCTCTGAAACCTCAGAGGGTTTGGTCAGAAGGATGCTGTTGGGATTAGAAGAAGTGGACTGGATCAGGGATGTTGAAGATATGGCCATCTAGTTGTTGCTGGTCTGCAACTGCCATCATCCCGTGCCACTGACTCTGTCTGTTAGGCTGATGGAAACTGCAGAACATGTGGAAGACCACATGTTCTGCATCCCTAGACCATATTCAGTAAGACAGCTCTCAATGTTCTCAAGGACTTTTCTTCAAAATAAATACTTGGTAGAGTGAGGAAAACAACTTGCCCTCTCGACCCTTGCTCTTTGTGGCTGGCCATCCAGAGGGGAGAAGCCTTGAGGGTGTTCTTAAGGAACATCAGCAATACATCCCTTAGAGAGGGTCACGTTCCATCTTGTTTGAAGGAAGTGGCAGTTAGGCCTCTCCTGAAAAAAACCTCCCTTGACCCCCTGGATATGAAGAACTACAGGCCAGTCTCTTTACTGCCATTTCTGAGCAAGGTGATCGAGAGAGCGGTTGCTCTTCAACTCCAAGCTGTCTTGGATGAAACCGATTATCTAGATCCATTTCAAATGGGCTTTAGGATGAGATTTGTAATTGAGACCACAATTGTTGCTCTGGCTGATGACTTACGTCTGGGCATCAACAGGGGTAGTGTGACCCTGTTGGTGCTTCTGGACCTCTCAGCAGCATTTGACACTATAGATTTGACATCCTCTTGAATCGCCTGAGAAGGTTAGGGATAGGAGGCACTGTGCTTCAGTGGATCTGTTCCTTCCTCTCGGGCAGATTCCAGTGGGTGGTGCTCGGGGAGAGTTGCTCGGCAAGGAAGGAGCTTAATTGTGGCGTCCCACAAGGCGCCATCCTGTCCCTGATGCTTTTCAACATTTACATGAAGCCGCTGGGAGAGATCATCTGGAGGCATGGGGCAGGGTGTTATCAGTACGCTGATGACACACAGATATATTTTTCCATGTCTCGGTCTTCAGCTGTGAGTTCAGATGGCGTCTCGCCTCTCAATGACTGTCTTAAGGCAGTAATGGATTGGATGAGGGAAAACAAATTGAAGCTGAATCTAGACAAAACGGAGGTACTTACGGTATCGGCTCCAAATTCAGGCATCGGGATACAACCTCCAGACCTAGAAGGGGTCACACTCTCCTCAAAGGACTGTGTTCGCAATCTGGGGGTGCTCCTAGATTCATCCCTTCACATGACAAATCAGGTGAATGTGACGGTCAGGAGTGCCTGTTATCAGCTCCGGCTGATACGCCAGCTATGCCCTTTCTTGGAAGTCATGGACCTTGAGACCATAGTACATGCGCTGGTAACCTCACGTCTTGATTTCAGTAATGCACTCTACAGGGGGCTACCCTTGTGCTTGGTCTGGAAACTTAAATTAGTTCAGAACATGGCAGCCAGACTGGTCTCTGGTACATCCAGAAGAGACCATATAACACCGATCTCAAGATCACTCCACTGGCTGCCCATCAGTTTCTGGGCCCAGTACAAGGTGTTGGTTATTACCTTTAAAGCCCTAAATGTCTTGGGTCCAACCTATCTTCGGGACCGCCTCCTTCCATATAATCCTCCCTGCATACTTAGATCTGTTACAGCCTTGTAAAACTAGGCTGTCAACGACCTCCCAGAGGACCTTCTCAGCTGTTGCTCCCAGATTGTGGAATGGCCTGCCGGACGAGATCCATCATATTACCACTCTAAACAGCTTTTAAAAAGCTATAAAGACGGATCTCTTCCGGCAGACCTTTCCTGAATAGTTCTCCGGCCATCTGAAGGAAAAATCTAACTTCTGACCTCTGACTTCACCACAGTTATTGTATTGTTTTTTAAATATGTTTTATGTTTTTAATTCCACACTGTTTAATTGTATGGGGTTTTTTGAGGGTTCAGACTGTATATTTTAACCTTGTAAGCTGCCCCGATTGCTTTTTGTAGAGAGGCAGGATATAAATAATTTATTATTATTATTATTATTATTATTATTATTATTATTATTATTATT
>NC_056523.1:172758191-172791316 GCF_019175285.1 Sceloporus undulatus | reverse complement strand
TATCCCGGAAATTTCGTAACCCGATCATTTCGTATCCCGAGGCACCAGTGTACTTGAGTCATACATTCCTTCAAGGAAGTTTCTATATAGGTGAATACAGTATAGCTCAGTGAAAATTTGGTACCAGAGGCAGAAATAACACCATGAAAAAGAAGAGCCATTCAATTTATTTCAGCAAACTTTGCATTCAAAGCAAACAATATAAATGAAACATCCAGGTAGGCCTTGCACAAGTAAAGAAAAACATTTTGAATCTTCTAGAGATCACTTGAAAACATCAAAAATGCAACCAAGAATGACTGTTTCTCCCTCCCTTCAGTTTTCTTATGATTTCCATTTTGGTGGCTGAATGTTTGCTTCTTTAGAATCTATGGATACGTGCTTCTTTCTTATTCTGTGGTAGCTGGAGAGGGAAGATTATTTGCTCTCCCCATTTCTCTGTTTAACTGTCCATGCGTGCTCAGGAAGGGATGATGGAGGCAGTGACTATTTACCTTGCCTGTTGTAAGCAGGCACATAGCTACAGTAGGTTTGGCTAGAGTAGAATCCTGTTTTTTTCTCAATTTTTATTGCATTATTTACTGCAGACATGATGCTGCGTTCTGGCAGCAAAAGCCTGTGTTTCTCCCACCATCCTTTGCCATCATCCCAATGCCAATGCTGGTTTGTTTTTTTTTAAACTTCCAGTCAGACAGAGGAAAAGGCAGTTATAAAAAGACTGTAAAAAGAAGCTTCTTTCTCAGAGAATATGGGGCTGAACAGTGCCAGAGGAGTGCCATGATGCCACCCACCATGCAGTGGGGCACACAGCATCACATGGTGTCAGAGTCAGGGCATGCGTCATGTGGACACCATGCCCCTATTCTGCTCCAATGCTGGACTTTATCGCCAGTCTTTCAAGGCTGTTTGTTAATAGAGGTATGCCTTACGCATGTGATGGTATTTTGACTGGTTCCTTGTTACAGCAGGGGCAGGCAAAATGCAGCCTCCATACAAAATCTTCAGATTTTGTTGGGTTGTAGCTCCCAGCATTCTTTATCATTAGCTATGCTGGGTAGAGCTAATAGATATTGCAGTCCAACAACATTTTGCCCATCCTGTATGGTAGATTTTTGGAACATCTTTGCTTTCATTCAAAGAGCTGATTCCAGGAGCATTTTCAGACTCTCCATTTTGGAAAGCATTTCAGGATCAAGAGATTGCTTACTGGGCCCACTCTAGAAATATTATTAGCTACTTACACACCCTCACTTTTTAATTTAAATGCTAGGGTTAAGCATGGGCTTAAATCTTTCTCACTGAAATGAATTGGATCAAATGATGTTTAACTTTAGTTGTTAATGTCCCTGTCACTTTTATATTTAAACCTTCCCTGTAAAATGTGCTCTTAAAATTATTGATTTAATAATCAGTAATTAAAATCATAATATGAATGCATAGAACAAATAGTCCAAATCCTTATCAGGAAAATGATGGCACCATTACACTAACCAACAGTTGCTGGATCACCTCCTTCTCAGAAATAACAAAATGAGATCATGTTTGGACCACATGAGACTTTATCACATGAGGCTAGAAACAAGATATTTTAACAAAATAAAAGTGTCTTTGGCAGGTACTTATCACATAATGTAGCAATGTCCTGCTACTGCCTTGCATTCTTTTCATTATACAGTAGTAGTATATATTTTCATTGATGGGTAAAACCCATCAATAGGCTCTCAATCTCACAGCTGTTCCATGACTGCCTTCATGTGATAGATACCTTCTGTTGCATTTCCACTTCTTAGGCACTAACTTGGCACTTGCACCACCAACAGCTTCCCAAAGGCAACTGCTGTGTTCACATTCATACAGCAGCTGGCTTCAGGAGGCAGCTGGCAGTTACAACCATTTGTCAAATACCCCCCCCCCTCATGTTTGTGGATGTAAACACAGCAGGCCCATGCTTTGGGAGGGCAGGCAGGGGCAGGAGCAATTGCAGCTGCCAACACTTTCTTGAAGCTGGCTGCCGTGGGCACATTCACATAGCAGCCAGCTTTGGGAAGTGATCGGCAGCTGCAATTGCTTGTGCTCCCCACCCACCCTCAGAAGGTGGCATTTGGTAGTGTGGAAAACAGATCACATGACTATGCATTGTCAAAGCACTATCATGGGCAGTTATCTCACCAGCAAAAAAGATGGGAGCATAATGATATGCTCCTGTCAATATTGCATGATAACACGAAGATTATCACTCAACATCGCAATTATCCTGCGAATAAAGAGAAATTCTAGCGCTGCTTTTTATTCACAGAAAATTCCCATTAATAAAAAGTGGGGCTAGAATTTCTCTTTATTCGCAGGATAGTCGCAACATTGTGTGATAATCTTCACGTTATCACGCGATATTGATGGGAGCATACTGACTTTTTTGACAATGTGATAATCTCCATGAGGAAGAGTGTGAAAAGAAATGCCAAACCAGTATGCTTCTATTCTCAATCAAGTGTAATTGGGGCAGGACAGCAGGCTGGTGTGATAAAGTCCATGGTTTTTATCTGTTCCAGTTTAATTTAAATCAGCAGCCAGCCCATCTATGCTATTCAAGTTTGAAATGTTCAGGTTGACTGTATTGGATGCAGGTTGCTTAATATGAAGCACTAGGCTCCTTCTGTGCTGCTGTTCACTCTGATCCTGGCAAAACTGCATGCTCTCTAAAGCCTGCCATAGGAAACTGTGTTAAGTGCAAGTAGGAATAATGAGGCTGGTCAAATACTAGTGTGAAGATCTGAGAAAAAGAGTAGATTGTAAGTAAAAAAAGGAGAAGTCTCAGGCTCACTGCAGATGTAATCACCTCCTCCCCATTTCTTCACCATGTTATCACTGTGCTGGACCAGTGTAAGTCTTCTATACAGAGCTTGGCAAAGCAAGTTTGCAACAGCAGATGGGCTGGATTATGCCCTTTTCCCAGGCAAAGTGGGAGTTAATGTACTCCGTTCTCCCATTAAAATAGTGCGACTGAAACGTTCTGAACTTTGATTGATCCATGTTCTTAAGATGGTAATTTGTTCTAATACGAGTGCCATTCTTTCCCTGATAGCTTTGTGCTGGTGTTGTAATTTGAGTCACAGCATTAAGGGCCATTGGTGAAACACAAGAGTAGAAATCCTGTCGTCCTCCTAATGTTGTCAGGCTGCAAGTCCCATCAGCCCTAGCCAGCATTACCAACAGAGGAGAATGCCAGGCATTGAAGTCTAAGAAAAAATTGGAAGGCTGCATGAAACCCTCCCCTTGGTAAAAAGCACTTGTTTCTTGGCAGCTTTTTGGAAAAGATGGCACTTTGCTTGGGCCTTGGTGATTGGAAGAGAAAGCTCTTTGTCTGATGAGGAGACGACCCTGATTTTGCCCTGTACTAAGTGGTCAGAAGTGCATGCATGGAAACAAATGATCCAACTACCAACCTTAGATTCTGTGGAAAAAGAATTCTCATTTTGCAGGATGAATCCTGGCTGGTTGGTGTTCATACAGCCAACCTAACTATTGTGACTTTTATCTACCTCCTAAAGGTTCCCAGTCCTGATCCTAAATATTTTGTGTATGATGGAAGTATTGCATATATGTCAGCAGAGAAATAAGAGGCTAATTACTGTACTGTGATTTCCTCCCACTTGTCTTCAACTTAGCACACCTGCCATGTGGCTTGATGGATTTAAGCATCCAATCCACTCACTCACTCGAACATGCGCACACTCACACCGATGCAGACATCCCTGTTAATAAACTAGCATTCTCTCAATTTTAATTGGTTAAAGAACAGTTTTTCTTGATTCTAACTTTAGATTACTTGGAATGGAAATGCATTACTGTAATTTACAGTCTAATTGATTGAAGGCAAAATGCTTTGTTAAGGTGATGCTGGAGGATGGTGCTATCAATGGCTAAAGGCCATGATGGCTATATATTATCTCCAGTACCCAAGGCAGTATGGCCATGAATGCCAACTGCTGGAGAAAACAAATGGGATTCTGCTCTTACACTCATGAACTGCCAGTGGATTTTCAATAGGTAACTGGTTTACTGTGAGAAACAGCATACTGGACTAAATAGGCCTCAATTTTGATCCACCCATTACATTGGCCATGTAAATGCATCTGGAGAAGGATCTTTACAGAAAGGTGCTACCCAAAACCAGCTTTCCCTCTGGGCAGACTGAGGCAGGTCACTTTTGGTGACAGATTTAAATGCTATTAAAATAATGTACTGTAAATTGGCAGTTATATGGTTATTATTTTACTACAAGGGGGAGGGGTACAATTTGAATTTTCTGCCTCAGGAACCAAAAGGTCTTCAGCCATTTCTGGCACCACCACCAATAAGGCCTTGCTCCGCCTACAGACAAACCTAGTTCCAAAAAATAAAATTCAACCAGCCATTCTATCCTATCTCTGCCTTCTTTCCTTCACCTATTTTTATTGTTTATTTTCAATAGATGTTCATGCTGGGAAATAATATTTCCAAATCCCTCTGCAGTATTAATACTAAGTATTAGCTACTGGTAAGTGTTTTTCTCATCATATTTTTGTGACTTCATTTTGTATTTTTTGCTCTAACCACACTACGCTTTTTCTCATCGCACTGCAAAGCAGTATGTAATTAAATATGACAGGAAGGCTCACAACCTTTTCTCAAACCTTCCCAGCTTCTCTTAACCTACGTTATTTTTGTTGTTGCTTTAATTTAAAGATTTCAGAGAACAATAGGCTTGCCTGTGAACTGTCAGGGAGAAGTGTAATTTAGGAAGCCTTGCCTCTGTCGCTTTATTTGTGACATCTCCATTCTGTTCTCCAGCTTGAAAATGTTGCCAGTTTTAGCAAATTAATCGTTAATGTTCTAATGGGAAAACACATGAGGGGCATGGGTCACTTATAAGGTCTGTTACATTTTCTTTTGTCCTACCAGACCCCAGCAGCTTACACACCCCGTATAGAGCAACCCTTGAGCCACTAGGGCACAGAAGTAACACATGAACTGGGGTATACACACAGATGACCTGTACCAGTGAGGATTTACTCATGAGATTTCTGTCCCTTCCTTTTGAGGTTGATAAATCATTCAAGGAGAGCTTCTAGCAAAACAGCCACCAATGTAAAAATTGTGGATCTGTGCATTGTTACAACATATGGCTGGGAAGACGGGCCACTCTATGTGGGGAATTTTGTAAAGTGTGAACCAGGACTGTACACCTCAGTTGTTATCCTGTATATTATGTTACTGAAGCAGTAAAAGAAAGTATGATATTTTCATATCAATACACATGTTGTAGTGGTATTTCTGGCCCTCCTTTTCTGAAAAAAGGGGAATTTTAATATTTTCTGTTCTTGAATTTCTGTCCAGTGTAGTTTCAAAAATGCTGTCTCAAAAGACCCATTGAGGGCAATAGAACTGCCTTGCTAGCAAGCATGGCCAATTCCAAAAGACTTAGATGATTCTGAGTAGATTCTCTCTTCATCAGCAAGAGATCATACCCTCCAGCTTTCCCAATTTGTCAGGGACAGACTGATTAATCACCTTTCCTCCCCATTTTACCCCTGCTTTTAAAATGTCCCAATTTCTCTCTCATCCCCTTCACCTTTCCCCTTTGTTCTGGTCTTACTTCAATTGCTGCAAACGGAGTTAAAACTGCAAAATCAGTTTGTATTCTATTAATTCAGCATGCGGTGGGGGAGAGGTGGGGTGGAATCTCGCCCTTCGCAGTAGACAAAGGCTAAAGCAAACTGCTGCAGCCTTTCCTTGCTGGTGTGTTCTTCCTCATTAATGAAGAACCTCTGCCATCTTGCTCATACTCTGATGTTGCGTGTGCCCTGGTTTTCATCTGTGAAATATTGGGAGACAGGAAAGATCCATTCTTCCTTCCATAATTCTTAATCCAAATGTACGCTTCTCTTGCTGATCAATTACATAATAGAAGAGAGAAGAAAGGTAGGAAGATTAGAGATCCTGCTAGGTGTGGGCTCAGGTTGCTCAGCCCTTCAATGCCTCGACAGTTGTCTGACCTTACTAGACATTGTAAGCTCTGGGCAAGGATAGCAAATGTGCAGCCTCAGTCTTGGAACTGAAATTCCAAGACTATCATTTTATGATTCTACATTTAATTAGGACATGAGGACAATTACATAAAGCGTCTGTAACTCCAGAATGTATTTGCATAAATCAAGAGGATGATACTCATAAAAAATGTATTTGAGAGGAGGGCGACCTCTGCTGCACAAAATAAAGTAAACATTGTCAAATATATTTTGTTCCTATCACCAACTTCCCTGACTGAGTTCTTATTGAAACAAAAAATGTAGGGGTGTGAAAAGAGATGGCACTGCAATAAGTATGTGTTACTGATGATCACAGCAAAAATACATGAATATGAAAGACAAAATTATATATGATTCATACTGAGGAGGGGAACTTATGACCCACCAGATGTTCTGGAATGCCTGTGCTGGCTAAGTTAACAACATCCAAAGGGCCACAAGTTGTGCACCTCTGATTTATATTAAAGCACTGTGAAGCTTTTGAAAAGATAAGAATGTTAGTAATTTTAAATAATTCCACAAAGGATAGCATTGTTACATAAAATACATAAATATAGGATCTTTTAATGTCCAAAAAAACCATAACTTGTATACCCAACCTACTTTAATTTTTTAAAATAAATTCTTTATTGATTTAAAATACAGTTACATACATATATAAAACATACAATATAAGTATGGAGTAACAAATTCTGATCTTTTAGTTACCTCACAGGACCACCAGCAGTGAAAGTAAGATCCTGGTGTGGATCCGCATTTCCAACAAAGGATACTTATATCCTTATATATTTTAGTTAATTGTATTGGTGTTAAGTACCACGTCAGATATATTTTAAGCCAATTTTCTTTCAAATTTATGTGGCTGTAAAATTTATATTTCTAATCCAAGCTTTTTCCCATTGGTCTAGATTGATTGGATGGCCCACATCTTTAGCCCATTTAATCATTACTTCCTTGACTACCTCTTGCTAGAATCATAGAATTATACAGTAGTTAGAAGAGACCGCAAGGGCCATCCAGTCCAACCCCCTTGCCATGCAGGAAATCTAAATCAAAACATCCCTGACAAATGGCCATCCAGCCTCTGTTTAGTGTCCCAAGATAATAATTTTTTATATATCTTTCTCATCATACCTCTTTTTTATATTCTTCCACATTCAGAATTTCTTCCAATTCTGATTTTTTCTTTACAGTTCCCCATTCTTTTATATCTATGCGTGTTCTCTCCTGGATTTGCCAATATTAAAACCAATTTAAGTTGAAACCCTCTTGTTTTAGTTCATCATGCATTTTTTAAGACAAATTTGTTATTTTGGCTCCTTAACAAATCTTTATATTTAATCCAATCTGCTTTCCTGTACATCTCTTTTCTATATATGGCTTCTAAAGGTGAATTCCATGTGGGTAAGCTAACTATGGCAGGGTACAGACCACCAGAAAGAGGTAGCCAGGAGCCGCCTCTCTTTTCCGTGTAGCCACACCGCAGCAACCAAATTGCATGGCACGGCTACGCAGAAAGAAGCGCTGAAAAGCAGCTCCTTTTAGCACCGCTGCAAACTGCCTGCGGCAGCGCGAGTACATCACTGCTGTGCAGATCCATCTGGACGGCACGCAGCAGTGACATCCTGGTGACGTCCTAGGGTTGTGGGGCATCTGGAAATGGCACCCCGAGGCAACCCTAGCACGTCACCAGGACGTGCTAAAGGGCCCATCTGTCCAGGGCCTATGATTCTATTTTTAAATCTTTTCCAAATATGAAATAGAAAGTTTCCAATACAATGATCATTAAAGGCATAATTTGCTTTTTCTTTATCATATAATAGAAAGGCATGTTAACTGAATTTGAGTCCTTCCCCTTCTAGTTCTAATAATCTAATGTTTGGGACCGCCAAACCTCCCCTCTCTTTTGCATCTTGCTTAATCTTGAGCTTAACTCTGGGTTTTTTCCCTTCCCATATGAATTGCATCAAGTCTCTTTGCCAAATCATTAGAGTTTTATCTGGAATTCTGATAGGTAGCATCTGAAAAAGAAAAAGGATTTTTGGAAGAGCATTCATTTTAAAGGCTGCAATTCTACCTAGTACAGATAGGTGCAATTTTTGCCATTTTACAAAATCTTCATTTTCTTCCACATCTTCTCATAGTTGTTATCAAATAGTTTGTTTGTCTTATCTGTTACTGTTACACCTAGGTATCTTACCTGTTTCTTTATTTTAATCCCTGCTTTGTTGATTTGAGGCCTGTTACGTTTTCTATGGCTAGCATGATCTGGACAAAATCCTCTTGTATTTGTATGATTTTATAAATGTGATCCTCCTCTCATCCTTGATCGGACCACAGATGACGATGTCCTCCTTAGGCTGCTCTGCTCAGGTCCTGTAAATTCAGACCCATGGCCCCCTTAACAGAGTCTATCCATCTAGCTTGTGGTCTACCACGCTTTCTACTGCCTTTTACCTTTCCTAGCAGTATTTTCCTTTCTGGTGATTTTTGCCTTCTTATGATGTTGCCAAAGTAGGACAAGCTCAGTTTAAACATCTTGGATTCCGGGGAGATTTCAGGCATGATTTGTTCTAGGACCCATTTGTTTGTCTTTTTGGCTGTCCACTGTATCCTTAGCACTCTTCTCCAGCACCAAAGCTCAGATGAGTTGATTTTCTTTCTATCAGCTTTTTTCGCTGTCCGGCTCTTGTATCCTGTAGATGGAGATGAGGAATACATTGGCTTCGATGATTCTAACTTTAGTGCTCAGTTGTATATCTTTACTCTTTTGGATCTTATTTAGTTCTTTCATAGCTGCTTGTCCCATTCCTAGTCTTCTTGTGATTTCCTGACTGCAGTCTCCATTCTGATCAATGTTTGATCCAAGGTATGGGAACTTTTATTTTCTACTAATTCGATTTCCTCAGGGTCAGAGTTGACTGTATGCAGGTCCTCTGTGGTCATTATTTTTGTTTTCTTTATGCTCAGCATCAAGCCTGCAAGAGCACTCCATAAATCGCCATCAAGCTATAAGTTCCTTCTGTGTCCACAAATGAATTCTATCATTCAATGGGTGTTACTGATATGTTCAGTGCTTTTTACTCTTCAAATCACAGAGACCTATATTATCTAAAAAGTGATTATGCTTTGGGAGAGATTCTATGGGGGTAAATTGCCCAAATGCAAGAAGGTCGAATTGATTGTGGGTTTAAGGGTCCAAATGAGGCTTTGCATCTGTATGATGGAATCTGCTGTTAATCTGATGGTATTTTGTACTGCAGTGATTTCTTGGTGTTACTTCAAGGGAGGAGGGCAAGAATGAAACCATTATTGGTGGGGTGCATCTATTTGGAGAGCCAGTATGGTGTAGTGGTTTTTTACAATTATTTCCTATTTCCAGCTTTTTCCATTAATGATGAATGCAACCATCACTCCAGCTGTTGGCTCAACTGGCTCAACATGTCATCTCATCTTGAATTTATTAAAATTAGAGGAGGGATCAGATGGCACTTTTCATATGAATCAGCCATAGCTTTTTTGCTCTACCACCTTTGGGTGATATTATGAATGTTATGACTCATAGCCATTGGAATGCGATTCACGCATTTTAAGACTCCATTATTTTATTATTTTGCAACTGCTCCCTCTTCTGGCCATTTTAATTCTTCCAAAAGAAAAATCAGATGACACAGAATGATGTAAAATCAAATAATTCAAAGTAACAGTCCTTCAAATGTGGCACTTGAATATGGCTTAGATGTCCTTATCTTTGAATGAACATGGTAAAAATAAAGTGAAGTGGCCATATCTACTGGTGGCACTAAATTATTTAGAGTGGTGAAAACAAATACAGAAGAGTTTTTAAAGGATCTCTCCAAGGAAATAGGCATTCAGTGAAAATAAGCTTAAATTGATGCTTATTGGAACAAAAACACCCAACTTCACACACACTTACTGAAGGAATTAGAGTTAGCGACAGCTGACCAAAGGATACAGATATTCTTCAGTTGAAGTAGTTGTTTGGGCATTACTTGGGTCCCTTCTGGAAGAAAGGTGGCATGCAAATAAAATAAACAAATGAATGCTTCTTTAACAGAAAATTTGGTGTTAGAGGCAGAAATAGCAGATAAAGAATAGAGATAGGTTTATACACCAGAAAAAAGAAGAGCAGATCAACATGTTTTAAGTAACTAACATTCAGAACTAACAATATGCACATGGGAAATTAAATAACCAGGTCAGGTAATCCTTGCACAGATAAACAAAAACATTTTGAACCTTCTACAAGCAGCTTGAAAGCTTCTATCAGAATTCATCCAGGGATGGTTCCCCCCACCCTCATCACCAGACTCTTTTATGATTTCAATTTTGGTGGCCAGATCTATGCTTTTTTCACATGCTGGGGGTGGTTGGTGAAGCAGGCTTATCTGCTTTCTCCTTTTCTCTCTGTTTTGTTGTTCATTCATGCTCAGTCAGAGATTCGGGAGGCAGCTGTTGAACAAGTAAGGTGACAAAATTCAGCCTGCCTGACCCCAATTGGACACCATTCTGTTTCTCCATATCCTGTTCCAACAGTGGCCTCTTGTCCTGAGTATAGCTTTCTCACCAGAACTATTAAGTGTATTGGCACTCCTATGTCTTTGAGAGTGCTCCAAAGCTTTTCATGACCAATACAGTCAAAGATGTTTCCAGAAATGAGGATAAAAATCTCCAGCCAGGTCACATGGTGCCTGAGAATACAGTGAAAGGAAAGGAAAATTACTTCTAAGACTGGCACTGGTCCATGGACCATCACTCTGAATAGCACTGACTTAAGAGCCCCCCCCCCATGTGTTGAGTATAGCCTTCTCCCAAATACTGGTAAGAGTACATGCTGCTTAACTTCTTCCAGTGAGGGCTCAGCTGTTAAGTCCTGATTATTACTGTATATACTCATGTATAAGTCCTAGAAATTTAGGTTAAAAAATTGACCCCAAAAAACTGAGTCGACTAATCAGTGGGTCAATGCAAGTACTGTACACACACACACACACACACACATCCCCTGGTGAAAGGCAAGAGCATAATCTTTCCTAGAAGCATTGACTCCCTCCTAGTGTCTCATCCATTCAGCCTTCAGTATGCTCTCGACTTATACATGAGGTCAACGTATAGTTGAGTATACACTGGTACCCCGGGATACGAATGCGCCGCCTTACGAAATTTCCGGGCTACGAAAAAAATCCATTCAAAAAAACTGTTCCGGGTTACGAAGGTTATTTCGGGTTACGAAAAATTTTTTGGTGCTTTTTGGCGCTATTTCACACGAAATTGCGGCTTTTCCCCATTAGCGCCTATGGCTTTTTCGGCTTACAAATTATTCCGGGTTACGAAAGCGGCGGCGGAACGAATTAATTTCGTAACCCGGGGTACCCCTGTATCTAGTAATATTAAGAAGAATATTTAAGAAGAAATGGGGTGGCTAATAATAGTAAAGAGACAGGTATCAAAAGCAGTCAAAGAATTGTAGCAGGACCTTCTTGAAGCCTTAGGTTGCTTTTACCTTCCAACCTCAGAAGGCCTCCATTGCTAACACTTGTTCTCTTTTATTCTTTTAACACTATCCTTAAGTATAAAAGGGTCCCAAGCATCTCCCTAAACCAGTTTCAATATTTTAGGTAGCATGTTTGTCCTTCTTTCCAGTTTATGGTAATCACATCAGTCAAAGTCCACCACTGTGAAATAAACAGTATCCTTTATTGAGAAACACACAGAAATAAAGGGGAATTTTGTGTATTAACTTGAAACTTAGTATGGTTACATTACAATCAAACACTTGGCAGGCTTTTAACACTCCTTATTCTGCTCTCACTCTCTTAAGTATAACCGCCACCCAGACCTCACTAGACTAACTGTCACAACTGACTCTGCATTTTTAACATTTTAAAAAACCAAACCTCCCAACACAGCTGGGTTTGGTTTTGCTCCTCTTGAGCTGCCCATTGCTTTCAGCTAGCTGCCAAGCTTCCCTTCACTCCAAACTAGCCCAGTTTTAAAGGCACTCTTCCACAGATATATAATACAGAGTCAATCTGAATGATAGCAATAAGACTTCAAGGAAAGTCCTTCAATATAACCATAATCCAAATTTATGCTCCAATTACAGAAGCAGCAGTGGAAGAAATTGGAAGATCCTGCGCTGAAGTCCAGGACGAAAATGAACACACACAGCTAAACAGGACATGCCGATAATCCTCACTGATAGGAATGCAAAGGTAGGAAACAAAGCTGGAGCAAACCATGCAGGAGAGAACTTGGCCTAAAACCAAGAAATGAAGTAGAAGAGATTGAGTTTTGCGACACCAACAATTTGTTCATTGCCAATACATTCCTCAGGCAACCAAGGAGGCAAATGTATATATTGACATCACCTGATGGTCAATATAGAAATGAAAGAGACTACGTAATTGAAAGAAAATGATGGAGAAGCTCCTTTCTCTCTGCAAAAACAAAACCAAGAGCAAAACTCAGACCATGAACTACTAAAATAAAAAATTAGAGCAAAGCTAAAGAAGAACACTAACTAAATCAATAATTGTGCCAAAATACAACCTGGAGAATATCCCTGTAGCATTTAAAGATAATGTAAAAATAAATATTTGCTCTATTAAATTTAATTGTCCAGGAACCAGAAAAACTCTGGACTGAAGCCAGAGACATTGGTCTAAAACACACAGCAGATATAATCCAGTTGAACACCGCTTTAACAGCCCTGGCTCAGTTCTAGGGAATCCTGGGAATTGTAGTTTATTGTGGCTCCAGAGCTCTCTTCACAGAGAAGGCTACATGTCTCACAAAACTACAGTTCCCAGAATCCCCTAGCATTGAGTCAGGGCAGTTAAAAGCGGTCTCAAACTGGATTATTTCTGCAGTGTGTTTTCAATCATTGTCAGGGAGGAATGCAGCATACAGTATCTACAGCCAAAAAGAAAAGCTCCTCTGAGTGTCAGGTAAGGCTCTTCAAGCAGTTAAAGACAAATGAGAAGGAAAAGTAAAAGGGGACAGATATAGAGTCAGAATTTTGAATGGAACTCTTCAATGACTTCTGTGCAAAGCAGAACTACTATAATTATCAGTGGTTCATGGTCTGTGTTACAATCTGCTCCCAGCCTTGTTTCTTGCAGAGATAATGGAGCTTCTCCATCTTCTTCTTCAAATTCTTAGTCTGTTTGATCAGTCTATTTCATTTCTATATTGTCCATGAATACAGGTGCTTCTTGGGTTGCTTGAAGAATGTGTTTGTGATGAACAAACAGTTGGCCTCGCAAAATTGAGTCTCCTGCTTCATTTCTTGATCCTAGACCAATTTTCCCTACAATCTTTTATTCTGCTCTCTTTCCTACTTCTGTATTCCAATCACGTATGATTAACACGAAGTCCTGTTTTGGTGTGTGATCAATTGCCTCCTGGATTCCAGCATAGAATCTTTCCATTTCTTCTTCTTCTGCCCTTCATAGTTGGATTAAGGTTATATTGATGGGTTTTTCCTAACATACTTTGTATTATATCATTTGATGCCACCCAATTTCTTCTTAGATTTTCATTTCCTGAGCAAAACAATCTGACTCAAAATGACCTATTCCTGTACACTTTAGCTCACTCACCACAAGTGTTGCAATGTTTATGTGTCCCATTTCTTGTTTTACTATGTCTAGCTCCCCCTGAGTCATAGTTCTCATTTTCCATGTTCCTGTAATATGTGTTGTGCAAACTTTCCTTCTGCTTCTGAGCATGTTAACAGTTGAATGTCCTTTCAGCTTGAGTCCAGTTGCCTCATTAGCCACAGCACTACCTCTAGTTGTCCCCTTGTTGTGTGCCATCCCACCTGGAAGTCTCATTTTCTTGCAATGTCTTCTTTTTTCCCTTTAGATTGTCTCATCATAGGGTTTTCATGGTGATTTACATAACTTTAAACTTTAAACTGTGTATGGTTGGAAAGCTGGACAGTGAAGTAAGCTGAAAAGTGAAGAAATGTGGTGCTGAAGGAGTTCTGTGGATCCCTTGACTGCCAAAAAGACAAACAAATGGATCCTAGAGCCAGTGTAATGATTTGACTACAACTCTGGAAACCAGGGTTTGAATCTCTTCTCAGCCATGGAAACCCATTGGGTGGCCATGGGCAAGTCATATGCTCTTGGTCTCAGAGAAAGGAACTACAAAACCCTTCTGGGCAAATCTTGCCAAGAAAACCCCATGATAGGGTCACCTTAGGATAGCCATAAGACTTGGAAGCAACTTGGAGGCATGTAACAACCAACGCAGAGCAAGCCTCAACTTTCACCATAATCCAAGAAGACTAAACTAAGACTGTCATACAGTACTTTGTACATGGGAGGTTATGACTTACTAGAAAAGACAATAATGCTTTGCAAGGTAGAAGGCAGTAGAAAAAGAGGGAGAGTATATTCCTGATGGACAGACTCAACTGAGGAAGTCACAGCCCTGACTCTGCAGGACCTGAGCAAGGCTCTGAGTATAGAGTCATGGAGGTCTTACATCATGTTATGAAAGGGAAAAGACAGATAAAACGCACACCATCTATAACAAGTTTCAAATGTTACCCAAAGCAGTTGGAGGGTTACTTCTTGTTTTCTTATCTAAATCCCCCTCTCCAGGTTCTATTAGCCCTACAGCAGGACACACACATATACACATACTAGAGAGAGTGTGTATGTATGCTACTATATCTCCTATACTATATGCTATACTATACTATATGCTGGCGTTGTCAGAAAAAATAGTAAGGCAGTTGCATTTAGTGTGGGCAGATGTTCCTGCTGCACTGGTTTAGAAAAGAGAATTTGAAGCATAGCTTTTAGTTTCTTCTCTTTACAGGCTAAAATCACATTGGTTAATTCTATCATCACCACCATTTCCATAGTAGTATAATTCAGGTCTAAAATTTGAGACTGCTTTAACTGCCCTGGCTCAGTGCTAGGGAATTCTGGGAACTGTAGTTTTGGGAAACATTTAGCCTTCTCTGTCACAAAGAGCTCTGGTGCCACAATAAACTACAATTTCCAGGATTTCCTAGCACTGAGCCTGGGCAGTTAAAGCGGTATGAAACTGGATTATTTCTGCCGTGTGTTTTGGACCTCAAAGATATAGCTGTGTTAGTTTTTAGAATCAGCATGTAGAGAGACCTTGTAGCCCCTTTGAAACTCACTAAAAGAAAAAGTTGGCAGCACGAGCTTTCCTAGACTAAAGTCTACTTCCTCAGATGCATTTTCACCTGTGAAAAATGCATCTGAGGAAACAGACTTTACAAAAGCTCATGCTGTCAGCTACAAGATCTCTCTACACACTTGACACATTATATGTATGTGTATCATGTCAGGCAGAAATCCAACAGGTGATGCACCTTTTCCACACTCCCTGAATTTCAGCCTGATTTTGAAAAATCCAGACTCTGCAGAAGAAGGGATTTCACCAGTTGTTGCTTCTCAGACAACCAGGTTAGAGAGACGCAACTGTTAAAAGTGCAGGAGCCCCTTCCATTGCTTTATGGCAACCCAGGGTAGGGTTGATAGTGACAAATTTTTCTCTCTTCTTTCACACTTTTGTCTTGTGCCTTCAAGTTGTTTCCAACTTATGGCGACCCTAAGGCAAACGTATTATGGGATTTTCATGGCAAGATTTGTTCAGAGGTTTACCCCTGAGGCTGAGAGAGTGTGATTTGCCCAAAGTCACTCAATGGGTTTCATGGCCAAGCTGGGAATCAAATCCTGGTCTCCACAGTCACAGTCTAACACTCAAACCAATACACCACACACTCTCTCTTGTTCAAAATGAAAATATTTCTGCCCAGCGCCCTAAACAGGTGTCAGTTAATGCCCCAAATCCACAAGAGAGTACCATGAGTCTTTAAACAGAGGCTGGATGGCCATCTCTCAGGGATGCTTTGATTGAGAGTTCCTGCATGGCAGAATGGGGGTGGACTGGATCAGGGCCCATGCGGTCTCTTCCAACTCTTCTATGATTCTATGATACCACAAATAACATGCCCAAGGTTGTGTAACCAGTGCCAAAGTCATGTTTTGTAACCAATACAGAAACCAGTGAGGATTACTCTAAAGTAAACCTGGTGTGCTTTGTGTGTTGGACTATGACTCTGGAAACCAGAGCTCAAATCCTAGCTCGAGTATAAAAACCCATCGGGTGATGACCAAGTCACACTCTCTCAGCCTCAGAGGAGGGCAATCATGGCCAACTTTCTCTGAACAAATCTGGCCAAGGATCATTGTGATAATAGGTTCAGTGAAAAACAACTTGGAGGTACACAACAACAACAAAGGAGCCACGCAGTGACGCAACCCAAGCGCGAGGTGCGCCTTTAAACTTTTCCCGCCTTTTTTATCTGTGGGGGAAAACCGTTACATCCGGGTCTTTGCATGGGTTCTAACCGCAGCTTCTATCGCCCTTACTTAAAAAAATAAAACCCCTCCTTCTTTCTGATTGGTGGCTCAGCCGTGACGTCTATGAGGGAGACGGAGAAACCTGAGGATGAGCGCAGTGGCGTTCACCCTGGCCCCGCCCACTCTCACCGGCCTTCTTTGGGGAGGTCAGCGAAGGGAGGGGTTTGGGAGGAGCAAGGGGCGGGGCTTGGTTGGCTGCTTGCTGACGGAGGGTTGCCAGGCAGAAAACAAAATGGAGGTGTGACACAGAGGAACTGTGTAGTAGTGGAAATAATGCTGTATTTGAGCTCTTGTTGGCAAGGAGTTTTAGGGCTCAAAAGGAGGACAAGGCGCTGCAAAATGGAGGACGTTCAAGGGGGGAAAATGGCCAAATACATTTTTAGTTATTTATTTTATCAGTGAAAATCATCTAGAAACAATATAAAATTACATTTAAAAAATACAATAAAATTAAAAACAGTTAAATCATCTAAATATAAAATTGCACTTAAAAATTAAAATAAAATTTAAAATAGTTTTAACTAAAAACAATATAAAACTACATTTAAAAATTACAATAAAATTTAAAACGGCTAAAATCATCTAAAAACAATATAAAATTACATTTAAAATGTAACAAGTTAAATAAAAGCCAAAACCACTAAAATAAATGTCAGTTCATGCTTCTTGGTCATGCTCAAAATGGAGGACATTTTGGAACTCCTCCTGAACAGAAGGTTGAAATATAGGACATGTCCTGGAAAATAATAATAATAATAATAATAATTTTATTTCTTACCCGTCTCTCCTCACAGCTCAAGGCGGGTTACAACATAGTTAAAACACAATCATTACATAAAATACACATATTAAGAAGTCCAAGCAATATTTATATTGCAATATGTAGAACAATAATAATAAAATATAAAATTAATGTTTAAAATTCATGATTAAAAACTGCCTGGATAGGAGGATGTATGGTTACCCCAGCCAACTATAGATCCCAGTATTCTGTAAAATGGAGCCAGGGCAGTTCAAGTGGTGTCACTCTGTGTTACTTTTAGATGCACCTTCATACTAGAAGAGAGAAACTTTTTGCCTTTCAGATGTTTAGACTTCAGGTCCCAGCAGCCCCAGCCCACTTGGCAAGCGGCAAGGGATTATCAGTATTTTAGTCCAAAACGTCTGGAGGGGCAGAGGTTCTCCAGCCCAGAGTTAAGAAAATTAGCTTATTATAAGCAGGTCAGGCACACATACTGATAAGAGGATGCCTCTAAGAATGTTGTTGCTGCTGTGTGGCTTAAAGTCGTTTCCGACTTAATGGTGACCCTAAGGAGAACCTATTACGGAGTTTTCTTGGCAAGTTTCTTCAGAGGAGATTTGCCATTGCCATCCTCTAAGGCTGAGAGAATGTGACTTGGCCAAGGTTTCCATTGACAAGCCATGATTCAAACCCTGGTCTCCAATGCTTAAACCACTACACCACACCAGAGAGCCTTTTCATACTACTTAGTTGCCTCCATCCATTTGAGACTGATGGATATAACTACAGATCGCGTGGCTTGACTTTTAAGCTTCCCATGGCCACTTTATATCTGATGAATTAAAATCTAGATGGGAGTTACCTTCGAAGGGCATATTCCCCTGGGTTTTTTTTAATAGAGAGAGCTTTTAAACCTCATCCCATGTATCTGAACCTTGCATCATAAATAAAGGTCCCTCTTACATGTTTCCAAGAAAGCTTGGGAAGCATAATTTATGAAATGTTCCCAAGAAGATTTGCAGCTGCTGCATCCCATTTACTATTATGGTAATCAGCATCTTCCAAAGTTGCCTCTTCTACAAAAGATCTGATCTCGTTTGAATACTTATACAATACTTATGCAGTACTTGAATTCAATATCCCTTACCAGCTTTTCTGGGAATCAATAGAATCAAGTTGTTTTACATGCAGCTTCACGATAAATACGTGGTGGGACTCACTTTGTGTTGATACTAGTACTGACATGTGGCACCTGCAAAATACAACGTAAACGTATATGGGCATTTCTTTCTCCATTGATATACAGGCTTGGCTTAGAAAGCAGGCCCCGCTGGTTTAGCTTGCATTTGCACTTCAGTATTAATGCAGATCATAGAATCGTAGAGTTGGAAGAGGCCACAGGGGCCATCCAGTCCAACCCCATTCTGCCATGCAGGAACTCTCAATCAAAGCATCCCTGACAGATGGCCATCCAGCCTCTGTTTAAACACCTCCAAGGAGGGAGACTCCACTACATTCCAGAGGAGTGTGTTCCACTGTCAAACAGCCCTTACTCTCAGAAGTTCTTCCTAATGTTGAGGTGGAATCTCTTTTCCTGTAGCTTGCATCCATTGTTCTGGGTCCTAGTCTCTGGAGCAGAAGAAAACAAGCTTGCTCCTTCATCAGTATGACATCACTTTAACTGCCATGGCTCAATCATGTGGAATTCTGGGATTTATATTTTGGTGAAATATTTAGTCTTGCCTGTCAGAGACCTCTGATGCCACACCAAACTACAAATCCCATGATTTCATAGGATGGAGCCATGACAGTTAAAGTGGTATCAAATTTGATTATTTCTGCAGTGTGGATGGAGCCTTACTGAAGCTTGTATGTATGTACCTTCAAGTAGCTTGTCAACCCCATGAATCTCATAGGATTTTCTTAGGCAAGGAATATTTGGATAGTATTGACAGTTTCTTCCTCTGAAATATAGTCTACAGCACCTGGTATTTCTTGACAGTTTCCCATCCAAGTGCTAACCTTGGGTGATCTTGCTTAGTTCCCAAGATGTTACTAAATGTATAGCAAGCAGTAAGACTGCAATTCAGGGGCTGGCCTGAAGACACAGTGTATCTTAAATGTAGATTTTTCTTGTACTGTTATTTAATTTTCTTGTACACCGCTATGATCTATTTGGAATAGCGGTTTATAAATAAAACATATTATTATTATTATTATTATTATTATTATTATTATTATTATTACTAAGTGTGCTTATAGGGAATAAATGCAAAATAATTCTGTGGGAAGTCAAAGGCTTTCATGGCTGGCATCCTTAGTTTTTTGTGGTTTTTTCGGGCTATGTGGCCATGTTCTAGAAGAGTTTATTCCTGACATTTCGCCAGCATCTGTTGCTGGCATTCTCTGAAGAATATGGTTCAGATACTTGGGTGGAGAATTTTCCTTAGGATAAAATCAAGTGCATAAGTAAATTGGTACTTTGAAGAATTATAGTAAAGATTATGGTTCCAGACAGCCTATTTATAAAATGCAGGAAACTTTGGGTGGGATGTAATTTCTGTAGTACATACTCGGTAAAATTGTAATAAAAAAAGACAATCCTATGACAATGTGTTATTGTTTTTTTTAACTTGCAAAAGATGCAGGTTTAGTCTCCCTTATCAAAAATGTTTGGGACCAGAAGTATTTTGGATTTTGGATTTTGTTAGATTTGGGAATATTTGCATATACATAATGAGATATCTTGGAAATGGAACCCAAGTCTAATCATGAAACTGATTCATATTTCATATACCCATAGCCTGATGATAATTTTGTATGTTGTATTTTTGATAATTATGTGCACATTGTATACATTGAAACCATCACATCAGAACGCAAAGGTATCATTATCTCAGCCGCCCGTGTGGATGATTTTGGAATACTATATTTCAGTTTTCAGAATTCTGGATAAAAAAGCCTCGACCTGTATTTCTAACACGGAAAATTATGATAAAACAGAATATGGTTTTTAAAAAGTAAAACTTTAAACATTTACATATTTCCAATCACAGGTAGCATACTGTGGTTCTGAGAAAGCTATTAACATTTCTATCAAAACTGAATTATAGCCATAAATGACCTGATGACGTTTTAGGGATGATATCCTGAATAAATAATACATCTGGTCATTAAACCCATATTAGAAGAGATTTATGACCTGTGTGCTTGAAGGAAAAAATAGGAAATTAACCAAGCTTACAGTTTTATCATACATTGTTTTCCAGCCACCTGTAATGATCATTGTCTCATTACTGTCAGCAGCTCAGCCTGCAGTACAAGATCATTTCTCCCTGAACCACAGAGTAGATGGGCATTTGATGCTTCAGCAGCAAAGGTAACTCAGCTACTTCTGATCATTGTTTTAAAAGTTAAAATTTCTAACAAAACTGAAAATTGATGGGTCAGGTAAAGAGGGTTATAGTGATGCATTAATTTAAAAAGCAATTTTATATAATACTCAGTTTAGTTGGATTCTGTTTATATAATGCAGTTATTACAAATAGTAATAAGACAGCTAGACAAATGCTATTTCTTTATACAGATATGATGTACATTTGAATTTTCCATGTATTGACCCTTTCCCCCCAAACTCTTGGATAAGAATGAAGGACTCTAAACAACTTTAAAGAAAGGTTGTAAGAGTCTGGGGAAAGAGCAAGTCTTAAGAATAAGGAAGTCAGGGTACAGTACTCTGTTTTTTAGTGTCTGGAAACAAAAGACCATGATGCGTATTTTTCATGTGAGAAAATGTTTTTGAAAGTTGCATCCTCTTGAATCTTATAGACAAGGCATAAACCACTGGCAGGGAACTCAAACGACACGAATTTAGTCTTAAGAACAACATTTATGGTTAGGGTACTTTAAAAAGGAAAATCAAGCTTTCAAGTAGAGGCTGCTGGATAGCCTTTAGTTAAGTCCCTTTATACTACTGCATATGTCTTCACAGGGTATGCGGTCCATAAAATTACAAAGAAATTAGACAGCTACAGTACTTTAACCGAAAGTTTTACTCTGCACCTTTGAATGGTTGCAATTGTACAATCAGGATTTGGGAGGGAAACAGTTTAAAAGAAACCTCAGGTTTTAATCTTTTATTTTAATGAAAATTTTTGAATCCTGCTTATTATATTAATACTGTGAAACATTGTTTCATGTATTAGAAAGCCTGATCAACTATGTTTTAATTCTTTCAAACATTAATGATCCAAAGTTATTTGTCTTTGATATGATATACATTTTTCAACAAAACTTTAGGAATCATCGAATGTTTGAAATATACAAATTAAGTTTAAAAATGTATGGTTTTGAACTCCAAAAGACAAATGTTTAGACTCAAATATGCACCAATGATGATCATCTGTTCAAAAGAATGTATAATATGTTGTTGGAATTAGAAGTAGAGGAGGAAAAGGTAAAGGAGTATATGATTAAAGGGGCTCAAAACTTTGAACATAATATTGAATTAGATAGGGGAGATAGTGTGGACAAAGGGAATGAAATTTACCTTATTGTATAATTTGAAAGAAAATTGCTATAAAATGATGTTCAGATGGCACTTAATGCTAGAGAACTTGGTTAAAATGTATAAGGTTGTTCAAAACAAATGTTGGATGTGTAAAGAGCAATTGGGGACATACTACCATGTGTGGTAGACATGTAACAATGCAAAAAGATACTGGAAGCAGATTCATGGTAAAACAGAATATTTAAGACAAAGGTGTGTCTCAAACTGGAGACATTTCTGTTAAGTTTATTAGATGACTCTTGGAGGTTACATTGAAAATTGATAAAATACTTGAGCATGGCTATGAGAATATCCGAGTGACATAAGTGGGAAGTGATTTTTAAATGTCATAAGGTGGCCTCTCTTGTGGTGGTTGGGTGTTGTTAAAGTGTGGTGACTGGAAGGAGTATGTCTTATATGTAAATACATTGGTGTGTTATGTTGCTTATTAATTATGCGAATGTATATGTCAATAAAATAATTCAATAAAAATTGTTTTTAAAAAACTTTGGGAACTGTATTGGCAAACTGGTAGCCAGTATATAGGAGTACAGTACAGTACTACACCAATAAAGACTAAATCAGAAAATTAAGTAGCAAAATTTAGTTGAGAGGTTATGGCCACTAGCTTAAATAATGAGTGTTCTTTAAAAAAGTGTTCTTTTAAAGTGAGATGTTTTAGCTGAACTTATGTTAATGGAAGCATTTATTTCAGAATGGCATTGCTTGCACTATAAAATAAAGTGATTATAAAAAAACAACTGACATTGGATACTGTTATAATAATGAACAACTGCCAATAAACTGTTCAAGTTAAACATGTTTAAATTCAAGCGGTCATTGTGTTCCAGTAAGGGGGCTGGGAAATAAAAAGAAAAGATAAACAATATCCGCTATTTATAAGACTTTTAAAGCAACTATTTGCCATAGATTTATGAGTCCTCATACTAAAAGCAATTAAGAACAGGTTTGGATATAGGAAATATAATTCTTGATGTTATAAAATATTTTGCTCTTGGATGTAATTGTAATGCTAGCAAAATGCTTTTCTTGTGAGATAGGAGCATGGCAAGAAAAAAAGCAGTCTATCTGATAACCTTTCAAATACTTTTTATATATAATTATAATATAATTATAAATAATAAATAATTTTCATTTTGTCTCTCTATTGTATGTTCTCCAGGCCAGACAGATCAAATCTGAGTTATATTTCCTTATACTGTTTGGTTTCCTGAACCTGCAACAACCCCCCTCCCAATATTCGTATATGTATTTATTAATATAATTAATATATTTATACCTCACCTTTTATAATTTTAAGCTGGTGTATAACTTTTATAACTATAAGCTGGTGTACAGATAAGGCAGTAAAAATGTTAGAACAATTCCAGACTGAAAGAATAAAATCATTTAAACAAGATTAAATCATTTGGTGCATGAAATAAAGTTTGTGTACACTGAATCACCAGAAAGCAAAAGTGTCACTGAACCCATGTGGACATTTTTGGATTTTGCAATACAGTCATCTCTCCATTTGTGCGGACTTCGAATCTGCGTCTCTTGCTTACTCGCGAGGGGCAAATGGAGGGACTTAAAATGGGGTGTGTGCCACCATTCAAGCCAATAGGGCTTGAATATCAGCGGATTTTCATTTTCGTACCAGAATGGATCTCGCACAAAAATGGAGGGACAACTGTATTTTGGATTTCGCAATTCCAGAACGGATAGTCAATCTGTATATGTACATTTAAAAGTAATTTAAAAGTACATTTAAAAGAAAATTAATCCACAAAGGCTTTAAGAAAAATAACGTCTTGATTTGGTAATCAAAAGAAACCAATGTTGGTGCTAATCAAACTAGTCCCTTTCAAGGAGAGGCTAAAGAACCAACATTAATTGTCTGAGAATAGTCCACTAACAAAAATATATAGTGGTGTTTTAGCATGGAGTAAGTACATGGAGAAAAGTGGTATAAGAAGAGGCCCTGACATATCTTTGCTGTGGATAATATGTACCTCCGGTTTGTCTCATGTATGAATGCTACTTCAAAAGAAGCTCAGAAGAAATTTAACCTGAAAATAAATGGCTAATGGCTAATGTCCCACTTCAGACACTGATTAGTCTGTTGTCCGCAGCCTTTTCTGCTTTTTCTAATTTTCAGTGTTTCCCCCTTTTTTACTTTCAGGTGTGAGAGATGTCTTCTGATGAGCACTGGTCTCCAGTTGAGGATGACAGCCAAGCATCTAAGCTAGCTAGAAAATCCAGGGATTCTCCCTTTGTCCCCATAGGTAAGTTGAATTCTTAAGCACTTGGGAGGCAGTGTGATAGTGACTAGTGCTGCCCTTTCTGAAGAGGCCTATGTTTGGATCCCTGCTCAACAATTAAACTTGCAGGGTATTCCTTGGCCAGAAACTGCACTCAGTCTAAATTACTCAAAGAATGTTTTGAAGATAAAACTGAGTAAGTTATCTTAAATTAATTGGAAGAAGAGTAGGAGAGAAATGTGAAAAGCAGATAAATACGGCTGGAATCCTGTTAGTATATAGCTGGGATTACATGAGTGGATGTGCAAGATAGTATTCTGTATCCCCTTGTATAGCATTTCTTTTCCCTCCTGACAAAGCAGCTTCACAATGCTGTATTTGTGCCCCCATTACCATTTAGTACTTGGGAGAGGATGAAGGAAGTGCCTGGACAGTGTCCATCTGTAGTTCTGTATCAGAGAAAAAAGAGGTACCATAGCTGTGGAAGGGTAATGGCAGCTCTTTTCTCCCAACTGCAGCTGGACATTGCTTGGGCTCCACTCCCTACTTCCCCCAGCTACTAAATTGCCAAGGTTTGCAGTCATGTGCTGGGAAGCTGTCTTCCTCAGGGCAGGTGGTGGAAGGATTGATTGCTCACCACAACTGTACAGGTGAAATATTACACCCCACCCATATAAGGTTATGATCTTGGTGAATAAGCGATAGACAGGGGATGATTGATATGGCAGCTTCAGAAACCATCAGAATGACAAGTCTAAAGGTAATGTAAATTAAAACAATCCATAAAACCAAACAATTTGTACATTTAAGCAAAATGTTTAAAAAGAAGAACAGTAAACTGATAAATATAAAATACAGGCCTATTGCACGAGCTATTTAGTTGTAATAGCAGCTTAGTTGCCTAATAGCAATTTGATGCTTGCTGTTAGCAGCTGCTTTGTGGGCCATTTGATTGACATGTGTTGCGGTGCACCTTCAATTCATTTATGACACTAAGGTGAAGTGATCACTACTTTTCCTGGCAAGATTTGTTCAGACAGGGTTTACCATTGCCTTCCTCTGAGACTGTGACTCACCCAAGATCATCCAGTCATTCTCCAAGATTGAGTGGAGGTCTCCTGGATGCCTCGTCTAGTACTCAATGCATTACGTCATGGTGGCAGGGGAAAAGTTCACATACAAGAACAAAGTGGCACAGGTAGGGGGGGAAATATCTCAGGAATGTTCCCATAATGATGTCCAAGATTGTTCATAGCCTCAGGCATTTGGTGCATTGTTTTGCATTGCTTCCATGGTTCTGGGCAAATATTTAGAAGTGGGTATATTTGGCCCCCAGAAGGACACTCTGATGGAAGATAGAGTGAGCTTGTTTTCTGTTGCTCTAAAATGAAGAACCTGAACCAATTGATTCAGATTATAATAAGAGTCTGTATAAATATTAGGAAGAAGTGCCTGATGCTAAGAGATGTTTGACATCCTAATAGACTATCTCAGAAAGTGGTGGACTCTTCTTTATTGCATTCAGCTTCAGGGCTGCAAGTTATATACAGCTGCTATAAACAGATGAGTGAATGGCTTTCCCTTTCACAGTTAGGTTTTGTTATTGTGTGCCTTCAAGTAATTTCTGATTGATGACAACGTTAAGACAACCTTATGAGAGGATCTTCTTGCAAGATTTGTTGAGAGGAACTTGTCTTTGCCTTCCTCTGAGGGTGAGAGAATGTGACTTGCTCAAAGTTACCCAGTGGGTTTCCATGGCGAGTGGAGATTTGAACCCTGGTCTCCAGTGTTGTAGTTCAACCCTACACCATTCTGGGTCTCCACAATTAGGGTTACTTTTTTTTAAAAAAATGTGTCCACATTGAAAGAGGTAAGCAGAAGCCTTGTATTCTTCAACCTTCTTTAATCTTCCCTCCTATTCATCAACTTCAGCAGAACTGAAACATTACAGGAACCTTTCCACAATTTAAAACAATGTGCACATGCAGTGCTCACGAACACACACTAATTTGTATGCACTGTTGTCAATTAACTGGCTGAAAGGACACTGTTTGCCTGCCCCAAACCACGCTTACAGTTGAAAGATGAAACTTAAATGTAATTATATTGAATTTATGGATCAAACATGAAGAAGCTAAAAGCAATTTTATATCGCCTGGCCAATCTTCAAGAGCAAGCTGTTCACAGCACTTCTGGATACCACTTTAGAGCAACATATAATTCCCTGGCTGTGGTTATGGTTATAGTGAAATCTGGAAAGCAAAATCTAATCTCTGCTCAACAAACTGAAACATTTTTAAAGAAAATAAGCTAGTGTTTACTGGTTACTACTTTAAGTAACTTTCCCCCCCCAAAATGGGGACTTTTAAAAATATATCCTTGTATTTCAGAATTTTTTTTTTTTGATGATACATTTTGTCACAAACAACCTAGCCTTCAGAAAAAAGAATTACTTTGGTATTTGTTCCAACTGGTTTCTTCAAAAAGTGAGACAAGTGTCTCTATTGGCTGCCTCCACCATGATGAATTTAAATATGGTGCTAGTATTCATGAAATAAATTGTTTGAGTTACTAATGTACAGTAATATTGTGATACTGCACTACTGTGTTGTTATATTTGCTTCTGCATTGCTGCTCTTATTACACTTCTGTTCTTGTGTTGTCAGCTGCTATGAGCAATTTGCTGAGAGTCTTACCTTTAGTTCCTCCTGCCCCAAGAAGCTTTCAAGCAACTGGAGCACATTGCTATGGCCACATATTGGCTGGAGGGAAATGGAGGGCAACCAGGCAGCATCTGATTGCAATTTGCAGCTCCAGGGAGAAAGCTAAGTTCACCCTCCCACATTATCAGCAACTCATTGAAGATCAGGGAAGGTGAGATCAACTTCCTTCTCCAGCTACAGAACTTCAGCCAGGGCTGTGGACTTCTATGGCAGGGTGTTCCAGGCACTTGGAAGCTGGCTGGGGCAGTGAGAGTGGATGGTGCCCAAACACCTCCTTCTACATTGTTCAGAAAAAGACATACATACATGTAACCTCCAGTTAAGTGTACATATGTCACCAATAACATTGCAGCCATTGCATGGAAAAGTGGCATACAATTTAAACCTTTTCTTTTCCGAAAGAATATCACTTGATTCTCCTGTCTTGCATTGCTCCATCCATATTGCCCATTGTACCAAAAAGTGACTACAGGTTGTTCTTTCCAATAGAACCTTTCTGTCTCCAATGTAGTCACATAGCGCAGGATCCTAAAGGGACTTGAAGCTGTCATGACTGCTGGTTGCACTAGCAGAGCCATTTTTAACTTGTGTTTACATAAGGAGGTTCCCTTATCCAAGCAGTTTGCTGCTCTAGTGCCACAACAGTCTATGAGGTGTCCGATCTCATAGGGGTGCATCTACACTGTAGAAATAATGCAGTTTGACACCATATTAACTGCCATAGCTCCAACCTACAGATTGCTAGGATTTTTAGTTTTGTGACTCATCAGTACTCTTGGACAGAGAAGACCTTGTAAAGCTACAAATCCCAAGATTCCATAAGATGAAGCAACAGCACTTAGTGTCAATGCATTTTTTCTACAGTGTAAATGCACCCTGTGACACATCTCACCCCACCCCAAAGCTGGCTGCTTCTGTCCTTTCTGCAACTCCTGGAGTTACACACTAACACAGCCTTCCACTTTACCAACTCTCAGCAGGATTGCAGCCAGACTCACCAATAAATCTGTACATAGAAGAGTAGGACACACCAGAGGCACTGCCTTGCCTGTTTCCAGCTCCCTGGCCTCTAGAGAGGAAGGAGGCTTGAAACTGGCCACCTGAAGCAGCTGCGTTACTCAACCTAATGGTATAATCCAGACCTGCACAACTTGTCAGTAGGTAGGGGCTAAAATTAAAATAGATTAAACTTCTTCTGCAAATAGGTTTTAATTTAATATTAATTAATTAATGTATTTTATATTATTAATATTAATTCCGTCCTCCTCTGCCCAGCCCTCTCCTCAGGAGGAGGCCAAGTAGTGGAGGAGCCTTGAAGTCATTGCACATCCTTGCAGGCCACCCAAAATCCTTTGGCAGGCTGCAGGCTGCCCCCAGACTGTATGTTGTGCAGACCTAGTATAATCAGTTGTGACACCAGCCTTCTGCGTTAGGGTAGGTTGAGAGACCTATCCCAGTGAGTTTGGCCTGAGAAACCCAACTCTCCAACACTTATTGTGTCAAGCTGTCCACCAGTTTAGGTTCATCAGTGAGGAATCCAGGTAAGCAAATGTCCATGAAAATTGGCACATCGGTATATGAGTTTTAATTGCTTCCTAGAACAATTAAAAATGAGGTAAACATTATCTTTTCTCTTAATTCCTTCAAGTCTAATCACATAATCTAAAACACATGAAGAAATAATTCAAAAACTCTTGTCTCTCCCTCCTGTCTTCTGTCTATCTCTCACTCTCTCCATCAACCCACCCACCCATCCTCATGCTAGTTCTGAACTACAGAATTCTGCCCCAAGCCATCAGAGCTGTTTTTAATGTTAGGACTGATCTTCACCTATCTTTTTGATATACAGGCTTGGCAGGCTGCTTTGCTGTTGTGGCATATGGTCTTTACAAGCTGAAGAACAGAGGAAGCCAAAAAATGTCAGTCCACCTCATTCACATGAGAGTTGCAGCACAAGGATTTGTTGTTGGTGCAATAACCATTGGTAAGATAATGTATTGTTGTGGCTACTGGCCTTTTAAATATGCTCTTTTTCATTAACCATATGTGTAACATGTTGTCCCTTCTCTATACCCTCTTGTCGCTTCTTCCATAGCATCTGGAGTTTACTATATCAGAAGTACTATTGGGCTTTTTGGCATTATTCCTAAACTGTTACCACTATTGTTGATTGATCAGCAGTGAACAATAGCCCAATATATCCATGCTTCATTGTTCTTAACTGCTGTTAAGTCTATTTCGACTTACCTTGGCCCTATAAATGAGAGACCACCAAGTCACCCTATCGTCAACAGCACTGCTTAGGTCTTGCACACTCAGGGCCATGACTTCCTTGATTTGAGTCTCTCCATCTTGAATGTTGTCTTTCTCTTTTCCTGTTGCCTTCAACCTTACTAAGGATTATTGTCTTTTGTAGTGAGTTGTGTCTTCTCATGATATGGCCAATGTACAACAACCTTAGTTTACAGATGTTTGCATACATTTTCCAGACTATACCTTTGAATTCTAATCTCAGTTTAGTCATCTTGGCCTCTAGGGAAAGTTCAAGCTTGGTTTGCTCTAGGACCCATATATTGTTGTTTTACTATCAGTCTAGATTAAATGAGAAATACGATGGCATGGACAATCCTAACTTTACTATTCAGTGATATATCTTTGCACCTCAGGACCATGTCTAGTTCCTTCATAGCTGCCCTTCTAAGGAGTGAAAACGTCACTTTATTTAAAGAGTTTGACATATTGTTTGGATGATATATTGAAGTAGCCATTGAAATCAAGCATATTTGCTTTCTTTTTGTTAGGTGTTCTGTATTCTATGTACACAGATTACATCAAAAATCCAGTCACAAAAAAATGATCCATCTCATGGAAGCATGAAGATTAAAGCATGGTATTTCACATCATTTAAAAATGTGTATAATGGCTTCAAACATGTGTGTCACACAGCACTATGATTTCTGTACCTTTCTTATTTATTAAAACAACTGCGGTATGCTTGAACGGAGCCCTGAATTTATGTTTTTGTTCAGTATTCAAACCTGGCTCACCTTTGCAGTTCCATGCTGGTGCAAGAGCAGGGCTGGAGAATTTGTGGTCCATCACAGCTGAACTGCTATTCTTATAATTTCTAGCCATCCTGTATCGGACTTCTCCTCTAAATCACTGCTACTCAAAAGTGGGGGCCATGGACCACTGCCAGTCCATGAACTAGTCTGTGGGAAGTTTGCAGGAAAAGAAGAAACAATTATAATCAATAGACAAAAATATGGTGTTGGACCCTCATGCAATGGGAGGAACTCTGCTGGACCCCCACTTCAGATAGAACCACGGCTCTAAAGTATAGATTTCAGGAGTTGGAGAAGTTTCAGACCACAGCATGGATTTAATGCATTACAACAGGCTTTTTGAAACACAAGCAGTCAGGCTTGTTACTGGAACATTAATCTGGATAATGTGTGACTGTATGAAGCTTCCCTCTGTGTGTTAGACCATTGGTCTGTGGATATTCCTGCTGTCTGCTGTGACTAGAAACAGGTCTTCAGCACTTAAATCAGGTGTTTTTTCAGAGATGAGGGATTGAGTTTGAGACCTTATGCATCTAAAACATGTGCTCTGTTACTAAATTCAGTTGCAGTCCTATGCACAATTGCCTGGGAAGAAGGGCCACTGAAGTTCATGGGACTTGCTTCTGAGCAGACAATTATCAGATCACACTGCTAAACAACTCCTTCTCTAACATCATCTGCAGTATACAAACACAAACGGAGGAGGTCTGTCACACATTTGTAAGGTTTTACACCTCAACATAAGAAATGCAAATGTGGCAAGCATTTGTTGGGAGATAGGCATCACAATTGCACATGTCACAAAGCCAGGATTTGCTGCAGCTCCTTGTTGAATGCACACACAATGGCAGTTCCCAGGCGACATCTGGTAGTGTGGCCTTTACCCACAATGCAATTAGATACAATCTTGAAGTCAGCCACACATTGGAATGAGTGCTCTGGTCCAGAAGAGCTTGTTCACCTATCTTGTCCTGCCAGTTAGTAAGGAGTCTGTAGATTGGGTGAACTAAGATCATACATCAAGGTTGAATAGTGTAAATCTTTGCTTCTGCAATTATGTGTTGGTTGTGGTATGCATCACATGTCCTGAAAGGCAACTCAAATGCACATGTACCTCAGTGCACATCTGTGTGCCCAAGGACACCATATGCACATCTCAGCATCTGCACCACAGAATTTGGATGTTCTGCATCAGACATAGGTTCAACCATTTCCATCATGGCTCGTCTGTAAGAAACCAGCAGGATTCTGGCCAAGGTGTGATAAAATACTGAGCAGAATGATTATGACATTCCCTTATAAATGTTCACAGACTCTCTGTTTAATGATTTGGTATTGATGTCAGACTTTACTGGGCAATAACTGCTGGGATCCTATCCCCCCCCCTTTTTTTTTTTTCAAGATAGGGACAATATTAGCCCTCCTCCAGTCTGCTGGGACTACTCCTATTCTTTAGAAGGTATCAGATCATTGCCAGTGGTTCTGAGATTATTTCTGCCAGTTTTTTAAACACCCTTGGATGTAGTTCATCTGGCCCTGGTTAACTAAAGAAACTAGAGAAGATGATTAGATGCCAAAAACAGAAGTGGGTAGTGAACATATTTATTTGAAAATCTGGACTTGCACTGAAACAAACAAAAGCTGATGACCAGTACATATAAAATAAATTAATGCTAAAATTAAAACAAAATAAAAAAAAAGAAGGAGAATATGTAACAAACACTGGTTTCAAATATGTTTTTTAGAAACACCAGATACCAAAGGACAATGTTTGCTGAATGCTTTGTAACACAATTCCAAACATTTCATACATATGGAAGGAAAGATACACAGAACATTTTCAGCGAGGTGGTTGCACGAAAAATGTACCTATTCAGTTCAGATGTAACAATCTGGGCCAAGCTTGCAAATAAACTCTGTCTGACTTCCTGATTCATTTACACTCCTTTTTGCACCCTGCAAAGGGTGCCATAGCCGCTGGTACATGCCTTTTTCATGCTCCATTGGCACTGTGTTATGTAGATGTAGGACCAGAGGAGCGCTGTAATGCTGCACACCATATGGAGTGATGGCACGGCATCACACCGGGCTGAGGACAGAGTAGGGCCGTGCATCATGTGGACACCACACCCTAACTCTGCTCCCAAGCCGGCCTTAATGGTCGGTCTGTCACGCCCCCAAGTATATTATTATAAGACAGATATATGACATCATAAATATTGCAAATCCCATTTATGGTTGTGGCACCATTGCAATGACAGCAAATGCCCCCCACTCACCCACCTTAAAAGCTAGGCAGCCATACCAGTTGGAGGAATTTGGGGAGCAGGATGCTGAACAATGATACATCCAGCCTTCGCCTGCCAGCAAAGACTGGTGCAATAAGGATTTTTTTTTTTTTTGCATGGCATCTCATTGACAGAAGGGGCTGCATTCATCATCATTCACTCTGTGCTCCAGCACCTCTAAACTCCTAGGCCTAGAGAGGAGTTAGTGCAACTGCCTGGCTTCTAAGGTGGGTTTTGTGGGGGGTTGAATTAGGAGACAAAGTTATGATAAATGAGCTTCATTTTTGTAGCCACACCTGCCAATGTGGGATCTATTCCAGGCCATCTGTCTGTCTTAAGCAAGTGGTCAGAAAACCGAGATGTGGCAGGGTTGAGCATCTCCAGGAATTAAAATTCAGCACCAAGTGTTTTCTTTGACATGTACCAAAGATAAAACAACTCTATTTAAATCCCAAGCATTGTCTGGAATCTTTACAGAACACATTAGGGTCTGATCTATCTGTATTGTATCATTAGTGGACCTGTATAAAATAAGAGGCAAAGCAACAAAAGTGAAAGAGGGGACTGGGTTTTTTTAAAGGCAGTCTATCAGTAGCAAAATAAACAACACAGACCCCAGCGCTTTAGGTCTTATCTCATAAATCAGACATGACATAGTACCCACAGAGCTTGCTAAACAAGTCAACTGATTTGTAACTTTGCTATCTCTGCTACTCCAGCAATTCTGTCCTAATTGCAAGACTGAGTAGTAGGAAGAAACAAAATTATTCTTGCTGCTCTGTAAGAGAGCCCTCCTTAAATCTGCTGTCTCCATTGCCTAGGCTGTCAGAGAATAATGCAGACTGTATTCCAATCTATCTAGAGTGCACCAGATTAGGGAAGCTTGCTGTGGCTGGCAGCTTCAGAGAATGCTGACATGGAAGAGAGTTGGATGGATGGATACACACACACACACACACACACACACACACACACACACACACACACACA
>NC_056523.1:172734722-172758181 GCF_019175285.1 Sceloporus undulatus | reverse complement strand
CTGTGTGACCCAGGAGTGATTTACATGTTAACACTCCTCCTTACGCAGGGGTGTGTGTGTGTGTGTACCCAACTCTCTTCCATTCCAGCATTCTCTGAGGCTGCCAGCCACAGATACTGGCAAAATGTCAGGAATAAACTCTTCTAGAACATGGCCACTTACCCTAAAAAAACTATGGATGCCAGCCATGAAAGCCTTCGACTTCACATTAGAAAACATATTGCTGATACTGTACTGTATATATAAAGAGAAGAATAAACATAAGGACAGTCAGATCATGGATGAAGGGAGTTGGATGTAAAGGGATAAGGACACATAAAAGATGGGAATATCTTTCATGAACTGAGAAGTCTCTCTAAACTAGAAAGCTTTTATCTAATGCAATTTGCATCTTTTTATCACTGTCCTGCATCACAAGAGCTATAACTTGCTCTGCTTCTCAAAAATGATAGCTACTATTGAATCTCATGGATTCAGTGGATATGCCATGTTCAAATTCCTAACACCACATTTCTTCTCTGCACTGAATGAATTTTGCCAGCCATAAGAAAGCGTAGAGAATTTTTTGAGAAAGAACACAGAAGCCAGCCTAGACATATTCTGTTGCAAGTTAAATCAACATTATTCTGTTTGGAACAATGAAACTCTCTATGTAATACATGAGCTCACCCTCTGAATTGTCTAGAACTTGAAATATACAGGTAGAATATATGTGGCACAAAGGGAGACAATGGGATTTATTGTGATATCATTCAGAAAGGATATAAATGTTCTGAACAAGGCCTTGTGCTGAATCAGAGTTTACCTATGCCCAGAAACTGTATTTCTTAGGCTCAGCAATCCTTCTGAAGAGGCTAAGAAAAATCCAGGAGGAGGAACCACTACCAAAGTCCTGTCAAGCTTACAGTCCCCAAGGCAGAAGATACTGGGAAGGAGGGTTTGTTACCCATTCCTTCATATCACCTTCATTCCCTTCTTGTCAATTTGTCTTTTTAATTTCCCTTTATTCCTACACTGGTTCCAGCAAGAGGGGACCAGTTCTAGGGCTGTTGTAGTCTCAGTCTACCCACTCAGCCTGGCAATTTGGGATCCGTGGCTAAGAAATAACACAGCTTTTTGGTCTGGTAGATCCAAAACCTCTGATATACCCCACAGACACCCCTTTTGTCCTTAGTACCATAGTGGAGAGCTCCCTCTTCCCAGTCAAGGGAGGACCACAGCAAGGGACCTGCCTCTTTTAAGAACAGACCCCCCCCTCTCTGCCTGCACAAAGGAAGGCCCACAGTATCTCAGATTGCTCTCCAAGAGACCATACCATTACCTCAGAGGCTCCCTAACCATGCTGCCAGCACATTCAAAAGCATTGTCACAAAATCACACCACCGAAGTTTCTTGGGAGAAAGCCATGGCAATTAAACTGTTTAACTGTGCACATGTGTCCTTAGTCACAACACTGATAATGAAGTCTTCTCTTGGATTCCATTGTCCTATGCTTTCCACATCCATTTTTTTAGGGGGGGTATGATTGACATCTAGGTTAGGGGGTAAAAAAGGCATAATGTTCAACCATTTAGTCCTAAAAAGAGTCTGCAGTACAACCACACAGAAGCGAACAATTCCCTTTCTGTCTAGGTCTCCTTAATCCTACATTAAAAACAAACCAATATGCCTGAATATCAAATGAAAACAGTGGTCTTCAGGAACTCAAGATGGCCAAGAAAGTTTGGCTTGTGTGACTTCCAGGAGCAGATAATATCACCATACATAAATGGGGATGGTTGAGACAATTAATACTGGGTGGTTGGAAGAAGGAAAATGTTGAACAAATAAAAAGTCACAAAGGAACTGTCTCCGGGGAAAGTTTACTAACTTCCCCAGGAAATCCATCAAGCAACTTTTCTGTCCAAACTCTCCTTGGGACATGGACTTGTACTCTTGTTCCATCTCTATTCATTCCATCATTCTTTTCTGGGATTTCTATGCTGCCTTTTGAAAGAGCAAGTTACGTGAAGGAGATGTTTTGTTGGGGTATGTGAAGAAGTTGTTCTTTGTGGATTGTGTCAATATGTGTTTCTTGCATAGTGTTATTTTTCAAAATTCTCTTTCTAGTTTTCATTTGAGCTCACTGGACTGGATCTAGACTTTAACATGATTAGTCTGGACTGCTTAATATCAATTGACTCAAGTTAGTTCATGACTAAGTCTGGCTCCAGTCCACTGCCAACAGGATCATAGTTAAGATTATAATATTTCAAGAAGAGTATGTCTTAATTTCAACAATAATATCCATCAGCTTCTAGAAATCTGAGGGCTAGGAAGACATTTCATATCTCAGAAAGACAGATAGTGCTCTGCATTAGAATCACAGAGTTAGTACCTTCACTGATAAATATATGGCTACTCAAATTATTTTTTAAAATTTTAAAAATCTGTAAAAATTCTACAGACAAACGAGTCACACGAGAACACAGGTCATGGGGCAGCTATTTGGATATACAACTCACTGCCCAAAATGTGTAAGGCAAAAAGGAAATATTTCAAGGGGGGGGGGGGGAACAGCAGATGGGAAAGGAGGGCTGAACTCTCTCATCTGCCTCCTCTTCAACCCAACAGGCAACTCTCATTCAGCCACTTTTCTTCCACTTGGGCTCCAAGGAATAAGCCCAACTAGGAGAAAACTAACCAGGGTGAGAGGATGTGTGTATTGGGGAGAGGATTAAATGGAAGAAGAGAATAACACCCTTCCTTTAATAACTGCTCTTCTGTTTCTGGTGATGTCCTCCTCTTGCATTTTGCAGGTGTTTGGCAGTGACCCACATAAAAAGATAGAAGTCCGTCAACCATTAAGTACAATTCTTCCCCCTTCACAGTGTTTGATGTCAGTAGCCCTTTAACAGCCTTCACTGTTGGCATCTTTAAAGAAGTCTATTTTCCAGTGAATCAAACAATCCTTGATAGCACCACTTCCCCCTCCCTGCTTCTCACTTGTGCTCCTCGTGCAAAAGAGAAGTCTGTCTCCATTTGCCATACACACTCACTTCTGAACTAATGTGCAGCATAGGAGGGCTTTTTTTCCTTTTAAAAAGAAGTTCCCATCTTCTGTGGTTCAGAAGGATTCACCTACTCAGGACTGGTTCAGCATCAATGTTGTTGAGGAGGAAGAGTTCAGGATGAGAGATGAGTCCCAGATTATACTAGAGAAGGAGGAGAAAAGAAGTAGACAATTAGGAATGCTTTCTTAAAAACAGACTTTGGCCCCATACAGACAGGCCAAAATAAAGCTGCTTTGGGTCACTTTGGAGGTATGCTGTTTCAATGATGCATGCTTACTAAAAGTCCAGAAGCTGCACCAAAGCTATGCTCTAGTCCTTAGGACTGGATTGTGGCTTTGGCACAGCTTCCGGACTCTTAGTACACATGCATAATTGAAACAGCATACCTCCAATGTGACCCGAAGCAGCTTTATTTTGGCTTGTCTGTATGGGGCCTTTAAAAGGTTCTTAAAGTCAGGCATGCCCAGACCTGGAAGTATCCTCCAGAGAGGGGAAAATATTTGTCAAGGAAAGGCTAGCTCCTCTCTGAACTTTGAACTCTTGAGTTTCTCAGGAGGCTGGCTCAGCATTTAACCTCTTTCTCTTACAATTTTGATGCCAATGCTGTCCACGTTGAAGCTAACAGAAAATACCTGGATATCAACCTTCCCATGCCCTCCAATTCTTTTGGATTACAAGTCTGACCATCCCCAGCCAGCATGATGATGGTAGACGTTTTCATCTAATACGTATTGACAGAACCTGGTTGAAGAAGACAAGTGTAGGTTAAAAAGTATGGCATCCCTTTTGTTCTTATTTTCAAAATGTCTATTTCTTTACTCTCCTTTCCGTACATCAGCGATTCCCAAACTTTGGCTCTGCATATGTTTTGGACTTCAGCTCCCAGAATTCCTGACTGTTGGCCAAGGCAGCTGGGCCTCCTGGGAGCTGAAGTCCAAAACACCTGGAGAACCAAAATTTGGGAATCATCATCTTAGATTATATAAAACCTACATCTAAACTGGGAAAAATTCTAGACAGGTAGCCAGGTCAGTTTGCTTCAGCAAACAACAGCAGCAGCAGCAGCAATAATGTTTATACCGCCATGTTGCCCTAAACATATCCAGTTGTGTCTCATTTTGGAAGCTAAGCCAGATTGGGGCTGGTTAGTTCAGTACTTAGATGAGCAGGCATTAGGAAATAATAACATCAAGGATCTCCAGGTAGGGGCTTAGGAAGAAACGTGCTTGAAATCCTGGAGATTGGCTGCCAGTTAGGGTTATCAAGACAGGGTTAGATGTACAGGTGGTCTGACTCAGTATAAGGTATCTTCGTAATGTCACTATGCAAAGTCCTAAAAGATCTGTTGGATCACACCTTTTTCTGGGCCAGAGCTCACTTCATTACATCCATGATCACCTGAAGTTGGTAGATATACAGTCACCTCTTTGTACTTGTGGGGGATCCATTTCAGATCCCCCTCCGGTGAGTTTGAAATCTCGCACATATTCAAGCCCCATAGGCTTGAATGGAGCGCATGCATGCATGGCACACGCTGCAGGCGTGCGCCCCATTAAAGTTAATAGCAATCACCCTGCACGGATTTTCATGTCCACGGATTTCAAGTCTGCGGACTTGGAGGGGTGACTGTATATATGCATATATACACACATACTCTGATCACACAGAAGAGAGGAGGAACTTGTTTCTATAAAGTGAAGCCAAAAAGTCAAGCAAAGCAAGAAATGGTGTGTGTGTGTGTGTGACTATAATGAGAAGATTATAAACGAGAGCATAATGTTAATTAAAGGTTCAATCAAATGAGCACACTGTGCAGTCACAGCTATCAAGTCCAGGGGCCATGTGGTGGTTAGGCAAAGCAAGAAGGAAAATTAAAATCTGCACTTAAAAGAGGGACAGATGTTTTATGTAGCGTGTTTGCCACTGCCAGTCGTTGCTGGGCTAAGAGTCTACACTGCTCAATTTGCAAGTTACAACTTAGTACTGCATCTTTCTTCTTGGGGTATGACTTTGAGCTCTGCTCCATGACTCAGAATAACGCAATGCATCCCAACTGGTTTCTAAATCTGATATGCCAGCACTCATGCTCTTGAGTGTGAGACTGAATTGCTAAACCGCATATTAACTAATAACCAAATATCATTGTTGGCAACTGATGCTGTATATGTGAAGACAATATGTAGATGAATGAGCCTTTGATAATATGGTTGTTGCTGTTTGGTCATGTGATTGTGTTACTTGAATAGATAAGTAGACTGTTGGCGCTGATTGTAGGCCTTTGCTCCTCGGTCCTTATCTCCTGTTTCTGTGACTCATTGTTACTGGTAAGCAGCTTATTTAGATTGCGGGCCTGCCCCTAAGCAAGGGTAGATCATCTTTGCAAGTCCTGTGAGGATTAATCATTTCATTTATTCTGGATTACATTCTGTGTATCCTGGAGGGGCTTTAGTTGAGAATTTAAGGTACCAATTGCCATTTTTTTGTTCTTTCTGACTTGGTCTGTAGTTGGCAACTTCTGACCTTGCTAATCTGTTTCCTCACCTCCATAGATAAATGGCTGCTGTAAATTTTGCCAGAAGGGTTGAAATTTAATAAATGCTATTACATCATAAGCCCGGCCATACACAACTGGGTCTGTGGTGTGTTGTGGGTTGCAGCTGGCTGCTAGAATGCAGATTATATGTGATGCTGAATCACTTTCCAGTCATTTTTGTGCCCCTCACAAAGTTGTACTGGGATGATCTCTCTGCATGGTGTGCTTGAAGCATAACTTAATAGCTTAGTAGAGTGGAAATCACTGTAGGTCTCATGAGATTTCTCAGTGGGCCTCCTCTCCATGAAGCTCACAATGAGATAAATGTATCTCAGATTGGGAAGAGACATTTAATGGTAAGGGAGCTGAGAAAGTATTTTTGTAATTCAGCGGTACTCATACAGTGGAATATTGTATTTATTTGTGTCATGAATCTGATTATGCCAGTTCCATGAATGGTGACACCTAGTTGGGAGTCTCTTTCACACACACAAACTGGAGGCTGTATCCCTTAATTCCATCCTGGAACATCATTCAGACACTGTGATTTCAACACCAGGACAATTTATGTATTCTCCAATTTTTGTAGTATCTTGCCCGATCTTGAACACTTGACCACGTTTCCATGTTTTCAATTTGCCTGATAGAAGAGTTAGTCTAATAAGTATTTTGCCCTTTCCCCCTTTATGAGCGTTATGTCAACTTCACTTTTTTGTATGAAATGAGTGGTTTACATGGGCAACATACCAACTGATTTTTTATTGTTTTAAAAACATTATTTTGTGGAAGCAATTGCCTCATGCCAGAACTCAGAAATGAATCCTTTTTCGCCCCAATCCATTTAGCAAAATTTGTCTGTGTGTCAAGGGGGGCACTGCATATGTAAGAACTAGTACAACTACACACACACCTTCTAATATTGGGGAGTGACCAGTTGGTGTGACTTGGCTCCTCCACCTCCAAGATGATTAAACCCATTCATAAAATACCTGCGAATGTAGAGTTTTATTGTGGGAATATTATGTGGGGTTTCCCCATCGACTTTATTGGAAGAAGACACGTACATGTACCGTCTTTGGGCACCTGACTCTTTCTTTTGACTGAAGATCCTTGACCATACATACTGGAGCATCCACAGGACTCAATGGATCAAGACATGCAAATTTCATGGGATTTTAAGGTTTGGGGAACTATATGCAGGCCTCAAGATTAATACTTCAACCAGCTGCTGAGCACAGTGATGCTTCAGAAAGAAAATATTTCCTACTTCCCCGGTCTAAGAACCACTTTACACATTATGAATTTCTTACTGTTTCACTTGCGTGTCAGAGAGATACTAGTTTCTGTTTGTATATGGAGTGGCAAGATTCGACAGTCACCTATGGTAGTTCTTACGTGTAGCTGTGGATACTAGCTATGTAAAATCTCTAATTTTATTAGTAGGATGAGTGATCATGAGATTTGGATATTTTTAAACAGAGGTTTGGTTGGCCATCTCTTGGGAGTGCTTTAGTTGTGTATTCCTGTATGGCAGGGGATTGGACTGGATGGATCTTGTGATTCCTTCCAAGTTCTGTGATGTTATAATGTCCTAATTTATGTGCAGGAAATTCAACCACACCCCACATACTCATAAGTGGGTCTCCAAAAACCAAGTAAAATGTGAGCAGTTTAAATGAATTTATTTCAGTTGGAAACAGTTGAGTTGCTGAAGCCACAGCAATAGGAATGGAGCCTTTGTCCATATTATTTCTGGAAAACATAGCAGTCCTCATGAAAGACACACATCACCCACTGACATCATCCTCTACATGTCTCATGACAAGTAACTTTTCCATTAGTGCTACTGTATCTTCTACAAAAAACATTTTTAAAAAGACCCAAGATTATCTGGCAGCTAGATACAAACATTGTTCTGAGTGTTGCATCTAAGCTGCTAGACTGATAAAATTTAAGAGGTCATAGATTTGATTTTGAAGTCTGTTGTACTTTTAATGGTTATTTCCCATTAAATTCAAAACCACTTTTGAAAAACCAGAAATTTGAGAAGAGTTTAGGCTTTTCCAGTGGGTCCTTTATATCTCCTGAGGTTGGTTCTAAGTCCCCTGTGGATATCAAAATCTGTGGATGCTCATGTCCAATTAAATAGAATGGCACAATAGTGTCCCTTACATAAAATAGCAAAATCAAGGTTTGCTTTTGGGATTTATATATATATTTAAATATATAAAATCTATAAATGGTTGAATCTTGATGCAGAATTCATGGTTATGGAAGGTCTTTAAATTATGGAGGGATGGATCTAAAAAGATAGACAAACTGTTTAAAACATTGGAATTTAACAAAATGAGCTTGGGAACTGAAAATCAAAATGTATTGTGTGTTTTATATATTGTACAGAGTTTAAGCTGAAGGTTTCTTAGAGGAAAGAATTACTTACACCTTCTGGGTCCCTTGAAGATAGCAGGGAAAGCTTGTAATAAAAGAAGGGGAAGAGAAAATACCCATAATACATATTGTATCAGAATTCAAGTTATAACTTGATTTAACCTGTGTGTAAGAGGAGAATGAGTCGTTTCATTCTGCACATTGTGCTTATCTATAATATATTAGAAAGGATTTTACTAATTTGGAAGTAGTCATCTGAAGATTATTTAATTGATCTGTTGGTTATTTGACTTAACTGTGTTAGTAGAAAGAGACTACTAAAGATGTATACTCATTTCAGTAAATCTACTGTCTGGATTGCAAAATAGGAAACCACAAGAAACAGAAAGAGAAATACAGCAATACATTTCAACTAGGAATAGATAATTAACAGAGGACTTAGACACAGTGTATTTTCTAATGTGCATCCTCAAATATCTGTTCATCTTTATTAACCAAACTAGCTACTTTCCACTTATGCAAGATAAGCCATATCTACTCCCACCCATGAATTAACATCAGCAGACACCCTGGTTGATCTTCCCACCATTGCAAACACATTTCCCCCATCTGGTGTCTGCTATATTTCAAAAAAAAAAAAAGACAATTTACTTCAAAGCTTCTGTTGCTACCTGCATTGATTGGATGGAGAGTTAAAGCCAAGTGTCACAAGTTGGTGTTGGTTAGTAGGTTGCTGGGCCCTCAGCCATCATTCAGTGAAAAAAAAATGGACTCTGGTAAAACCAGAGGCCTAAAAGTAAAGACAGAGTGCTTATTGTCCCTATAAGGTGGCCTACAAGGAAATGTCACCTGAGATTCTGTTTGCCTCACAGAAATGCAGTGGAAAAGTTTCACAGGTGTTACCACACCAAGTCTCTTGTTTCATCTCCCTAGAAATTCATCTTTTTCATGCTGCCCACCCTGGCAAGTGTGTAGTAGTCAGCTGAGTGCAGGAAATGTCTGAAAAGCATCTGCCTATAGCCCTACATCCAGAAGCACAATGACAACATTGTCCTCTAGGACCTCCAGAGAACCCCTAGAAGGTCCTAGAGGATGCCCTCACCATTGAGCTGCTGCCTATAGGGTAGAGGTGGGCAAAGTGGGCCTGCAGGCCACATACACCCAAGTTCAGCCTCTGAAGCTCCTAAAAATCCCCAGACTAAATTTATGCCCAAACGTTCCAAACCAATTTTGGGGCAAATCTTTGCCCCCAAACCACCCAAAATGACCCAAGCCATATTAGTACTGTATATACTCATGCATAAGTCTAAAGATTTTAGTCAAAAAATTGACCCCAAAAAACTGAGTTGACTTATCCATGGGTCAACAAACATACTGCATTTTAACTCATATTAAAAAATGAACTATCCCCTGGGGAAAGGCAAGAGTGAAACCTGTCCTGGAAGCACTGAGCCAGCTCTACTTTATCATCCATTCAGGCTTTAGCGTGAGCAGAGCTATGCCTGCTGGAATCTTATAAATTCTTTGGCATTGTTTTCCTTGCTACATACTTTAGATCCTTTGTTACATGCCCTTTGTTTTACCCTCGACTTATCCATGAGTCATATCAAAATCCATATTTTTGGCCCCCAAATTTGCTCTCGACTTATACATGAGGTCAACTTCCCCTGATTCTTCAAAGTCCCTCCCCCAAAAAACACAAAACAAATCTTTAAAAGAATCAGCTGAAAATAAGCCAAAATGACATCCAGGAGAGAAACTGCATCACTTCAGGCACAGGGTGGAAAAATAATCCTTGTCCCCTGCACAGTTGCTCTCTCTTACTATAGGGACATAGCCAGCTGTTTCTCAGATGCTTCCCTACATGGCTGTGTTAGTGGTGAGCAGCATGAAAAAGATAAGCTTGGAGGGGGTTTTGATCATTGTGTGAGGAAGACAGAAGATCCTGACCTCTCAACAGAAACCGTGAGTTACAGAATGAACTAGCGAGTGCATCTGTATAACTCACTAACAGGATGTAAGTCCATGTTTGTTTCCTATAATCTGTTGGCCCACTGGTAGTGATGTAGAATTTCAAACAAGGAGCATGTATTCCCCTCTCCATCCCCAAATATAGCACGATACTGTGGCCTGACAAGGGCTCTACTCCTTCAGCAACATTAGAACTTGGCCTGGTAAAGTTCAAGGAGGAAAACATGACAGGTTGTACAGCTTAGTGGAATTCGCTACTTTTAAGAAGAGATGAGTGCTGCCAGCTCCCTTTTCAAAAGGGTTTTATTCAAAATGGGCAAAGGCAGATCTAGCAGCATATATTCAGCAAGGTATTTAAATAGAATCTTTCTTTAAATCCAGATGTTACACTTTGCAGAAGAATCTGGCTGGTCCTTATTGCGAAATAAATTTAAAACTTTAATCTGTTATAGCAGGGGTTGGGAAAGTTTTGGTCCTCCAGATGTTGTCAGATTGTAAGTCTCAGCAGTCCTAGCAAGCACACTCAATGGTGAAGAATGCTGGAAACTGCAGTCAAACAACAATCATGATTTGATGTCCATCTCTGTGTTAAAAAGAATTGCCATGCTATGCTATGCTATGCTCTTCAAGTTTAATTCTATCCTCCACTCATGGCCATAACCATTCTTGTTAATGGCCAGTTAACAGGACTATTTCTTCTGTGTATTTTTTGTCTCAAAGGAACAAACTTAATTTTTGCTTTTGTGTGGTTGACTGGTTGCAGCCTTGGGTGAATGAATGGACTGCACAGATTCATCTGCATGTATAGAACTGCATGTGAGAAAATAGGTACATCCACATCCCTTTCAGCAGCAAGGCGTCCTCTGCCAATGGGCCTGCAGAATTTTTCCACACTCATGTGAATGGAGAAGAAGAACTGCTTGTTTTTTAGACTGGGTTACATGTGTGCGCTGATCCTGCAAACAACACTTTTGTGTATTTGTGATAAAAAGTATATACCACTATATCTATCAGATAATCTTTGTGCTGTTTATTTTATTTTATAAAACAAAGAGACCCAAGTTGAAAAATATTCCATTTTTAATTGAAATTTTTGCTTATACAGACTAGGTTATGTTAGATAAAAATAAGACATTTTTTTCACAGATTATACAAGCCAAAATGTAGCGCAGATGTTTTAGTACATGATTGCTACATAGCTCTGATTTTCAAAATCTTGTACCGTATTCAAACAGTGTCAGACAGAAATTGACATCCAAGAGGCTATCTATTTTCATTCTGAGAACTTACAGAGTTAAAGTGCATAGAAGAAAAAATTAGAGTTGCTGAAGGCTGCTGGCCATTTTTAATAATGTGACTCTCCAAGCAAGCCTCAGTGTAAACTATATGGCTATCCAAAATTGAAGACATAAAACCATGCACTCCACAAAACATTTAAAGTCATGCTGCTAAGTTTATATAGAAATTATAGGATATATCCTTAGAGTCTGCAAAACAGGATTTAAAAATGATGTCTATTTGAGGTGCTACATTAGTTTTGGTCTTTACAAAAGAAGAGCACTCAAGTGGAGATGTGAGATGGACAGGAAAGTAGTTATTAAAATTTAGGAACTTCATTTCAGCAAGCTTTGGCCAGCTCACAATGGGATGAGTGAAAGCTCATCCATCAAGAATGACTAAAGTCCTCTGCAAACCCCTCTGATGCAAATGGAGGTGCATCAGCACTGCTGACAAGAATTCACACATCCTCAAACTATGGTCAACTCAAAACACTTTACAATAGGAAAGAGATCCAAACCCTGGTACCAAGTGGGAAGTTATAGTTTAGTGTTCACGAAGGAGAGAGGAAAGCTCCAGTTAATGCTTAATCTAGCTGTGTGAGGCAGAACACTAGACTTTTCTTGTTTCACACCATAGGTGAAAGAATACATTTTATCACATTTATATGACTACGTACAGTTGTGAGGGTACAGTTCCATTTAAGCCCCAATGAAAACCTGAAGCACACACAGTTTTTCCTCTCTAAAATATTTTAGCAATCATATTTTTTTCACAGTACAAAACACAAGATGCAAAAACTCAGAGTAAGCCTCAAACACAACTAATACTCAGTGCCCTCAGTACAAACCACCTTTAAGACAACAGATAATGGTTTAATTATATTCCCTACATTTTAGGACTGGTTGCATCTTTGAAGAGGTGATAACAGAAATTTGTATAGGCAGCTCAGAATCCCTTGGTTTAGGAGTTTATTACTGAGCTGACTAGTAGGATATTTTAGTGACTATCACTGGTTCAAATTCAGAATATTGGTTAGTGTTCTTTAAATTTTCCAGTTCGAACTGGACTTTTGTATCCTTAACTATGTATTAGAATTGTCCAGAACAGGAGGACAAAGGTTAATCCTGATAAAAGAGTTACTCTTTAACCTGTGAAGCATTCTCAAAACTCCAGGTAAACTCAATTTCTGCTTTTTAGCAAAGAGCAGAAAATACAGGTTTCCAAAAAAGCACTAGTCATTTCAAGTTAACATTTAGCAACAGAGTTTGTTTTTTTAACGAGCAACACACAAATGTATTGGTGAGCTCAGACAGCAGTCAAGCTATACCACTCTATATATGGGGTTTACTTTTGTTTGAGCCGAACTAGCAATCACAAGCCCGTCATCGACCAAAGAGGGCAGTTAGTGTCACAGCGCATGTGTGGAAAAGGAAAATTATAAAAATTTGGAATCAATCAAAATCTGAATCCTTCAACAGCTAATTTCATTTGGAAACTACATCCAAAATTTTCAAATGTCTGTCTTTGAAACAACGTTAATGGCATACGTTTGAACAAGTTAGTACTGAAATTTCCAGCTCATCAAAACAAATACACTTATTAATTTTATGAGATCAAGGTTACATTTCAGATCAGTGACATAACGTTCAAGCAAGTGTTGCTTGAGGCAAATTGCAAGGTTTTTCTTCAATTTTTTCTTTTTCTTTAAGAACATAAAAGTTATTTGGGGCACATCTAAGGGCCAAATCCCACTTTTTCTTCTTTTTTAAAGGAAGCTGGGTGGTGAGCCTCTCTGTGGGCCACACTTTACAGTTAAGGAGCATACACAACCTGTAATCAGACTCAGGTACTTGCACTGGACTTTTTCAGTCTGTACTACAGCCTCTTGAAGTTAATATGAAATTCCTTTCAATGAGTATTCATGAATATTTAAAAAAACTGTACTTTGCATCTAAGAAATCAATTAATCACTACCTCTCCCACCCAAAGCTCAATGATGCAAGTTTAAAAAATTCTTAATGCTATCACCAGTTTTCCCTCACCACCAAGCTCCCTGTTAATTTTGCAATGACAAGATGGACAATCTTGCAACATGAGGGTAAAAACTGTTACAGGAAGAGGAGAAATAAAGATATATAGACAGATAAGAAAGACAGAAGGGGTCAATTACAACACATGCCACATTAACCAAGCATGTATTTTAAAATATGTGTTTGTAAGTACACATATTTTATAATGCTACTGGGAGATTATTGAGTAGAGAAGAGGGTTCAAATTTTCACATTTGCTATGTGACCCAGAAAACCTGATTGTAACTCTGATGTTCCTGCTACAAGGAATTATGGGAAATACGGACACTACCACATTACACAAAGTTGAATCACAAAAGTTAAAACTTGTAAACAATGAACATAAAATACTTTCTCCTTGCTGTCCCCCAGAATTGCACACCAAATAGCATAACACACATTTCATTTACATATGGGGCTGGTGTTAATTTTTTTAGCCCCACATGCTTCTGGTCAAGAAAAACCAATTGAATGTAATCCAGCAAAATCAGCTGGAGATAGAGAAAAGAAACACTTTCACAGTTAGGTACTATCTCTTAAGTACAGCTTGGTAAACATGCACTAAAGAAAACTGAGATAGCTGTTTGGGACTTCTGTGAGGCCAGCTACTCAGAAGAACACCATCAGAAACATTCCTGTTGCTTACACATCTTTGGAGTTTTCCTTAGTCAATCCCTCTATCAAAGAAAAATAGTGGGGATGACCAAGCCAAGAATTGTTTCTCTCTCTCTTTAGCCAAAATGTGCAGGCACTCCATGGAACTCTATTTTTCCTGACTGGTCTTCTGATAGGCAGAAGACAGCTCAACCACTTGATGCTTGCACTGCATGCGTGTTTAAGGGGGAACTTACTTGGCTTGACACCACTACATATGTCTGCTTAGTCAAACAGTTTGTGGTGATCAGAATGCAGCCTCAGTGGCATAATTTACACACTTTTTGAATCATTAACAGAAGGTATGGACTGAAGTTTCCAATTTATATGATGGGATAGTGTTTTTACATTAGGTTGAACCAACTGGTAAAGCATTACCTAGATTGTACCATTTTGATTTGGAGATCTAAATGCTCTGCTGTGGACAAACTGCTCCCTGGCATGGAGAAGCAAACAGGATTTCAGCTAGCCCCGGTGCTCTTGTACTATGTCCAGGGAGTCTGTCTTCTACACCTATCACATTTTGGAGGGTTTACTTAGAGCCTGCAAATGTTACTTTTTTGGAATCCTTTGCCAGCCTGGCCACTGGGCCAGGCTGGCTGACAGGTACTAGGCAATGTAGGCCAAAATAAATAACTTTCTCAAGCTCTGGGTACACAGCCCAGGCAAAAATGCTCTCATTCTAGCTACAGATATCAGTACAGCTCATTTGGTCCCACTCTACTGAAGTGGAAATTATGATACTTCATTTAATGCTATCAATAATTTTTTTTAAATGTTTTTAAAGAAGATCGCCATGGATGGGATAAGTCCCGTAATACTTACTCTTTAAATAAATTCCAACACATTTTAGTGTTATTAGCTTACAAGCAGAGCTCACAATGTCAGTCCAAAGCATTTTAGTGTTGTTAGCTTACAAGCAGAGCTCACATTGTCAGTCAGATGCTACAACAGAAACACAGGCATTTCTCCTGTGTGTGATTATAGGGGAACAACAAGGAGAAGAACAACCAAAATATTTCTCATTATGTACATCTATGATTAATTTTACATCATTATCACAATCTTAAACTTTGTGCAAAACTGCACATACATTTGGATGTGTTCACAGAGTAAACCATAGAAACACACTGGCCCTGATGGCTACCTGTTGCATACAGACAGACCCAGTATTTAATTCATTGGTGAAGAAGGCGGCTCTTCAGTAAGCAAGGCTCTTGTGACTCTTACCGTGTGCCCACAGGCCAGGCTGGAGATCCCGAGAGCAATTAAGCACTGCCAAGTCTGGGAGGACAGAGGAAGAATAAATAAAAATGAAAAAGTAAGTTTTGTTGGGGGAGGCCAGGATCACCACTACATACAGTATTTTTTAACAGCTACAATAAATGAAAAGAGCATCATTCCAAAAGGGCTCAAAGAGTTTTACACCAAAGGGCAGGGTAATGATGGGGAAACACCACTGTTCCTCCTATTAAGTGTGTAGCCTTGGCACCCTTCTGCAAAATCCCCAGCACTCTCTAAATTTTCAGCTAAAAAGTTTTTTTAAAAAAACAGAACAAAACAAAACAAAACCAACACCCTGGAATTACTTTATTTTATTTAAGGGATTTCTACTCTGCCTTTCTCCCAAAATGGGATTCAAGGTGGCTAGAAATTAGGCTAAAAACAATTGTTCCACAGACCAGAAATGGGGGGGGGACACCCTCCCTTAATTGGGAATGGCATGGCATTACCCTAAATGGCAGCCCTGAAAGTGCACTGAAGCCTTTCAGTGGAATGGAAAATGGCACCCTGGATTGAAACCATAGGTCTCTGTTCCCTGGGAGTGTGTCCCAAGGACCACAGGCTTTTTCTAGTTTGGGACTCCAGTCTTGGAGCAGGCAAAAAAAGGCAGGGGCATGCCAGTTGTGGGTTGGAATAAAGTGTTATATCTGTTGGATGTAAAGCCCTCCTCATCTGAACAGGAGGAAATAACTCAGGTGGCATATTTATTCTCCCTGCAGTCACTTTGCTCAATCTGGTCTCCTACCAACAGAAGCCCAACAAGGGCTTTTGGTTTGGTGTTTCTTCACTTCTCTTGCCCTCATAGGATTGCTCTGCCCAGAAATTTCAGCAACTGTAGTAACTGTAGGAACAAACCTTGGAAATACTGAGTTACAAGTAACATAATTACCTGTAATGGGGAGGCAGCACAAAGTAAGAGCAGAAAGTTACATTTCAAAACTAATGCATTAAGTGGGAAGGTAACTCCTGCTATCTGTTTACTAATCAGGAGGACTTATGTGTAGAAGAAGTAATGTTTTCTAATTAGTTTCTAGATTTGCTTTTAAAGATCCTTTTTAGTTGATTTTTTTCAGGTTTTATTCCATTCTCTCATCCATTTTAAGATTCCACCCCCAAAAAGACAAATGAGCAAATAATAAATTATTGTTTAATATTGCAACAAGTACCAACAACAACAAATTAATCTTGTTAACATTGCAACAAACAACTGGAACCAATTAATTTTGAAAAGTAACTCTCCTAGTTCTGTGTAGGAGCTCTGATCCAATTAAACATGCCTAACAGCATTAGCAGACAATTCTGACAAAACAGCACTCTTTGTTTTTCCATGAGACACAAGTCACAGCAGGCACCATATTAAAGAAAAGGCATTTGCTCTTTTCTATTAAATACAAGGCAATACATCTTCTAAAATGGCAAGTGCCCCCTGTAGTTTTAACAAGTACACTATTAAATGTTTTTTTTTTAAAAAAGAAGTGTTGCCTGATCCAGCACAAAGAACTTTACTCATAGTTGGATGCTGCAATTCTAAAAATTGACATAAACTGTATGAACCCGTTCATGTACTGTATTTATTCAGACCTGCAACCACTCTATGGGCCAGTAGCCATGTCAGAAGTATACAAATTTAGCTGAGTTTAATTGAGCTATATAACTGTAGGTATGTCAAGTGGCTTTGGCTTAAAACTCCCAGATGTCATGGGTAATGAAACAAGAAGGCAGGTCTTTACTGGGGCGGGAAATCTCTGTCCATGGCATGGAAGTCTCCCTCTCCTGAGCCTCACCTTATCCTGATTAGTAATTAAATAGCAGGGATTGCCCTCCTCACCTCACTCCTTTCCTCCTTCTCCACATGTGGAAGAGGAATGAGGGGAGAAACCGTGATAGGGGTGGAACTGCCAGATGTTGCCTACAGGTATTGTCTGGGAGTATTTCACACCTTCTTCTTGTTCCGTCTATGGGTAAAGGAGAATATTGAGTCTAGCTAGGTCCTACAACCTGGTGAAAAACTCACTCCAAGAAGAATATTTAATCTAGCTAGCTCCTTAGTTGACATGGGAGGAAATAAGGTTGGGGGCATCACCACACCCAATTAATACCATCTGAAGCATGGAGTGAGGGGAAAGAGACTCCTACCTGATTGGAGTTGCCCAAAGCTGCCCTAGGGAGTCAGTGGTCTTTTGTAGTTTAGGGACCTTCAGAATCCTGACAGTTTACATGGTAATATATTCAAGAGCAATGCACAATGGTGTAAGGGCTCACCATTTTCTTCCTTATGAGAAAATGGCCCTACCTGCCTATTATTTATTTTGAAAGGGCACACCTCCTGTAATGTCATGTGAGAAGGTAGCATTGTTTTCAGGGTCAGCTCAGCTTCAAAGCACATGCCAGGAACCATGCTCCCTAGTCTATCAGAGAGGTTTTTTTACCACTGAAAGCAACAGTTTAAAAGCTCTCAGACCACCTTATATGACTGTATGTTTTAATTTATTACTTCTAAGTCTCATAAGAAAACTTTTCACCCATGCTTAAAAGATTGGGTATGTAACTTGCTGAGCCAATGCGGATGAGATCCGTTTGCTCATTACTCTGGGGACTGGGATTTTTTAGAAAGATAAAGCAAGATCCCTGTCCTCTGTTCTGAAGGACATGTGTTTTTAGAGACACAAGCACTGTTCTGTAAATATGTCTGAATATTATCATGAGGCCTGCTGAACACATTTTATCTTGTTCATTTGACTTCATTTTCTCCAGATGGCAGAATTTAAAATGGAATATGAGACACTCACACAAACAGCTACAAATTGAAGTGTAGTGAAATAAAAGGATCAAATATTGCAATTAGGATAGCAGTGAGAAATGGATGCCTGTCCCCCAGTTTATCATGCTTTTAAGGCAACAGATCCTAGTAACAGCCTTTTGCCTAAAATATTTATGCTCAAAGAAGAGATAAGCCATAGTAAGATGGAAATCTTTAAAGAAGAGATGAGAAACCTATGGCTCTCAAAATGTTGCTGGATCCCAACAGCTCTCTTCAGGCCCAACCATTATGGCAACTGGTTAGAAATGATGAGTACTGCCGCATAATATCACCTGGAGGGCCACAGTTTTGCCAGCCTCGCCTGAAAGAAAAGAAAACATGCCAACCCCTATGTTCACTTACCAAGTATGCCACGAAGGCAAGGTAGAAAAGGCTGAGAATGGAAGCACACACATACAATACCATTTGTCCCAGGGCAGTAACATAAACCACAACAAAGTATATGTTAATGGTGCAGATTATAAGAATGAGAATTCCTCCAGCAATCTTCCAGCCTCTAGAAATCAAATTAAGAAAGCAGCATTACAACAGAAAGTGATGGGTTGGAAATTACTACCTAAGAAAACAGCTGAGAAATACAATAGTTGGAATCCTATTGTTAGTCCTGACTAGGGTAAATCCATTAAATCAATTGTTGAATCATTCAATGATAAGACAACACACAAGTTGATAAGTCAGATCTCACTGATTCAGTGGTCTACTCTAGTTGGGACTAAGAATAGAATGCAGGGCACAAGAACAGGCACAGTGCTCATTCAAAGGCTCACAAAAGCAAGTTAATTCAGAACTTTTATAGATAACACCCAATAAACCTGGAACTCTGCAATAAGACAGAAATTTTCTGTGTTTGTGGTCAGAAACTGATGCAAAGTTTGTGGGAAAAAGAAGCAAGAGTGTGCTTTCATGTGCAGTGCAAGAAGGGCAACATTAATTTCTTTCAGTATACCAAACATAGGGAAGCAAAGTTAAGCAGCTACACTTGGATCTGAATGTAGACAGGCACTTCTGCTCATGCAAAGTAGCTTTCCTAAATTCTAGCAATTCCCCCACCTGTGCTGTGGGCAAATTCTTGGAAAGCTTAGCTAGGTGAACCAAGTTTCATCCACACTGCTCTGGATTCAACTCACTAAGGGCCTGAACAAACAAGCCAAAATAAAGCTGCTTTGGGTCACTTTGGAGGTATGCTGTTTAAATGACACATGCATCATAAGAGGCCAAAAGCTGCGCCAAAGCTAGGCTCTAGTCCTCAGGACTGGATAGTGGCTTTCACATGGCTCCAGCCTGTTAGGATGCATGCATCATTTAAACAGCATACCTCCAAAGTGACCCGAAGCAGCTTTATTTTGGCCAGTCTGTTCAGGCCCTAAGTCCAGGTTAGGGAACCTACTTCAGCCCAAAGGCTAATTCAATTCTGAAAACTTCTTGAGGGCCACATTCTGGTAGTGGGCAGGGCCAAAGGGTGGAACCAAAAATGCTAATGTATTTTAATTTAAAGCTTTTAGTGCCAGCAATGTAGCCTTTGGATAGGAATTTCAGTGTCTTAAAATAGGAGGGGAGGGGGACATACATGATCTGGGAAATCACCAAATGAGGACAGCTTCATGGGGAAAGGAACATGAACAATTGGAGAAACTCAGAGGGGGAGACTGGGAGCACAAGAGAACTGGATCTGGCCCCAGGGGCCCCATTTCCATCTTGGCAATATTGAATAAGAGAGTAGTGCATTTAATTGCAATTCTGTTTCTTCCTCCCACATTAATTAAAGAGGAGAAATTAAAGAAATGGCCACTTGTGTGCAGTTTTGATCCTACTGAATCACATATCTGTTCCTAGGTCTATTTCTGCTACCACCAAATCCTACCAGTTCCAAGCCTGGACAGGAGACTGTGAAACTACTGTGCAGAATTCAGTTCCCGGCCAGGAGATAAAAGATGAATTCTACATGTGGTGGCAACAGATGTGCACGATAGGTTAGCCAAAAGGCCAGTGGCATTTGTGTGCATAATTTTTCCATGCAGATATGTCACATATTGAAGAGATGATATGGTAAGGGCCTGGCTTTGGAAGAACAGCTGCAAATCTGCTGGCTACATGTCCTACATGTGAGGGTTTCGTGTTTCTTTCCTTTTGGGAAAAAGAAGAATATTTTGTGTGTGTGTGTACATCCATATATAGCATGCTTTTAGGGGTGCAAGCTATCTTGAAAATTTGACTGTCCCTAAATACTGCATAATTGTTACCAAAGCTTGATTCAGCATTATCACTTGTAATGTGCTGGATGGCTATTTCTATGGAATTCCTTACAAAAGTCATAACTGTTCATGCAGAGATGGATCAAGAGACCATCTATTTAGTATGATTTTGTATATTTTATAATGTGACATATCACACCACTTTTAAATATATTTCATGGAAGATCGTCTGATTAGTACTTGGTATTCCTGGATGCTAATAAATTGTTGCAAAGTTCATTTTATCTGCTACGAAGATTTATGGAATCGTTATTTAGACATATTTTTCCTTTTAAATTATTCTTTGTTTATTATGCTTTAAAATCTTATCTAACTGCTAAATTGTTACTTCTTTGTCTTTTTTACAATATTTATTTTATGTACTATATTTTTATATGGTGGGCATCCTGTGTTTTGATAGTGTGCAACCACATAATAAATATGGGCATATTCACATTCATATATTATACTTCATATCACAAAAACTTTCTGCCACAGTAACAAAATACATCTTAAGTGTACTACAAGATTATCAGTACTGTACTATGGTAAGAATGGGAAATGCAACCAGACAGTAAGGTGCTGAACTTGGCAAAGTGGTAACAACATTCCAACCCCTTACAAAGTACCTCTGAAGAGGCGGGATGTTTTATAGATTCCAGATTATTTGATTACTCAAAGGAGGGAGATATATGGTGTTCTTCATACTTACAAGCCATTGGCAAAGTCATTCATCACAGGACGCAGACTGGTGAATGTGAGGACTGGGATTAATGCAAAAGGAAGCTGTAAGGAATTAAAGGAAATTGTGTTGAATAATGTATTCTTCCTTTTGTTGCTTTTGTGAAATCTGGACCAATCTGGATGGTTGAAACTCGAGAGCAACTTCTTTTATCCTCTCCCCACCTCGTTACTTTTATTTATTTGTTTGTTTGTTTCTAGGATTTATATTCCGCCTGTTCCCCACAATGGGACCCCATTTGTGAGGCTATTGCATTAAAAATCATTCCTATTCATGAGTGAGAGTGAGTGTTGCATAATGTTTAGAGAATGAGTATGCAACTGCACAGAGACCATAGCCCAATTTTTCCGACCCAGCCCCCTAGTGCCACATCCTTCCCCTAAGCATGCCCAAATACCCCCCATACGAACCTGCTAGAACCCCAAGATCTTCCAGGGAAGGCTTTCTCTCAGTCCTGCCACCATCACAAGCTCGCCTGGTGAGGACACGAGAGCAAGCCTTCTTGGTGGCTGCTCCTGCCCTCTGGAATGCCCTTCCATGAGAAGCAAGGTTGGCCCCCTCTTTGCTTGCCTTTTGTAGGCAAACAAAAACAGCTCTATTCAGGCAGGCATTTGGTGTATAATCATGGGGTGGCTTGGGTGTTCGTTATATAGGGTAGATACCATGGTTTTAGTGTGGTTTTAATGCCTGTAATTTTATACTGTTTTTAAATGATATTTTAATTGTTTTATTGTATTTGTTTTTAGATTTTATTTGTGAGCCATGTTGGGTCTCTTCGGGGAGAAAGGCAGGATATAAATCAAATAAATAAATACCTGGTTTTCCCTCTGTTTCTCAAAGACATAGCCCTGTTAGTCTGGACAATAAATATGCAAAGGGATCTTGTAGCACCTTTGAGACTAACTGAAAGAAGCTGGTATTGTGAGCTTTCATAGACTTGAGCCGACTTCCTCAGATGCATGGGGAATGGTAAATTCCTCACTGTGAGAAAGGGTAGTCCCTGTAACTTTGAAAGAGGTTGTAGTAAGACCCCTCCTTGCGGGGGAAAATCCCTACCTTCAATCCCACCATATTTCTGGACCCTCTCTAATAGACTTAATTTTAAATTAACAATTCTCAAAACTGGATTCTAGGTCCCTATACCTATTTTAGGACTATATATATTGCTATAACTGCTCTTTAGGTAGGGTGATGCCTTTACCTGTAAACTCATAAGAACATTGAGAAAATCATTCATGCCAGTCAGGTGTTCCACATCTTGGAAAATGGCAACCAGAAGGGTTGGGGTGATGGCAATGGAGCGGGTCAGAACCACACGAGCAAAACGTGACCACTTCAGATTGAGGAAACCCTGAAACAAAGAATGGGCAGGATTAAAATGGAGGAGCCAGCAGAGCATGCAACAAATGAACAATGGTGGAAAAAACTGTAGGGAGGGATAATGCTACACATGGCAGGTACATTCTTCTTCCCAGAGCAGTAAAATATGAATCTTGCAGCAAACCTGAACCTAAAGATCTGGTAAATGAATCAAAACAAGAGAGGCTGAGCTTAATTGAAGCACTTACTACTGCTACACTACATGAATAGGAGCAGGACCAAGATGTGATTCCATGAGAGGAGAGGAAAGACATTTGACTGCAAAATTATATACCCACCACAATCAGAATAGCTGGGTTCTGCCTGAAGCAGAATACATTATTAGATACAAATAGAATCTACTATGTAATATTCCTCGTCCTGGATTAGGAAACCTGGCTAAACTGCAAAATAACAGAAAGATAAACAAAACAAAACAAAACCCACCAGCACCAGAGTAAGATTCATAGACTGTTATCAGGCAGTAAATGTGCAGCAGGAAGGCAAGCAGCAAATTGTAAGGATTAAGTTCTGCCTTCTATGTAAGAGGTATCCCACACAGATCCCACTATATGCATGTATTGCTATCTTCTTTTTGAGATATTCTGCTTGAGGATTAAACACCATGGTCTAAAACACACTGCAGAAATAAATACAGTTTGAGATTCCTTTAACTGCCCTTGCTCAGTGCTAAGGAATCCTAAGAGGGCGGTTGCGATCCAGCTTCAGGCGGTCTTGGATGAAACGGATTATCTGGACCCATTTCAAACTGGCTTCCGGGCGGGTTACGGGGTTGAGACGGCCATGGTCGCCTTGGTCGATGATCTCCGTATGGGCATCGACAGGGGAAGCGTGTCCCTGTTGGTGCTCTTGGACATCTCAGCGGCTTTCGATACCATAGACCATGGTATCCTTCTGGGGCGCCTCGCAGAGGTGGGAATCGGGGGCACTGCGCTCCAGTGGTTCCGTTCCTACCTCTCGGGGAGGTCCCAGATGGTGCAGCTGGGAGACGTGTGCTCCGATGAGAGGCCCCTTAAAACTGGGGTCCCTCAAGGGGCCATTCTGTCTCCCAT
>NC_056523.1:172713975-172729722 GCF_019175285.1 Sceloporus undulatus | reverse complement strand
GAGAAGGCTAAATGTCTCAAATCTACAGTTCCCAGAATTCCCTAGCACTGAGCCAGGGCAGTTAAAGTGGTCTCAAACTGGATTATTTCTGCAGTGTTTCTGACCCTTGCTTTTCTAAAAACTAAGGCTTCACTGGAGAAGTATATTGAAACTCAAATATTGCAGTTTGATTATTCATTCAATTATTTCTCCCCGGCCATAAAGAATATAAGACAGTGTATGATGTGCCCCAACCAAAATAAGCAAGTGTTTTCTCAATGTCTTGGAAGCTACTTATGTCTGACTTATTCTAATTAATTATTCTAACTGCAGAGTTCAGTCTACTCCGTCTACAATTTGGTAATATTATCAGGACAACTGCAGCTATAGAGGAGGGTAACACTAGAGTACCTTTCTCTGTGGGTAATGGCAGCTAGCAGTCCTTGAGGAGTCAGATGATTATTCTGATTTACATGGTATCAAACTGAAACACTGAGGGGAAAATAAAGTAGTGGTTTTATGTAGCATGGTAACTTTTTGTTTCCTTTATTGTCCTGAAATATCTTCCTTGTCTGCCAGAGATTTATTTCTCCCATACCTTTAACAGTGAATGCCTTACAATGTGATCTTTGAATTGTTTATTTTGCTTTACTTAGTCATACCAAAGGTATGTGTGCCAGCCAAAAATAATATTAAAGCCTTCTAAATTCAACAAATCTTCATTTTTCAACTGGGCCCATGTACTTCAACTTTATAACAGTATTATTATACAACGTTCTTTTACTGTCACTTTACAAAAAGAAAGCCATGGAAGAAATCTGAATAGATTAATGTGTTTAAGGAATTCATGCACACACACAAACTTTGGGAAGCAAAAGAAGCTGCTCTGATGAGATCTAGGTGGTGGTTTCCCCATTAGACTTAGTAAGTAGCCTTGGGCCATTCAGCCTACCTACCTCACAGGGCCATTAGTAGGAGAAATGGGCAAGGAGACGGAATCATGTCCACTGGAGGAAAGGTGGGATATAAATGTAAATCACTCAATCCAAACTAGCATTCTCGTCATATGCAATTTCTCTGGTAAGGAAAGTGCACATGTCATATGCTAGGTTTCAGAGCCATGGGCCAGTTAGACTATGCTCTTGCATTTATTCCTTCTCTTTTTAAAAATGGCTGTATGAACACACTGGAGAAGGTGGGAAGAGCCATGACAACAAATGTAAGCCAACATGTCTGAAGAGAGAGAAAATACCTCCATGGCAAACTGTCCAGAATAAGTTCCAGTCATTGTTGAGCTCTGGCCTGCAGCAAGAATCCCAATTGCCCAGATGTACATAGCAGCAGGGCCAAAGTAACAACCCAGGACAACACCCTAAAGCACAGAAGGATCAAAGCAAAGTTATAAAAAGATAAAAACCGAGCATGAAAGAGGCAAAACAGATTTATGCTGATTTTTTTAAAAAAACCCTATTTATTAAAAACACAGTATATATTTGAAAAGCAATGGCCACAGTGCAAATACACTCATTTTATAATTATGCTATGTAGGGTGCTGTTCATCTTCTCCAAGACCATGGGTTGCTTTCCTCCTATGAATAGGAGGACAAAACATGTGCACACAAACACATAACCCTTTATAGAATCCTGGACATACTTTTCATTCCCCAGGCCTTGCTAGCTAAATTCAGAGGGAAAAGACAAGTGTCAGTATACCACTTGTCACCTTGAATAATATGAATTTGGAGGGTTGTTTTTTTTTAAACATTAGTGATCTATGGACTGTTGACTAAGGGGGAATACAGACCAGCACTTTATGCTGGCCTGTATGCGGATTAGGGCCAGATAAGGGCTGAGCGTTTACATGCTCAGAAACCCTACTCCACCGTCCGGGCGCCATCTTGGTGTGCGCCTGTTCAGATGGTGCACCCTATGATGATGTACGTCATGCACAGTGTCCAAATGGCGCTGTGCACAAGGGGCATCATAAGGCCGCGCTACGTCTCTTATGGCACCCCTTTTAGGGCACAAATAGGAGCCGTATTTCACAGCTTCTATTTGCACCTGGTTGCGGGCTGGCGTGCGTCTGCCACATCCCCAACCCAGCACTTCCAGGGGTGGCACAGAACCACCCCTGAACGGGCTGTTTGTACAGACCCTCAATGTCTGATAAAGCCTCATTCCCGTTATTTGGTTTTTCTCAAGGTAAAATCTTTTCAGTCTTCAGAGATCAACCACAAAAAGACATGTGGACAGAATTACTTATGGTGGAATTTCCTACATCATAATATTTTCATGATGTGAAGTAGGTACTTGATAAAAATTGAGGCACCATTTATTTGTCTGTCTACGAGCAATCTGCCAAGTGTCAACTATGGACTTGCCAGCTTCTACTATAGCTCTGTTGCCCCAAAACACAATGAGCAGATTACGTTTTCTGCAAAATAGTTAATATGAACTGGTTTCTCTCAAAAATATAAAATGTTACAGTTATACATGGCAATTTTTTTTTCAGAGACCATCTTAGATTATGTGAATTTTAAATTTAAACCTTTTCATCAGCTTTCATGTTGAGTTGTATTTTTCACTGTTGTTCAAAAATTAGTATGAATCCCAATTTAAAAAACTAATATTTTTCCATAAGCTTCAAAGAATCTACATGCTCCAGAAGCTCAGTATTACATCACTGGTGAGGGAGGGATGCTGCATGACTCCCACCCTTACTCTAAATCCATGGCAAGTTTTTTTCTTCTATCACTTTTTTTTGTCCTATCGCTATTTCTCTCTCACACATACCCCCCAAAAACAGAAGGGCTAACAAACTCTAGGCAAAGCAAGTGTCCTCTTTCATATCTCTCCCCAAGGGAAACACACAGCGCCTTTCAAAAACTTGCTCACCCCTTTGTAGATATCCACGTCCAAGGTCTGGTTGTTATCTGGAAACAGTCCTGCTTGAGGATCACTTTTATTTGCACAGAAATTGTGCTAGAAACACAAATTTAGATACATTTTAGGGACAAGATTTTCACAAGACAGATCTTACTATGAGCACAAGCAGGCACCTGCAATGCACATGGGTACATACACAAAAATGCATTTAGGAAAGAATAGGTCAAGTAAACAGCCCAATTCAGGTTTACAAAATGATCCACTGTAACACAAGTGCAAAAACTCATCATGAAAATGACAGGAACAGCTTTGAAATAAACAGTAGGAATAGTATTAATGAGGCACTAGTATGCTACAGCACTGGTCACACACAGTGATGTAACTAATACTGGGTGCTATTCTAGTGTTCAGTGGATGTAATCCCAGGCACAGCTTAAAATAAAAGGGCTGTTCCCCCACCATATTTCATGGTTTCTTATGTGAAAGGGGGTAGGGGAAAGAGGGGTGCAGTTCATCCAAATGGGGATGAAGACAGCACAGCTACCTACAGTCAGCTGTTAAAGCCTGAGAAATGAGAGAGAAAAGAAGAAGAAACCCCCAAGGAAAACTATTAATATTTTTCCCCCATGAAAGCTTTTATACCTGTGGTAAAGCTTGGGCCTATGAAGCTGGCTTATAACAAGTCAGATGGTTGATCTAACCTAACATTTTCCCCACATTCTGACATTCTTCCGAATGACAACTGAGAAGCAGTCTTTATCCCTGTATTCCAAACGTGAACTTCCAAAACAGAAATGAGGGACCTGTGGCCCTTCAGGTGTTTGGGGACTCGAAATCCCATGAGCTCTAATCAGTACTCAGTAGTCAAGAATGATGGGAGCTGCAGACCAACAATGCCTGGAGGGCTAATGGTTCCCAACAACAGTTCTTAAAAGTAGAAGAAATAAGAGCTCCCTACCCCTTTCCAATACTGTGAATATGTTCCTGATTTGTTTCTTGAGAGTCATGCAGAGAAGCAGTGGGCAACCTCCCTGACAGTGTAGTAGTTTGAGTTCACAGGAATGTTTAATTATATATTGACACTGACATGCACACACATTTATGTGTTTTTAACTTAATGCGTTAAAATGGTTTTATGTGTTTTAATCTATGTTGTACTCTGCCATGAGCCTTGGGGAAAGATGGGTAAAAAATAAAATTTGTCATCATCATAATTATTATTACTATTATGACTACTACTAATACTACTACTAAACACACAAACTCAAATGGACAAGGATTGCAGACAGGGGTCTTTCACAGCCTTAATATGTGTTATCTTTTTGATATGAACTGCCAGGCCTAAACATGGTAGCTCTATAGAACCAGAACTTGCACATTGGATGTCAGTCTCTCAGCCTTCGTGTGTCCTGTTTCAGAAACGGTCTGCAGGGGCAAATCCCAAATCCAAGGGGAAAAGCTGTGCTAGCCTGAGCTGCATGAGTGACAAACGTCACTTCTCAGAGATGAGAAGATGCATGGCAGCACTTTCCATCCCCTTTTCCCACTCCATCAACAATCTTCACTTGTTGACTCTGTCATTCTCAAAAGGGCCAGGACATACTATACAAAGGAACACCACAGAACCTGCATGGCCCTTTCCAGCTCAGGAAAAGTTTACCACAGAGCCCTGCCAACTACTATTTCAGATTCTGGAGGGCTACTGACTGCAACCAGAAGAGTCATATAGTACTTTTGCTTTTTGCTGGGAAGAAAGTCCAGAAGAAGAACCGACATGCAGGATAAAACTACTAAATACTTGTGTACAAGCCAACCTCATGGGTAAGTCAAGGGAAGGTTTTAACATTGGACATTTGACAGATGACTGAGAAGGAAGGAAGCGGACAGAAATTGGGTTGTTTGGTGGTCAGAGAGATCCGGAGGAGCAGGAGGAAGATGGGGAGAGAAGGCTTTAACATTAGATTGGGAAGTGGAGGGAAATGGAGCATTTGGTAGTCGGGGGAATCCAGAGGAGGAGGAGGAGGAGGAAAGGTTTTAACATCGGATTGGGAAATGAGGAAAGTGGAGGGAAACAGAGTGTTTGGTGGTCAAAGAGATCCAGCGGATGAAGAGGAGGATGGGGAGAGAAAGTTTTAATGTAAAATTGAGAAGGAAAACATCACATACACTCACACTGACACTCACTCCTGCCTCAGCAGTAGAAATCACTGCAGAGGCATGGAGAGTGGAGCGTCACAGCTACTTTTTAAAGGACCTTTCTAAGCAGTATTACTTTTTGTTGTTGTTGTTGTTAACTGTTCTCCAGTCAATCTTGACCTGTGGTGACTATACTGACCCATATGTAAGTCAACCCCGGATTTCAGAGTCAATTATTTTATTTTCAAAATGAAGTTTTGAATCCCACTTGAATGGGGTTGGGGAATTTGTGGCCCTCCAAAAGTTGCTGGGCCCCAATTCCCTCAACTCCTGGGCATGCTGGCTGGGGCTGATGGGAGCTGAAAATCAACATTATCTGAAGGTCTACATCTCCCCCCCCCAAAAAAAACCAACAAGTTAATGTAAACAATAGTATTTGTTGTTTTATAGTAAGCACTTAAAATTTACAGAAGAAAGTGTGTCAGGGAGGGATGAGAGACACTGAGAGAACACTTACCACAACTTCATTTGATTTTCCAAAGAAAGCTTCAGCAAATACTGAGACAACAAAAACATTGATGAGAAAGGAGACAAAAAGGGCAATACAGGATTCTATGAAAAAATATTTGTTGGCTTCAGCGACCTCCTTCTTGTTGGCACGATTCACCTGTCGAGACTGGACAAAAGACAACAGATTCACACAGCCTGTGGAGGCAGGAGCGAAGCTAATTTACACACTTATGCCCCAGGTTGTTGGGGTTCATCCACAGGGTGACACTCACAGCTGCAAACTGCTACCATCTATCTATCTTATGAAAGATAAAACAATTAGGGAGGCTTTTGTGACCATCTATTATGCCATAGCATCTGAGGACAGAATATTAATATCTTGGGATATCTAATGTGGCTGATCCAACATGGTATTTTATATGTGAACGTAAATACTCAGGAGAGAAAAATCCCTTACAGAACAAGAAACCTTTTTTAAAAAATAAGGCTGTACTTATTTCAAAACAAAGCTATTAAATACTCTACCAAAACCAAACCAAAGTAAGTCAGAAAGTTTCTACTTTAAAAGCTTGTAACAAGCTGTGACACTTTCTCAGTACCAGAAAATAGAATTAACTAGAGATGAGCTCACACCACAGGAATCAGTTGCTCCCACCTTAGCAGGTCTTAGAGCAGGTCTGTGGTATGGGAGGAGCAGTAAGTGTTCCTGGCAGGGTGCTTGACATTTAAGTTCTGCTGTTCCTTTGGGTCAGCTACTGTTTCCAAATGGAAGCCTGATTTATATGGACATCACTAGAAGGCACAGTATGATCATCAAAGGGGGATGTTGTGGGAGAGGACAGTGTTGCCATGATACCTTCTTTCCACCATTCCACTACTATTATTTAAGCAGAATAACCAAAATTGCTGTCAGTGTGAATTCTTATTGTAGAGGCAACCATTTTAACTAGGATTTTCTCTTTGTGTGTGTATATGCAAAACTGAAGCAACAGTGGTGCAAACAGCAATTTTGTCACAGAACAAATAACTGACCACTTCAGAAAACAAGTGTGTGATAAGTGTTGGGGGGGGGGGACTGTTCAGAAAAGCCTCCCTCATGTTTGAAAACCCACCAAATCTTACCTTGACCAAAGCAGAATGCAAATACATGTTGTGTGGCATGATGACAGCACCAACGATTCCAACAGCTTGCTCTAGCTGGGGGGGCCCACAGCCCTCACAATATGGCAAAAACATCCCTTTTAGCAGCTGGCCCTGGTTTGGTCGTACTGTAACATACTACAGAATACACAGAGAATGAGGATTAGCCCTTCTTGCAATAATGACAGGCCTCAGCAAGCCACAAAAGTAATCCCCATTCTACTTCTAGTCGGGTGTAAGCCTCCTGTCTATTTTTCAAGCACTGGAGCTCTTGTCTCAGTGTACTGTCACAAAGTGAAGTTGAAACAGAGTCAGAGTGCTATAATGGCTGGGAAGTGTTGGATCTGGGCTGGGGAAATGATCCACCAAGATCCACGAGTCACTTAAAAATAGGCACCAACACAGTCAAATCGGCTTCATAGACTTCTTATATATATATTTTAAACATTACACTTTTAATCTGTCTTTCCACTGGGGAAAAAAAAACCCTGTCCTAGCATCGCCTAAAAAACATCCATTAAAAACAATTTAAACAGTACTATTTACTGCTTCAAAGAATATTCTCTTTTAAGACTCCTGGAATATCATATCCTTGCACACAGAGCAGTTCAAAAGGAAGTGTTGCATGTGTTTCACCCCATGCAAACTTTCAAATAGCTTTAGTAAGCATAAAGAAAAGCAAGAAAGAACTGTGAAACAAAAAAGCCAAAGGCTTTCATGGCTGGAATCCATAGTTTTTTGTGGGTTTTTCGGGCTATGTGGCCATGTTCTAGCAGAGTTTCTTTCTGATGTTTTGCCAGCATCTTCAGAGAGAAAGCCACTTCAGAGAGGGGAAAGTGCACTGTTTTCACAAATAAATGATCACTATAATTAAAAATACTTGTTTTAAACTACTGTTATCTACCACAGAACTGAAGAAATCTAAACCCAGATAGCAGAATAAAATTCTTGGTGGCTAAAAACCAACATTCTTCAGGGCGGGGCTGCAATGGCACTTCCTTTCCTTCCTGTAGCCTTCTCTGCTTCCCAAAAACAAGTTCCAGAGGGATTCTCAGCCTGGTTTTGGGTTCAGGGGGGCAAGAAGAATGGCACTTTCCCATTTCTGCTAGATCCCACTGTTCTGTCAGTGGAATGCCACCACTAGCTACCTGCCCTTGGATTTGAAGGGTTCAGACCATGAAAAATTCTCTTGCTGTGGGCCCTGAAAAATAGTTTTGGGGGTCCACTTTGTCTGTGACTCATTCATTCCCTGCCCATCCCACAGAGTGCAAGAACCAGCAGTCACCTCTTACATTCAAAGTTTCAGATATGTAAAAAGAACCATTACCTCATACCCAAACGTGATGGCCATAATAGTAATCAGGAAGCCAAAAAATGCTTCCAGTTTCCTCAAGCCTGAAAAAGACACACATGCACCATTAGCCACTTTGGGAACCCAATGTTCTGGTTAACAATCCATATGAATCAAGTGAATTTCTCAGTTTTTCACATAATCACAATAGACATTGTCCTCAACTGCATGTCTGCCAACATCAGCCCAGTCGTTCTCTTACAGCGTAACTACAGTAGCTGCCAAAATAAGCTCCAAGTCCTGACCCAGTGGTTGGGATGGCTGCATCCTGCTCCAACAGGATGGAGTAATGACGTTCAGGAGCTGCAATACTCCAACTCCCATCATCCCTCCTGAGGGGAGTGGCAGCTTTCCATTAAACAAACAAAAATCAACAAGCTTCATTTATATACTGCTTCATACCGTCTAAGCAGTTTACAACTATAAGCTAATTTGCCCCCAACAATCTGGGTACTCATTTTAGCGACCTCAGAAGGATGCAAGCCTGAGTTAAGCTTGAGCCCTTTTGCTGGTCTTGAACTCGCAACGTTATGGTTTTGAGTGAGTGGCTGAGTACAGGCATTCAACCACTGCACCACCAGGGCTCCTTCTTAAGCCTGGGATGCCCCTCATTTGTGAAATATGAGAGATCACCCACTGCCCCATTCTGTCAGGAGGAAAAACAATGATTCACTGCTGTCTCCCCATCTCCCAAAGAAACACACAGTCCAATGCTGGAGAGGAGGAAGAACACAGCCTCCAGAACTTTCCTCAAGCATGAAAGTTCAGAAACTGGTTTAACACTGGTGAACAGGGGCCATACTGGTGTTTCACTTGTAATGTAAATCACTTTCAAAAGGTATTCTTTCTCTACTGCAACTGGAGGGGGAAACTTTGGTTTTAGCGTAGAAAAAATGTGAAATCTTACAAAATCCAAGTAGTTGAGAAGAACTGTCAAATTAAATTACAAGCAACTTGTGAGTGAGTGTGTGTATAAAGCTAATGTGGCGTCGTTTGAGCAGCAGGCTACAACTCTGAAGATCACTGTTCAATTCCTCACTTGGCCATAGAAATCCACTCGGTGACCTTGGGTAAGTCACAGAGCCTCAGCCCCAGAAAATATGACATGAAGACACACAACAACAGCAAAACAACAATGAAGTGTGTTTCTGTGTGTGGAGGGGAGAACAGGGAGGAAGAGCTGTTAGTGAGGTGGGAGAAAGAAAAGCAGCCTATTCGCAGCCATAAATTGAAGGACAAATGCTGTGCATGGTGTGTGTGTGTGTGCGCGCGCGCAAGCACCCTTTCAAACAGAAGACACATAAGCAATTGATGCAGACATATTACATACTACACAAAAGGCAACAGAGAAAGCAGCTTCTGCTCATTTACTCAGAATATAATCAAGAGAGCTTATTTCCATCATCAAGAATCCTCATATCATATGGGATGTCAAACTCATCATCTCATAACATACTCTTCCCCAAACTGGCACTCTCCAGATAAGCTGGAATCCAGTACCTACCATCCTCAGGCAGCAGTTCAACTGGGTGGGTCATGGGATTTGTAGTCCAACACATTTGGTTGGGAAAGGCTGTCACAGTCCCATGCACAAAAGCTAGTTCTCTATGACAGTGGGTGAGGAACCTCTGATCCTCCAGATGTTGATAAACTACCACTCCCTCCATCCACCACTTGCACAGGCTGTAATTTTCCCTATCAAATTAGGACTCATTGGAAATTGGAGTTCAGCAACAGCCAGAGGGCCACAGTTTTTATTTTACTGATATGTTTTTACTTGGTGCCCAAATAAAATCAGTGTTCGTGCCAATGAGGTCTCTATGGCCAAGGGATGGAGTGTGTAAGGAAAAAAAGAATAACTGATAAGGGATCCTGTAGCACCTTTGAGACTAACTGAAAGAAAGAAGCTTGTGGTATGAGGTTTTGTAGACTTCAGGTGCATGCGCCTAAGGAGGTATGCTCAAGTCTACAAAAAGCTCCTGCTCCCAGCTTCTTTCTTTCAAGTAATCTCAAAGGTGCTACAAGATCCATTCACATACTGACTTTCCAGATTAACACAGTTGTTTTTGAAAAATACTAGGTGATTGATTGCTACAGGAAGGAAAAAGCCACAAGTCAAGGGGACTGTTTGAATCAATGGCTGTTTCCCATGCAAAACTTTATGCTACTAATAGTCACAAGGTTTGCAAAATGCGTAGGGAGACTTCACCCACAGTTCAGAGAACTATGCAATCCAACCACATTCCTGACAGTGTCCCTGATATACAAGATATATTTTAATGGAGTTTCCTGCACTCAGGATTTTGCAAGCCCCATTTAATGTGCATCCAAATTAGTAAACTGGCACATAGGTCAGCAGGCCTCCTTTTGATGCCACGTATGAAAGAGCCCTTACCCCAATGGTTTAAAAAACAAACAAACAAACAAAAAACAGATGACTCAGGATGGAAGAAAAGTTGCTCCAATAAGCAGCTTACCATAAGCCTGAAAGTAATAAAAATTTCAACAAAATTGATGGGATGGTGAACAAGACTGAACCTTGCATAACTGCATCCCTCCCTAGGAAGAGCAGCATTAAAAATATAATTACATGAAATAAATGTATGCTTCATTTATAAACAAATACAAATAAGCAGCTTACCATACTTGTCCAGGAAAAGAAACACAAAGGTATCAGCAATTGTTATGAGAACTCCACCCCACAAAGGTACTCTGCAGGAAGACAAAACAGGTGTGTAGGTTTCAGAGTACTCTAAGTATCTCTCCTCAAATCAAATTTGGCCCAGCATCCCTTACCTTTAGGTGACTTTTAGAAATGCGCCACAGGCATACCTCAAGGTAGAGTTTGAAAAGACAGACCAACAACTTCCTTATGGCAAGATGCTGAGAAGCCTAATTATACAGAAACTATAGAGAGAGGCAAAAGCAACCTTAAGAAGGAAACCTCAGCTGGGCAATTTGCTGAAAGTTTATGGAGCATAACATTATGCCCATTGCCAAAAGCAAATGTAGAGGAAAATGGGAACATAGATACAGCTGGATATTTCTAACTGAAGTCTGAATCTTCCAATCATCTTAGAAAAGCCCGGCCCTTCCAGGAAAGAAAGGGGGGAAAAACAAGGCCTTGCTACCTCACACCAAGATGTGTGACTCTTCTGGAAATGGTCATTGGTTTTACAGACAATAAAATCTCACTTAATGATCTTTAATGCTGAAATGGCAACTGAATAATAAGAATTATTCAAAGAACCTGAAACAAGTTTGGCAATTATCCTCACAAAAATGACCATTAGCTCAATATTTTCTACAGCAGGTATGGCGAATATGCAGGCTTTAAGATGTCAATGAACTCCAACATCCACAATCGCTCACCACTGGGACTGTCAGCCAGGGTTGATGGAAACTGTAGTCCTACAATATCTGGAAGTTAGTATGATTCCATCACTTCTGATTTACACAGGATTGGCAGAGAGTCTCCAGGGTTTCAGCCAGCAGACTTGGAGATGTTGGGGTGGATGGACTGAACCTGAAACCTTTCATATGTGCCCTAACCAATGAGTCATCCCTGATTCCACTGCCTCAGTAAGTGCATACTGTACAAACACTGTATGTTTCTGGATGCCTCATTTAAAAAGAACAAATGTCACATGACAAGATAAAACAGAGAGAAAAAGGCAATTATTGTAATATAATCAATGTGTTGAGAGAGACCAAGGGGTTTGGAGCCAACTTACATCCCAGCACTCAAAAGGTTAATGGCAATTGCTGAGCCAATGACTTCTTGCATGTCTGACCCAATGATAGCCAGCTCAACCATCAGCCACAGGATAATCCGAGGGACCTAGGCAAAAACATGACAATTTCATTTAATATGTACAAAGATGGGAATCTAGTCCTTGCAACATATACTTCCCTAACTAGGGCACAAGTGGATAATTTTTGGCACTTGGCAGAAAATCAGCCCAGATTTCTTCCTTCCTAGGAAACTCACTAGATGGGGAGAAAGAGAGCTCAGCCCACCTTTAGCACCTGCTCCACCCATCACCCATGTGGCCTTCAACATATCACCTGTTCAAACAGCAAAACATCTCCCATTCTCAACTACTGCTTTAGAAGCTAATAGTTAAGGGAGGAGAATAGGGAACAAAGGAGAGCCAGTCCTTCATCCACCTATACTGAGCTGAGAATCTTGACAGGTACAATTTAGTACAATTTAGAAGTTTTTATAAGCAAGCTTATTTATGGCTTTTGTGATTTGATTGTTATTTGTACTTGCTGGTCAATGACCGAATAAATTTTATATATACATCTTGACAGGCAATCTGTGATAGGGTTCACACCATTCTAGTGGATGCCCCCCTTTCCCCACAACTAAGCAAGAACTACAAAAACATATCTTTAATTTTCTTCCCTATTCCTGTTACCACATGTGCAATAAAAAGCATTGTTGAAGTCTAAAATTAAAAATCAAATACTCCTGGTGATGGGAGGATTAAGGGAAGATTTTCACATCAGTGCTTACTGTGGAGTAAGTGCTGGTAAAACGCAAGTAAAATGTCAGGGAAGTGTGTGTGTGTGTAAGCCTGATGTGCTTCTGAAACATCAGGGAATTGTCCCCCCGCCTTGAATTATTCATGGAGCAGCAATTTCCTATGAACGGAAACTTTGCATTCATAAGGAATTGCTGCTCTGCGAATGATTCAAGGACGCCAGAAGCAAGGGGACGATTCCCAGACATTTCAGAAGTGTGTCAAGCTTTCACACATGCACACTTCCCTAGCGTTTTACCAACAGTTACCCCACAGTAAGCGCTGGTGTGAAAATCTTCCATATCTGCTGACCAGCAACTGCCTATGTGGATTATGCTGTCTGAAATTCAGTGAAGTCACAAACAGGCAGATAGCAAGAAGATCTGTCAGCCTCTATCTAAGAGGGTATGATAGAACAAGAACAAGGTCAGCATGAAAAGCTATGTGCTTTTAGGTCAAACATTCTGGCAGTCTTCCTCTTATTGGGAAGCCAAGAACAAAAGACACCTTTTATTTGGCATTGTTACTTTTCAAAATGAGTTCAGTTCTCCTTTCTTGCACTATCTTCTAGTGCCATTACAAAGAGCAAAACACCAGCAACTCCAGCTCACATGGGAGGAGGCCACATTTGTGGCTCTGCTTTGTGCCAACAGTATCGGTTCTCCCAGAAACCAGTTCCTCCCATGCAGCTCTGGGGTTTGTGACACGACCTTCAATAGAGGAGGAAGGAGACATTTTGGAGTAATTCCCACACCACTTCAGTCCCAATAAACCTTACTGCACACCTCCTTTCTTCTTTAGTTCAGGAAAAATTAGTTATTTCGAGTGGTCCAGTATGACCTGAACCCAACTCCCTGTGTCCTGGGAAAAACTTAACTCACTCTGCGAGGAAAACATGGCAACAAGGACATTTCTGCATTATAATCATGATCTGCATATCCCAGAAAGGAATACATTTCCTCCCTCCCTCCCATGACCACCCAAAGGCAGGCCATCAAATATGACTGGGGGAGGGGAGGGGAAAAGAGAAAAGGGGGATTAGTTAACACCGCTGAAGGAAGAATACATAAAGCAGTACCAGATCTTCAGGTAAATGTGTCCTGCCAAAACAAGCCCAGGAAGGATTTCATTGTGAACCAAGTATTGTATGTACTTGTTTAAACCAAGGACGGCTTTAGCAGTTTGGTTTCTCAAAAAATTAGTAATTAAAACAACCTTGGAGGTAATGTTTGGCACGGCATGAGCATTTATAGAAAAGTCAGGAAGAAGAGGATAATTCACAAACCTGTCTGGAAACAGCAGCCCCTAATCATTCCAGGTGCTAGTGACTACTCCATAGTAAGAGCAGTGTTCTCTGTACATGCTCAAAGGACATGCATTTATTGACCTCCTTTTTAAGGGCAGCTCCTGGCTCAAATATAAAATTGGTATAGGAGATTCTCTATAAGCACTTAGTGATCCCCCATTTGTGTGTATGTGCCCTCAAGCTGCCTGTCAACTTATGGCAACCCCATGATTTTTCTAGGGTTTTCCTAGGCAAGAAATATTCAAAGGTGGTCTTGGCAGTCGCTTTGTCTGAAATATAGCCCACAGCACCTGGTATTCTTTGGTGGTCTCCTATCCAAGTATAAACTAATGTGGGCTGAACCTGCTTAGCTTCCAAGATTAGACACAATCTGGTACCTAGGGTATATAGGCCCTAAGTGTTCCTCTATATCAGTGGTTCTCAAGCTGTGGGTCACAACCCTTTTGGGGTCGACCCTTTGACAGAGGTTGCCTAAGAACATTGGGAAAAAAACATATTTCCAAAGGTCTTAGGAACCGAGACACCAGTCTTCTATGGTTGGGGATCACCACAACATGAGAAACTGTATTAAAAAGTTGTGGCATTAGGAAGGTTGAGAACCACTGTTCAATATGATGATGATATTTTTTTAAAAAGATACATGATGTGTACACTCAGATATATCAACCTATGTCCTATCTCCAAAGCCTGTAGTTTCACTATGTGACTATGGAAGGACTGCAACAGCCAGAAAGATTTGGGAATGATGGACTTCATGACGAATATCTCCTCCAATTGCATGCTGTTCTTTAGCACAATCCCTTTGTCTTGCTCCTATCTTACTTGTCATTCTAGATCCACTGCTGCCACTTTACATGCACAGGTTCCCATATACTTACAGACTAATTTGGCTACAGAATCTGGCTCAGCTTTGAGACTCTGAGAATTGCTTGGCTCTTTCATGAGTCTCTCTGGACTTATCTCATTTCCTGGCTCCATTTGTTCTGGCCTGTTTCAACCCTGCTTCTGCTCATTCCTCATTTACTAAGACTTCCTATAACCTGACTCTGCCTGGGATTTTAAAGACCACCAGCAGACATGATTCCACAACAAGGTGTGCTCCTTTGCCAACAAGTGCTTCACACGCAAGATGGTTTTTCACAATACAGCTGCATAGCTTTGATGCTCACCTTGGGATATTGTCGGTTGCATACTTCTGCCAAATGAAGTCCTGTTACCACTCCTAACCTAGCTGCCAGACGCTGCAGGAGCAAACCAATGACAGTAGCCAGTAAGAGAACCCAGAGCAGCTGAAAGACACAAAAGGTAAAAACCAGATATGCTATGAAAACTCTTGGCAACCAGCCAACCAACCTGGGAGATTTTGCCCACTAAAGTGAGCTTGCATTTCTTCTTGAATTCATTCCAGCTTCGGGTTAAAAGCCATACACAGCATGGAGAACACAGCTTTCCAATGCACCTAGTTTTGGTTTCTGGAGTTTTGATTGATGAAGCACCATATTCCAGTTGTGTCTGTACTGTACTTCATCAGGGGCTGGCCTGAAGACAGAGTGCCCTCCCTCCATAACTGTCATCTTTCGGCCGTTGAGGGAGAGAGCAGGCCGGCCCAGCGTCATCAGGGGCTGGCCTGAAGATACAGTGTACCTTAATTGTAGATTTTTCTTGTACTGTTATATAATTTTCTTGTACACCGCTATGATCTATTTGGAATAGCGGTTTATAAATAAAACATATTATTATTATTATTATTATTATTATTATTATTATTATTATTATTATTATTATTACAAATATCAGCCTCCAAGAATTATGGGAACAGCAGACTTGGGACGTCACTTACACAACACACACACAGTTTCAAGGAAAAAACAAAATGTATACGTACTTCCTCTGCTACTTTAATGAACCAA
>NC_056523.1:172673623-172713965 GCF_019175285.1 Sceloporus undulatus | reverse complement strand
GCAAAACCATTTATTTCAATAATTCGGCTAGCTAAGGAGCAGGAAGCAAAGTGAGCCAGCTGGAGATGTGTGCCCTCCAAACCAGGATTTAATACTGTTTGTTTTCTTCTTAAGCAGTGCAATATTCTGCCTCTTTAACATTTAAAACAAATGTTTAAAAATTGAAAATTAATCTAGAAAAGCTGTTTGACTTACATGGCCTTATCACCTAGCTTTATGTTATTTTTAAAAATTCAGATTTTTGCCCGGGCTAAGAAATAAACGAAGCAAACAATTGCAGCAACTGACCTCCTAGATCTAAAGGACAGAGTGGGACTCAATTACAACATCATCTTAATCTATACAATGTGGAGGTGGGAGGGGGGATTGTGTGGTCCTCCAGAAGTTTGTTGAACTACAATTGCCAGCATTCCTCATCATTCGCTATGTTGATTAAGGTTCATGGGAACTGCAGTCCAACATCATTGGGATGGCCACATCAACTTCTGATGTATGGTAAGGGGGCAACATCCATTCATGTCAAGTCAGATTGGTCTCCTGGAAATTAACTACCTATGTTTCAGCATGACTCAGGCATGGCAAATGGCAATAAGGACTTGTTAGGAAAACACTTGTAACCTTCAAACACACACAACTCCATTAAACAATTTTTAAAATCTAGATTTAAAATACAGATTAAGGTAAATATCTGACAGTGAATAACTTTTTTATTAATAATATTACTTTAGTGCCTGGAATATGATTACTGTATATACTCATGTATAAGTCTAGACATTTAAGTTTAAAAAGTGACCCAAAAAACCCGTGTGTGTGTGTGTGTGTGGTGAAAGGCAAGAGTTTATTCTGCCCTGGAAGCACTGACCCCCTTTCTACTTTCTCATCCATCTAGCCTCTAGTATGAGCACATATAGTTATGTCTGTTGGAATTTTATAAGTTCTTTGGCATTGTTTTCCTTTCCTTCGCCCTTTACATCCTTACATGCCTCTAAGTTTTACCCTCGACTTATGCACGGGTCAAAATCCATAATTCCGGTCCCAAAACCTGCCCTCGACTTATATATATGAGGTCAACTTATAGTTGGATATATCTTTTCTACAGATGTGCTGACTACAGTGGGCTCTTGTTATCTGCTGAGGTTTGGTACCAGGATACCCACTGATACCAAAATCTGTGGATGCTCAAGTAAAATGGTATCCCTTCTATAAAATGGCAAATTCAAGGTTTGCTATTTGGAATTTATATTTTTTTTAAAAAATATGTTGAAGCTGTGGATGCTTGAATCTATGGATAAAGAATCCGTGGATACAGAGGAATGACTGTACTAATTCCTTCCCTCCCATTTATTGAGATGTACATAGATATTCAGTGGCTGGAGATCAAAGCTGTAGTTCAGCGTATTAGAAGGGTGCCGATCTCAAGCTGAGATATATTATTTTTCATCTCTGGAGTCCTTTGGAGAGCTTTGAAGGCTCAGAATCAAGTATTTCACAGCTACTTACCTTAAAGCCTGCAATAGAACCAGACTGCAGATCCGATTCAATGTTGCCTGGATCCAGGTAGGCAATACTCATGAGAAAACCTGGTCCAGTGAAGGCCCAGAGTTTTCGAAAACTGAACCATGGATGCTATAAAAATGAAGAGAATGAGGGGAAAATATTTAATCTCTCTTTTTCACAAAAAAGAAGAGGTTTTGAAGCAAGAAAAAAAATATGAAGGATAAAGCAACAAATAAAATTGCTATACTGTTGCTTCTTTATTATTAATTTCAGGAGAATCAATCTTGTTAGGACAGGCAAATTTTAAGAAATGTATATGCTGCAAGGTGCCTTGTATATAATGTAAGTGACATAGTGATGTCAGAATAGCTCTGCTGAACTACTTCCTGCTGGTAATGTAACTCAGGCGGGTTACAGACGGGCAAAAAGGGATGTACTCATGACGTCATGAAGGTAGAGCCTTCAGACGGGCTTTACCTGAATGCCGTCATGAATACGCCCCCCGCACGCCCTAAGCGGGAAGAAGCGGCATTAAAAAGGTGCTGCTTTTTTCCGCTTCTTTTTGATTTGATACGTACCTGCGCAGCTCAGTCTGTAAGCTGCTGCACCAATACATCAGAATTGCTACGCCGCAAATATAAGTTGCGTGTCAGCTGCGTCGCATAATGGGTCGGGTTCCCGGGACATGCGTGGTTTGCAGTCAAGCTTTAATTGCAACGTCCGCTGCCATGGAGCTGTGGAAGCTGTGGCACAGCTGCGGCACATTTTAAGCCTCGTAACCCTAACCCTAGAGCCACTTGTGCGCATGCGTTGCTAGAACCGCGGGAAGTTGTAAATTTTGCCGGCTGATGTTTTGGTTGTAGAAAGTGAAAAGGGAAAGTCTGGGATTTAAAGTGACCCCCTACACACATTCCTGCGCCATTTTCACCTGGGAACGGGCACAGTTCGGCTGCTCCTGGCACAGCTGTGTGGCGGCTCCCCTTTGCCACCAGGCAGGATGGCTCAGCCATCCACCAGCACCCCGAAAAAAGGCAGGGGGACGTCTTGGTCTCATACTGAGACGGCTGACATTATAGCTATATGGTCCCAGAAACTGAAGTAACTGCAGAAACTGGAGCAGTCCTACCTGAATGCTGACACATATCGAGAAGTGGAAGAAGCCATGAGAGCTGCTGCACCGGTACACCAGAATTGCTACGCCGCTACTTTAAGTTGCCCATTTAAAAGCTCCGTCGCATAGTGAGTTGGGGTCTTGGAACATGCGCAGTTTGCAGTCAGGCTTTAATTGCAACGTCTGCTGCCATGCAGCTGTGGAAGCTGAGGCACAGCTGCGGCGCATTTTAAGCCTCGTAACCCTAACCCTAACCCTAACCCTAACCCTAACCCTAACCCTAACCCTAGAGCAACATGTACGCATGCACTGCTTGGAAAGTTTGAACTTTAAAGTGCACCCCTACACACATTCCTGTGCCATTTTCACCTAACAATAAAAAACGCTAAAACTGTAAATATTGACATATGTACAAAGGAGGTGAGGGGAGATGGCAGGGGGACAGCGGTGGCAGCGGAGACAGCTGTGGCTGCGCATTGCAGATTCAGCAGGAGCGCGGGGACCAAAGGAGAGGAGGCATCCATGATGCTGGTGACATTGGCAACGTGCAAGTGGACAAGGATGCCAACACCAGCTGGCAGGAGACCACCATTGTTTTTGGGCAGAGCGGGGGGAAAAGTTTAAAGGGGCTTGGGCGCTTTAAATGCGCACATAGGCTTTCTGCCGCTGCTTAGCGCTGTAGCTGCGCAGCTGCGCATCCAGTAGCCGGCAAAAGGAAAAAAAGCCGCGGTTTGGGCCGCCCGTGCGGAAGCTGCCTCTCTTTTTGCGGCGTCCTCCGAGGCGGCGGTTTGGAAACTCCGGGTCCGAAACGGACCCAGGTGAGGCGTCTTCATTGCCCCCCGTGTGGAAGCTCCAACACCTGAAGCACGCCCCCGGGGCGGGCCGTCTGGAGGCTCCGCATTCAGCTAAATACACCTCCAAGACGTCCTCCCCTGCCCGTCTGTAACCCGCCTCAGTCTGACTATTTCATGTGAGAAATATTTCAAGTGAGCACTCTCCTCCTAAATGAAAAAACACAAATGCAATCACACATGTATATGCACTGTGTTTATGTTTTAGAGTTGAGACACTGGAAAGAAGGAATGCACACATCAACCTTTTACCTACAAAGAATTCTTCAATAGCTTCTTCTTTTAAGACTTTGTTCGTTTAAAGTTAAAAGCAAAAAATGTGAACCCTTTGCTCATAAAGGAATGGCAAGCCTTGGATAATGTCTCTCCTAATCATACACTGTTTTGATTTTCCATGTCCAACCCTTTAGTTAAAGAAGGTCTTTGTGGTCATCAGCTGAAGGGGCTGATTCTTTACCAGCTAGCTACTTTTGCCCATCCTGCTGTTCTCCAGAATGAGCAGCAAGCTCTCTGGTCATTTCAAAAATTAAAGACAGTCGCTATTTATCTTCACAGAGCCCTATTGTGTTCCTTCAGTCAGCCATTGCACTGATGATGTTAGGAAAGAAAATGACTGTTGACTGCCTTCTACCTCTGGCAACTAACAGTAAGGAACCAAAAGCCACCTCTCATGGAGTTGGCTTTCAAATCACATCAGTCAAATGGGGTGGTGCATGCAGAAAAGAAACAGAATTTTGAAATAGACCACCTTGCAAATGGTGGAACAACTGAAAATAAAATCTACTGAGAGCCACTTTGATTAATAAGCCCAGTGCAGTGGCTGCCAATCTGGTTCCCCAAATGTCACTGGATTATAACTTCCAAAGTGCCTGACCACTGGTCATGCTGGTTGGGGCTGTTGGGATTCTCAAGTGCAACAACATCTGGAAACCACTGGACCAGTGCTTCTAAAATTCTGACAGCCAAAGCATGCTTCCCTTAGAGATAAACACTGGTGGCAATCTTTGTTCTTAATGGCTGAAGCAGTTTATTTTTAGAGCAACATACCTTAGCCTTGGCCCCTCTAGATGTTTAGGAATCACTCCCACCAGTCTCAGCCACAATAGTAAATAACCAGGGATGATGGAAACCACAGTCAACATCTGGAGGGCACCAAGTTGGGGAAGGCTGAAGAAGTGACTCTCTGAGTTTCTGAGTTTCATTAATCATGCTAACTGCAAAGCAGCAAGCTCAGAGCAATGACCTGTGTAGAATACCAAAGGGCAGCCTCCAAGGAAGAGTTAGTTCTGAAATATGCTCCTATCAGAAGCAACTGAAAGATGCAATCATACCGTATGCAGAATGGCACCTCTTACTAACAGAAGCTGATTGATGGATGCAAGGCAAAAGTGAACAATCACACAAGGACACAGTGTGCAGCCTCCTCCATATGTAGTGGCCTTAGCACCTGGTAAATTGTCCAGATTTCAACTCACCCTATCCCAAAGGAGAAGGGGCAATATGGCTCACCTTTTCATCTTCAGGTATAGGTACTTTCTGATCGAAATAGGTGGTAAATTCATCTGTGGAGTCTGAACGTTGGGCTGTGTTACTATAAATGGTGCTAACGCCATCTCCAGAGGAATCCTCTGTAAATCAACAACATAAATTTTGGTAAAGAGTAGGAAAAATAATACAATGCACAGGCCATGTATACCATGTTGCTGACCCACCCCAAAATGCAGACTGAAAGTGTTAAAACTCTATTGCATGGTAATAATTCAAAAATGTTATAACTCTATACTATGGTAATGTATTGATTCTGAGTCTAGTAAAGCATATGCAGGAGAATACACTGACCTCTAAAGACCTGGGATTCAGTCTGAACAGGAGCCCTCAACCCCCGTGCCCCCAGTGTAATAGAATCAAAACATAATTTTATAGAGAACTGTTGCAGAAACAGATAAAATCAAGAGGATGAAGTGCTTTGCATGTAACATCCGCATTTGCATGATTCATCATCATCACACTGCCTTCATTATCTTAGAGTCCTAGGAAAATATTTATTTAAAAGTCTTAATTAATTCCCTTATCTGGGAATAAGCCACAACAAACGCAATAGATTTATTTTTTAATATATATAGGAAAGTATATAGGACTATGCTGTTAGGTTATCAAGATTATGGGAAGGAGGTTAATCACAAGTGGCAATATCTTATCACATAACAAGACGCCAGAATTAAAAATGCTTAAGACAATCCACTTTCTGAATGTCTTTCAAGTGTGTATATGCATTATGGGATCTCATTTATACAACAAATTTGGGTTCCAACAGAGTCCTGCTTCTCATTTATAAAAATGATTTCTCTCCAATTCTTTCAAGATGGCTTCAAAGTTGTTAGACACCTTCAGAAGACACAGCTGAAAGCTGTTCCAAAAGCAAATCTTTTGAAAATGGATTTTTAAAAAGCCTTTCTCTAAATTCAGTCATTAACTCTTCTGTTGCATGTTGATGGCCAAACAGCAGTAAAGAAGGGCCAAAGAATTTTCAAAGGTGAGAGAAAAGTAAAGAGTGTGCTTTTTTATACTGTTCACCAATTCTCCACCATGACAAGGGGGAAAGCAGAACACAAGCATTTATAATGTTAGCTGGGCACCTGTGCATAACAAATACAAATAATGACTTTTAAGGCTTAAGCCCCATCCCACCTCACATACACCAAATTTGACAGCTCTTCATTCTACATGGATGTTGCCACTTAAATCATTATCCCAACATTTAGGGTTGCTCCAGAGCAGACCTGTGGAAGTTCACAAGTCTGCAGCAGTGATCCAGTGAGGTGCAAAGTCTATGCAAAGCTATCTTCATGCAGTGACCAGGGAAAGTACTTTCTTACTGTAGTTCACTTTCAATACTCTACTTGCTGGCTAACAGTCCCACCAAACTTCCAGAGAAATCCTTGCACAGCATGTTCCACTGCCTAGCTGTAACTGTCCTTACAGTTGTTTCTACCCTTACCCTTGTAAACCAGGCCTCTCTGCAATTTGAATATGTGTCCCCTGATATCCCCCCTTCCTACTCTAGTTTAATGTAGTACCTCTGACTTTGTCACTTGCCTATCGCCCACTCACTTTTCTTTCTCTCTCTTTGCTTACCTTCCGATACTTAAGATTTGTCATTAGGAATCTACATACCAAAAATCAGTTATTGCCAGCTCTTTTTGCTTCAGATGTAAAACATGTCTTTCACTTGAAGCTCTCTTATGATGTTTGTTTAGTGAGAGAAGCACAGATATTCTGACCAAGCCCAACCACTACACACAATTTTCTATAAAATCTCCACAAACACCTTAAATAATTGCCACAGAATGGCCTTTGTACTCTTCCTGTGAGATTCCTGCTGGAAAAAGATGCCTGCTTAAATGGACTTTTGGTCCAGCCCAGTAGAGCTACACTCAAGTGTAAATGTTCATCTCCTTATCAAGCCTTGAAAGTTAATCTAGCTGCTTTTAAGCTGAAGTTGGTGAATCCAATGACTTCTGGTACAGATCAGATCTTGTTTTTAAACTGTGGGAAGTGCTGAGAGAAGAGCTGCCTAAATACACCCTTCCACCCATTTGAGTAGTGGAGGGCAACTAGAGGTGCTTCAAACTATAACTTCTATCAGCCCTACTCAGTCTAATTCATAGTGGATGAGTGATGAAAGTAGTAACCCAGTATCACCACATTCCCAATCCTTGTCTTAGCTTCAACATGTTCTGTGTAGAGGTAGTCAAACAAAAGTTTTTCTTAAAAAACAGTTTCTTTTTATTGCCCAAGGAATAAGTTACAAGAGACAAAAAAAAAATTAATAATTTTGTACCCAGTCCTCAAACTCTATTCTACTATTTTCCAACCTGCACCACAGATCCCCGCATTCTGACTGTACTCACTTTTGTATTCAAGCTTGTATTCTTTATGTGGCATGCTGCTTCTGCTTCCAGAGGCGAAGGAAGCACAACTTCACTTACATCTGCTTCCTCAAAGGTGCAGAAGCCACCAATTTATAGTTTAAAATGGGAACACGTACATAAAGTTTTCTATTGCAAGAACGCACTTGGGTTTCTCCTCCCACACCTCCACTTTCCCCACCTCCTACATGAGAGGAGACGCTACTCCACCAATCTGTTTACATGATGGATTTAAAGGTACAGCCGCATTGTGTAATGAATACTATCACCAATGGAAGAAGAATTCTACCTCCTGAAGAGCCAAACTCACCTTGCCCACATAGTTAAACAAAGCTGGGAAAGTCTAGGGAACAGTATGTAACACACAGGATCAACCGGTTGGCAGCAGCTTCCCTGAAGTTATGCTCAGAAAAGTTGGCTACATGACAAAAAAAGGATAATACACTGCTTTGGCAGACAACAAGAATCTGGAATGGCCTCTTTTGGAAGGTGTGTAGGCTGCAGAGCAAATTTAGGTCAGTAATGAAAGCATTTTGTTCTACAAAAAACAAGGGGAACCAACTAGCAATCTTTGTCCACAACCTGTCATGTTGGATTGCTTAGTAGAGGCTAGCATCAAGAAGTGGCAGCAATCTTACATAATATTGGGGAACTGGTAATTTCATCCTGGTGACCAAGGTATGACACAGAGAATGGGAATTCTACAGCCTTACTTCTGTAAGGAATCCAACACAAAAGCAGCAGCAGTAGATTTCTGCCTTCACAGGTAGTCTCCAAATTGGAGATTTTGTTGATTCTTTTGTGCTACTAAGTGTGGCAAGCCATGGACATTGCTGCACCTATAAAAGATAACACAAACCATTTTGGATCTCTTCTGTCATCTTTGAACTGCCCATCCACTGCTCTATTTCCATCTTCTCTTGTTACTATATCTTTGTGAAACCATCTCGCCCACTTCGAGAATAATGGTTTCACTCATGGAAATAATGATTTGACAGAAGATTCCATAATCCCTTGCTTAGTTGAGAAACAGAAGGAAAAAAAATATTAGGAGGACATTCTGGGCTAACCAAAAAGAGATGGCTATGTTTAAGATACAGAACATAATTCTGACTCTCCTCAGTTTTCAGAACTACCACCTTTTTCCTGATGGAAGAACTCTGAATATTTTCCTCTTAAACAGCTACCAAAAACACAATCTGTGCAGTATTTTCCAGAATGATACTATAGTAAGGAAACATGGCTCATTGAATGTTTGGAAAAAGGCAGCCACTCTAAACCCTCTTGACTCTGATGTTTGAAGGTTTGTGTGAGGGCTTTCGTTTGTCTTTGGCCTGAACACATGGTCTAAGGAGGTGGTGAGCCCAGTATGCTCTTCTAGCATGTTTTCTTTTGTCTCTCAACTAAGCAAGGAATTATGGAATCTTCCACCAAACCATTATTTCCATAAGTGAAACCAGTCACTAACTTGCTTGGGGGCTCAACGGTCAGCCATTAGTTCTATAGAACTGCCTCCTCAGTCTTTGGAGCTCAGTTCTGAGGACCAGTGCTCCACACTCTGCAGTATGTGTGGTTGCATCAGTAACAAGGTATTACTGACTGAAAGGGGTGGATAAACAACAACTGAAGGGACAGAGGAAGAAGGACCTCTCATTATTTGCTACAATGTGTGTACCGTATTTGTTTTCTTGCTAGAAAAACTCACTGACTACGCTTGCAACAAGTGCAGACTAGTGACCCTCTTAGAAGGCCAATGCACAGCAGCTACATGTTGAAACTCTTCAACTTATCAGAGAACATGAGGGCCTTCCGGGTAGAACAGATGGAGAATTGATCCTACAAAACCAACAGGAAGAAACTGCCAATGAAAATGAAGATGGCTGTAATAGTGAGGTAGTACCCTGGAAGACAGTCACTGTCAGGAGCAGACTGTGCATGGATCTGGAACTGGTCCAACTAAGCAACTGCTTCCTACATCTTCCTGAGGATAATGGTGGTGAAGAGGAGCAAAGAGAACAGCAGCAAGAAACACTGCATGCCAGAGAAGGAGCCAACCTAACCATCAAATGCAACAAGAAGAAAAGAAAGGTGCTGGCGATTCATTACTCATGGGATTCATTGCTCAGAGGTACAGTGGGAACTGTGTGCCAGTTATTATAAAATCAAGGCCATTGATAAAAATCTCAATCTAAAGAAAAGAAAAAAAAGGGATAAGACATTAAAGTACCAGAGGGTAATTAAAGTTGTTGGTAGAAGAACTGGTTGTTAGATGTTTTTATTAAATTTAGAGAGGCTAGGTTCAGATATAATGAACACTTGCTTATTTTAACCAATTTATATTATTACCTATTGTTTTATACTTATTTTGTAGATTGTACACCGTTGGCAGGTTTCATTTTTATTGATTTTATCATTTCTATGTACAGCGCTATAAAATGAACAACAACAACAACAACAACAACAATAATAATAATAATAATAATAGTCAAGTTTTTTGGTTTGCCGAATTCTGCCTTGTTGCTGTGTCAGCACCACTGCAAATAAAAAATGGACTGTTAGCCAGGCACAATTAGAAACCATAGTTTGTTGACAGATTATAAAGTCTGATTTATTTAAACCACAGCTAGCTGTTATGTTTGAATGCAGAATCGTGGCTTGTCCTTGACCAGTTTTCTCCACTCTGAAGGAAAAAAAGGAGCTGACAAAAAGGCAGGAGAGAAATGGGTCAGAAATGAAGAAGACAAGCCACATTTTGTTTGCTTATATATGGAATGCTATGGCTAAAGAATCAAACCATGGCTAACATAAGCCATGATTTAACATACTGTGCTAACAAAGCCATTCATTGGAAGATGGCATGCCTTAAGCTTTCATGTGTAATGTAAACTGCAAAGTTTAACAGACAAGCAGTTAACCATTTAAAATTGCTCAGAATTTTAAAAAAATCTACAACTAGCATAATTAGCATATCTTCTGCAACATGAATAATTGATGGAAAAAACATCATGTGGTGTTAGTAAAAACACTAGGAGATAGAGAAGACTATTAGTCAAGCTCCTTTATGCCTGTGAATCATTCCACCAGTGGATTCTATGCATGCGAAAGAGAACCAAAAAATGTTAGTTTAGAACACTATAGAGCACTGTAAAACTTCATACAGAGCACAAGAGAGTGTCTTGAATTAATGACATGGTAAAGATTGAGGTTTTGGTGGGGAAAAGAAGCATATGACCTCAGATGGTTTAAGATTTAATCGACATGGTCTATTGTTTAACCACATACAGGCACACCGCAGTTAACAAAGCCTCTGAGAGTGAGGTGTCCATGCTATAAAGACTTTTTATGTGTGCACAGGCTTCTATTCCTCCCCATTCTTTTTCTACCTGGAAGATTTTTTTTAACTGCAGTGTTCACATTGGGGGGATGGGGGGGGGGGGGGCTGGAAAATAATAGACTTTTGGTGTCAGGTTGCAGCACTGTGCCTGCAGTAAAGAATGCAATAAAGCTTGAGCTAGGAAGTGATGGGATTCTACTCTACTAGGTCATGTGTGCCTGCTTACAACAGGCAAGATAAGCAGCAGCTTCCTCCAGAATTGGTTGCTGAGCAAAACAGAGAAAAAGGGAGAGCAGATAAGCCTGCCTAACCAGCTAACCCCAGCATGTTAAACAAGCATAGATCTTCTGGCCACCATAATAGAAGTCATTAAAACAAAAAGAGGCTGAGAGAGAAAAAGTCATCGGTTGATGTGTTCTGGAAGAAGCCTTAAATAAATAATGTATATAAAAATATTATCATTAGAATTTACTGCATTAGCTGCAATCAAATTTTATTGGGGGGGGTTGCTGTTTTAGATTATGTTTGTTAACTTTTGTATGTTTCAATTTTAACTTTGTAGTGTTTTAATTGGGTTATTTTAATTGTCTTTTAAAAAAATGTTTTAATGTGTTTTTATCTTGTGAGCCGCCTTGGGTCCCTTAAAGGCGGCATAGAAATAAAATAAATAAATGATAATAAATAAATCTTTTTTGGCTTTGATGCAGCCACTGCAAATATTCCAATTCTTTCATCATCAACAACCATTACATTAGCCAACAAATGCTTTACTTTACATAAAGAGTAGGGAACAGATGATCTGTGGGCCGCATGTTGCTCTGAATATCTTAGTGCCCCTCACTTCACACCTACACTGCATTTCTTTCCTCCCTTCTTAAAATGAGAATCATGCTCCCAGAAGTATACAAGATGTGTGATTGAATTTTAAAACAAGGAATGTATGCTCCCCCATATACACCCAATTCAAATTCAAGCAATTTTTGAAGGGGGGGGATACCGCAACAACCCCCTGGAAGTTGACGTCTACTTCTGATGGAGAGATACAGCCATAGTAAGTCTCTGGGCAGGAGGAACTGGTCACTGTACCCACTAAAGTTGCTCTTGATTTAGACAGAGCAGTATTAGACAAGCTGGTTAGCAGATTTCCTCACAGTTTATTATTGTCAACTTTTCTAGATATCCAGATGTTGCTCTCTTAAGAGTTTTGCAATATCATCTATCTCAACGATGAGCTCGATCTAGAGCAGTGATACTCACAGTGGAAGTCCATAAGCCATCTTATGGCAAGTTTCCAGGAAAGAAAAAAAAACTGTAGCCAACGGGCACAAATATGACAGCGGTCCCTGGCACATGAGGGAAGTAAGTGTTGGTCCCCCAATGTCAGATAGCTTGAGGTGCACTGATCTATACACCTATAAGTCATGGTGCAGTGTCGGTCTTTCGTACATCTTGCTTCCTGTACTCTGCAACCCAAGGCAAATTTCCTGACTGCCAGATACCAAAGGCCACTGTTGCAATGTTTTTGCTGCTGAGAGTGTTGTGGAGTCATTTTAATCCATTAATTTAGAACAAAAATAACTTGTATTAGTCACCATTTACCATTATTATCATCACATTAAGAATGCTCTTGAAGCAAATTCTGCTTTTAGCAGTGTGATCCTAGCTGCATTGTTAGTCAGAAGTAAGGCCAATTCAGCTCAACAGAGCTTACTGAGAAGCCAGTTTGTATACATGACTGTAATGTTATGGTACAATCCTTTGGTCCCTAGGAGAGCATCCCAGGGACTGTAGACTTCCCTTTTGGAAAGCAAGGAAGGAGATTGTCTGGGAGTGGAACAGGGGTAGTAAAGGAATCTCTGCTGTTCCCCTAAAGAAGGAAGCCACTTCCATTAAATGTTCTAGCATAGGCTATTAGAGGCCTACATGGTTTTGAAAATCATTCACCACTTTCCTTCTTTTCCACCAGCCGGTTTCTGCTGCTTGAGTGGTTAACACTGAGATGCAACATTCATGATTCATTCACATATAACTACACACCATATTTTGATAGAGAAACTTCTAAGGAAGACGCTTGAGGAAGTAGAAGAAATTAAGCCAATGCCAGTAAGTTTAAAATATGGTACTCACTTTTAACTCTCAACTCCCTTGACAGATTTTAACTCTTTCATTCTAAGTAAGAAGACACTTGCAGAAGCAGATAAACGTTCAGATAAAGATTCTGAATTGAGAATTTGTTTCAGTTTTCTTCTCATGCCAAAGAAACCACAAAGGTACCTTGACAAATAAGGAAGTTGATCTCTTGCATACAAACAGAAAAAATGTGATAATCAAGGAAAATATTATGCTTTTCACCCAAGGAAAGATGGAAGGGCTTCAAGTTCAGACTTAATTGCCAACTCCCTTGACAGGTGTATGTTAAGAACAGTTATATGCTAATAACAGGTAGGAACTATTCCATGTGGTTGTGTCAAAACATATTAAGAAGACTGAGCTTAAATACAATTTCAATTGGGAAGAAATCCATCTAAATCCTGAAATCATTTAGAAGTCATTTCTCCACCATAAAGAAGAGCCATGGTGGTTGGGAGTGATGGCTAGGATAGCATTCATTCTCTGTTAGTCATCAAGAAAAAAAACATATGCAGTTGTGAAAACAACTTCCACCTACAAGACAAAGATAAAGGTGGACAATACTGCACAACATATACTCTCCTAGAACACAGAGGCTGAACCCTGAACCCACTGAGGAAATTCAAAGACAAAGCTGCATTAGTCTGGAAAATCAGTATGCAAAGGGATCGTGTACCATCTTTGAAATCAACTGAAAGAGAGAAGCTAGAGGAATCAGCTTTTATTTACTTGAGTCTGCTTCCTCAGATACATGGAGTGGATGGTCCAGAGACAGACTTATATAAACAGGCTGTGTGTGATAATAGCAATAGAAATGCAAACTTGTGGTTATGTAGATGAGGTGACAAGTACAGTTTCAGGGTCACTAGGGGATTAAGTCACCATTCATATGGTCATCTACTCACCTTGATTTTAGGCAATATCCTACTTCCTGACTGCATCTAAGGAAGTAGGCTTAAGTCTATGAAAGTTCAGGGTACCAGCTTCAAAGGTGCTACAAGAAACCATTGAGGAAAGGAGTTGTAGCTCAGAGGCAGAGCAGAGACTTTGTAAAATTCAATGTTCATTCCTAGGAGGGAAAAGACCAGCAGCAGAGAACCACTGCTAATCAGTGCAGAGCAGAGGTGGACAGAGTGCTGGTGTTTATTCCTTAGGAGTCCCAGTGCAATGGTGAGCGGAAAGTGGGGGCAAGGGGAGGATTCAGCTGTCCCAGGTCTGGTGCAAGGCATGTGCAGCCCCCAGAGCAGCAGATGCTACCAACCCCACTGCAGACAACACTGAACAAGATCAGTCCAAAAGATATTAGGTTTAATTTTACTATGGAACAAGGCAAAAAATCACAATGACAACTTAAGTTACAGTCTTCATCTTGTGAAAGGTATTTGGTAAAATGATTTCTCTTTCAGAAGGGTGGGGGCTGAAATAGCTGCGGAAGAGATTATTTAAACATAGTCATACCTAATGTGAGTCCGTTAAAGCCAAACTACTGTTAAGTCTTTGCTATCAGGTCAAAGAAGATCTATACTTGCCTAACACAAAAATTATCTCCAACTCCCATCTTGTGTTAGGGAAGATTAAACAAATGAAATGCTGAGAGAAATTCTGAGAAAGCACAGAGAACATAAAGTAGGTTATGGTTTCCAGCAGTATAGGCCATTTAAAGCAATTCAAAACAAACTGAAAGTGTTCATTACAATGGCTGGAAGATGGTGATAATGTAATCTTGGGAGGTCATAAAAATTATCATGTGGAACACTGCTGGGTGGTTTACAATGTGACAGACAAAAAACATATAGAAAAACTCTTCAAATTGCACAATTAGTTGCCTATAAGAGACTTAAGCTGATGAGGTTTAGTTGCAGCAGGTGACCTTCAGTTCTTCCAATGTTAGTCTTAACCAAACTGTCTTATTGATTTACCATATAATGCTTCCTGCTCCTTCCCAGGTGTCATGGCAGGAACCTTCTCTCCTGAATTATGATCTTTAGAAGGAGTCACATTAACTGCAAAAAGAGCAAAGAAATTAAATTCACAATTAGGCCAAGATTACACAAGAAGCTGCCATAGGCAGGAACTGTGTGTACATTTTTTGAACTCTTATTGATCTTCTTCCCCTCTCCTTGGGAAATCAGGCCTGGAGAAAGCAGATACAATAGAAAATTTAGATATATGACCGTGAAAGAAACAGGGATAGATGAAATATAGAATCATATGGCCAGACTGTGTACAGCACATGTCTCTTGCTAAGCTGCATTCATCAAGATGGAGGTTGCTGATGCACAGGGAGATGTTTGATACAAACCTGAAAGAGAAGGGATGTTGGAATATGCAGGGTATGTTGAGTGACTTAAAGCACTAAACAAGGCATCACCCACCAGGAGCATAGCATAAGAAATGTGCCATGAAAGGCAACATCTCGTCAATGAAATCCTTATTAGATGGACCTGTCATTCCACAAGCCTTCCCCACCACCCAATCCATACAAAAAGCAGAACACCAAGATTAACATGGCAGAGTACATCAAGAGGCCCACAAAGCAGGTAATTTCTCATTTCTGCCCTACTTTACACTTTGTAGCTTGTCTCAACTGCTTCATTCCTTAGTACTCTCTTCAGGCATCTGGTAATCATGTTTACTCCACATGCATTAACTCTGGCTCCCTCCATTTTTGCTTTTCTCAAGCAAAAGTGAAGCGAATCTCTACATGAGCAATTTTTTCTGCATTCTGTCCTGCATTCAGAGCAGGCTCTCCTCTTCAGACACATCATTTTCACATGAAGAATACAAAGATGGATGGGATGGGGCTAGCATGTACCCCTCCTCCCATGTGGCACGCATATATTTATTGCACACCCGAAAAACCATGGAGGGCTAAGGTTTATCAAGCAAGGGTTATCAAGCAAGTTCCTGAGTTTCAAGCACTCACATCTTGCTCACTCCAATCTGCATGAATACGTCATCAATACTCGGTTAGACCTATAAGTGCAGGTTTCCATGACTGCAGTTATCTAGCTGTGGTCTCTGCTATATAGACATTTTTACGATTTCTACAAATTCTGAAGCTATAGCTGGAGAAAATTCAGGTTTTTTTTAAAACATGCAATACCTGCTTTCTTGTCCAACTGAAACTTACCAAACAGCTGAACAATATAAAATGTGTAATTTGTAACTACATGTAAAGCTACCATTTGGTATAGTTATGAAATTTACAGGACAATTCTATGCACATTTCTTTAAAAATCCACTTGGTTTAGTGACAGCTACTTTCATGTAAGCACACACAGGACTACAGCCTCAAAAATATAAATGCCTGAGTAAATGCAAAACTGTGAGTACAGTCTGGTGGTGGAAAGAGAGAATGAAGAGAGCAAGTGCACACATAACAATCTGCAGTACCCTACAGATACATATCTCACATTTTACCTTCTCAAATACAGAGAAAAATAAATACTAAAAACGTAAACCACAAATCTTATAGTCAACAACAGAAAGCATTATTATTGTTTTACAGCTGAGATGTGGCATTAAGCTGGTCAGCAACAAAACTGAAGCTAATTCTAACGTTTTGTATGTGTACAATGCTATAAATATATAGCTTCCCCAATGCTATAAATTTACATCAATTTATATTGCATATTTTTAATCAGTAAACTCATATATATATATATATATATATATATATATATATATATATATATGAAAAACATACCAAAAAAACCACAACTAACTAAAAGAAAAAGTATCTTGTGACATTCCCTAGAATTTCCGAGTTTTTCATTGAAGAAATTGAAAAATGTCTGGGGGAGGGGGAAATCCTAAAATTGCCAATTTTCCTTGTTGCTTCTTATCTCCAGCTATAAGTGCTAATGACTTTTTAGCTCCTTTAAGATGTTCCTAAAATTGAAATTGCCTACAAAAAGTAGGTACCATGATGCACATGTGATGGGAATGTAAATGTGCAAGGAAATTTTGGTCTGATATACACAAGGAAATGGGGAAAAAATCATAAACACCAGGATTGATTTGGAACCATTGCTATTCCTTCTGGGGATGACTAACAAAGAATTAGAACATAAAGCAGGAAAGATCTATTTTATTTAATGTCGGCCGCAAAATCGGGATTGGCTAAAAAATGGAAAAACAAGGAAGAACCCACAATAAAAGAATGGATTACTAAAATTTATGAAATATTGGAGATGGATAAAATTAACAATCTTAATGAGAGAAGGAAACATCAATTGCTATAAGAAAGATTGGTTGCAGTTATAAATTATCTTTCTAAAGAAAGGGAAGAGAAAAGTTTAATTGCTTTTGAGAATTAGAAATTTATCCTCAGGTGGTCTCTGTGGGAAACGAAATTAAAAAATATGAATGTTCTACAGTTGATATAAGAATAGGGGCATGATAATTATGAATGAATTTAAGAACCCAAGAATAATGATAAAGATAGATTGGTTATAATAAAATAGATGTATTAAAATATATTAAAAAGTTAAAATAGGAAAGTCAAATATTTAACAATATTATATTCACAGTAAAGGAAGGGAAGTCTCTTTTAAATGTGTTGTTGTATTTATTTATATAGAGAAGTGTTTATGGGTTTTTTATTTGTTTTGTTTTTGGTCTTCTGTCTTTGTGATATCTCATTTTTCTCTCCAATGTACAAGTAGTTGTAAATGTTTTTGTTTTTTATCTAATAAAAAAAAAGATGTTCCTAAAATAGCTTCCTCCCACTTATGGGTCATACATTCGCTGTTTTTTAGCATAAATCATCTCACTCATTCCAGGTTTGTTATTCACACTATGGATCCGCATCGATCCACATTCTGCGAGTTTGGTTGCTCACCCATGCAAGTATTCAAATAAATATGGAGTCCATGATGTGTTAATGCATTCAGAATCCCTTTCTCAGTATGCAGTGTTTTATCCCAGGCCTATTCAGATCGGTTATTCACACTCCTGATGATGTAGGTCTTTTTTAAAAACTCAGGGAAACCCCTGATATCAATTATCCTGAATTAAATGGGGGTGGTGGCAACCCCCCCAACTGAATCAGGTGGATTCAGGATGCACAAAAGATTTGACCTGGATTATTTTCACAGTGTGAATAATCCCTTAAACTTTCCTGAAGCCGAAGGAACTCTTCCTTCCCAATAAACACTGAACTCTGCACATCTCAAGACTCTGGTGGAGGTTACTAAGTTGTGCCAACTCTTTCTTTGGTAAAAGTTTACTGTTCGCTCTATGGGGCTAGGCAAGTGTGCATGCTTTAGATAAGGAGAGTTCATGGGAAACTCAAATCACCTCCTTTACAGGCAGATCCCTTTCTTTTAAAATTATATTGCCCAATTACATTAATGTGACAGAAAAACATTTACTTGTTTTGTAAAACCGTTCTCCAACATGGACAGTGTGTACTAATCAGGCACATTCTGTGACACATCCATTTTTCAGGAATTCAAATTCTGCTCTAGGCAAGGCAAAACTCAGTGATTAAACATGGAGAAAAATGTAAAAACATGGCCTGCAGTTTTCAGGATCCAAACCATTTTGGTTTTATTAGGAGCAAGGAATAGCAATCATGTGAGGAGGACAGGCAAGGGGTCCAGCCCTACAAAGCCTTACTGAAATCAAAAGAGCAACTGTTTGTGTTGTGTGCCTTTAAATAGTTTCCAACTTATGGCAAGCCTAAGGCTCATGTAGTTTTCTTGGCAAGATTGTTCAGAGGAGGTTTGCCACTGACTTTCCCTGAGGCTGAGAGCATGTGACTTGCCCAAGTCACCCAGTGGGTTTCATGGCCAAGCTGGGAATCGAACCCTGGTCTCCAGAGTCATTGTTCAACACGTGCTGGCTCTAGTCAAGGTGAATTTCATTCTGAATATCTGTGCAATTTCTTATATCAGTGCTGAAAACAGAGGGGGATAGCAGGAGTCAAATTTAAACCATTCCCAATAGTGCTTTTCCTTTATACAAGTAAAAACAGATTATATATGATGGTGGGGGGGAAACTAATCATGGGTTAGCAAGGAGGCATCAAGCAAAACTAATAGGAACATAGCTAAATTAAAAAAAATATTTTAAAAATATAAGTTTATACTCCAATTTAATGTACGTCTTTTCAAAATTACAGAATTGGAAGAGACTACGAGAACCATCCAGTCCAGCCCCTGCTATGCCGGTAGATACAATCAATGCACTCCTGGCTGATGGTCATCCATCTTCTGTTTAAAAGCCTCCAAACATAGAGACTTGGCCACACTTGGCTCTAAAAGTGGCAAGGGAATCATTCCACAAGAACTGTCTCATTCTGGTAAAAGCAGGTTGCTAAACTATAATCTTAGCAGGTTTTTAAACTCCATTCACTGTCCCTCAGTACACTGCAAATCCCAGGATTCCATAGGATATAGCCAGGTGGTTAAAGTGTAATCATAGCATATACAGTAATCGGATAGTGCAAAAGGACCTTGAGCAGAGCCTTTCTGTTTCCTGGAAGCCCAGGAAGTCATGGAAGAGTTCTTCCCCTGCCATCATTACCCTGGCATTCAGAAGCATACAACCTCTGAATTTGGAGATACTTTTATCTATGTTGACAAATAACTACAGTGGGCCCTTGTTATCCTCTTGGGTTTGTTTCTAGGACCCACCATGGATAACAAAAACTGTGGATACCCAAGTCCCATTAAATACAATGGCATAGTAAAATGGTTTTCCCTTCTATAAAATGGCAAAATCAAGGTTTGGTATATGGAATTTACACTTTTAAAAAATATTTTCAAGCCACGAATACTTGAATCTGTGGCTAAAGAATCCATTGATAAGGAGGACCAATTGTATTGCTGTAATTGGTAATATGGAAGAGTTTTCCCTGAAGTCTTACTGATATGATTTGGTCAGACTTGCATGATATCCTTTGACTCCTTTTGCTACATCTCTCCTCACTATTAATGCCATCCCATTTCTGTGTAGATTTTCATTTCCTGAGTAAAACACTGCAATTATCAGACACAAAATGTCCCATTCCTGTCTACTTTAGCTCACTTACTCCAAGTATTGCTATGTTTATATACCCTATTTATTATTTTATTATGTCTAGCTTCCCCTGATTCATGCTTTTCACATTCCATGTTCCTATAATACGTGTTGTGCTGCTTCAGACTTTCCTTTCACCTCTGAGCACATCAACAGCTGGACATCCTTTTAGCTATGATGCCATTGCTGTTGCTCCTGAGAGATCTTTTGCCAGTGTCACTCCTTCACTAATGTTGCTGCTCAGTAGCTGTTTGGCCCATTTAGTTTGGCTCATCAGCAAAAGCCTGTCTGATATGGTAGACACTACCAGCAGCATTGCTGCTGTCAGCATAGCTGCTTGCCTCACAGGAGCATGCAATCCCACTATCATGGAAAGGCGGTGTCATTGGTGGGGCACCATGCATACAACTTTGTAAAACTCTTATTCATCATGTTCTAATTTATTTGCCTCCCCCACTTCACAAAAAAGAGAATTAATCATTGTAGCCATTTAAAAAAGTAAAGGAGTTGCTCCAACCTCTCTGATCATCGATTGCTCCATTCTGAAGCTTTTCCTACTCTACGATATTATTTTGGGGATAAAGCAAAAAGAACTGTGCACAGTATCCTAGATGTAGCCACAATGTAAGTTTATATGGCAGCTGGCAGCTTTACTTCGACACTGGCAGCTTTATTTCTAATTCTCAAAACTCCCAGCATACAATTTCACTAGACTATCCCACCACTGTACCTATATTTCCTTTCAGAGTAGCCACTGCCAAGAGACATTCCAAGACGCTGGTGCTTTTGTCACAATATGGGGAAAAGTGGATACATGTCCTAGAGGGTGTTGTTTGCACACATTGCTCAATGTCCTAGCAAACATGGGCACTAACAGCACTCTCTTGGACGTGCCAACTTGCACATCTTGCTGGCAAAATGGTATTTTCTGCTCTTAGACATTGCTCTATAAAGCTGGGTACAATTAAAGGAGCGGCAAGTTATGGGAAGTAAACCTACCTAAAGTTTACTGCCCTTTAAATGAGTTATTTCTGTTTTTTGGTTGTGTCAGCAAGCCAGGTGAAGTGGCGTGGCCAAGAGGTTGCTCCTGGGCACCATCTCAGAAACTGTATCAGTTTATGAAGCTAATTTATTTTGACTCAGACTATGAGTCTGCCTAACCTGGTACTGCTGACTGATAGACATTGGCTCTCCATAGAAGCCTTTCATACCCCTACTGTGCAGAATGCTTTTAATTGGAGACACAAGGAGGCTGAACCAAAGACTTTCTGCATGCAAAATTCTGTGCTCTGCAACACTGTTATGACCCCATTCCCAAGCACTAACTACCATTGACAACTAACAAGTATATATTTATGGTGTAGCAGACAATGAGCAAACAATAAGAAAGTCATCCAAACAGTATGACTAGCTACAAAGCTTGTTTTATGTGAGTACAGACAGTTTGCTTTTGTTTGGATTGTATTCCCAAGCTGATTTTGAAGTGAGATAACACCTGAAGTGAGATAAACAAAAGTTTAAATGTTTAAGTTGATTTACAGACTGGAATGAGACTGAGCAATGACATGCAGGGCTGGCTCATCCATATAGACAAATTAGACAGCCGCATAGAGTGGCAAAATTTAGGGGTGGCACGGAGGCTTTTTTGATATAATTTTTTGCATAATTAAACAATATTAAAATGAAAACTCATTACAGCAAGTGACATAAAAGCAAGCTACCATATGATAGTTTGTCTGTACAATGGCCAAAACATAAATGTGCGTCCCCTGTGTCCGTGGTACAGTTTTTAATTGGTTTTTTTGACTAATTCTCAGTATTATGATAAGAGATTGGAACCTAACTTTTATGTCATGTTTAGCTTTAACAAACGAAACAGTGGAAATCAAGGGGTGAAAATAATTATGAGGGGCAACAGGGGGTGCCAAAGTATTTCTCGCCTAGGGTGGCAAAATACCTACAGCTGGCCCTGATGACATGTCAAACTATTTCTCTTATGAAACTGTATGTGTGTGTGTGGGGGGGGATCCTTCAAGTCTGGTACTCTCACTGCAATCTGCAACATCTCAGACAGGATTGATACTGGGATGGCAATCCCAGTAATATCTGTAAGACACCAATAGTGTAGTCCTTGCCGCCGCCACCACCATAAGTTGCATGCTCTATTGACTTCAATAGGATTTATTCAGTGGAACTAACTATCCCCTTCTTTAGATTACACACCGAAGCACATATTGCAACTTTACAGAGGCCATTCTAATGAGGACTGGCACATACAGGCCTGTTACAGACAGCCAAAATAAAGCTGCTTCGAGACACCGTGGTGGTATGGTGTTTCAATGATGCACGTGTCCTAAGAGTCCAGAAGTCTCACCAAAGCCACATTCCAGCCCTAAGGACTGGAGCGTGGCTTTGGTGCGACTTCTGGACTCTTAGGACGCGTGCATAATTGAAACACCATACCTCCACTGTGACTCGAAGCAGCTTTATTTTGGTTGTCTGTAACAGGCCACAAACTGTGACAATATGGGTAAGTGATGTACAGCTAGATTTTAGTCATATTTTATATACATTAAAAGTCATGCAATGTATACCCTCTACTGACTTCTTAATTAAACTGAACATTAACTAAACTCAACTGTCAACATCAACAGAAAGCAGTGTTAAGGAGAAGAGCTAAAACACCATATTTTCTTAATCTAATTATCAGGGAAAACCACATGTAAGTAAGCAGCTCTGAGAGCTTTTGTGGCTGAAGTGTGGGGTATAAATACGGTACAATAAATAAATAGATAATAAAAGATCAAATATATTACAAGCAGCACATATATTATGCAAGAGATCCATTCCAGGATACTTCACATATGATTCTGCATAAAAAATGGAATCCTGTTTTGTTAATGATTGACAAAATGTCCTTTCTAGCCATTTTTAGGTCCTCCAGCACAATTCTACGGTATACTATTGCTGGATGTTGACCTAAGAGTCATGCTGAAGGACTAAGAGATTCCTAGAGAGAACACTTCTCTAGGCATTTTCTAGGTTCCCCAGCATGACTTATTCCCTGATAATTAGATTTTAAAAATATGGTGAACTTCTGGAGGCAGTTTACCACAGAATTGTGCTGGAGGACCTAGAAAATTTCTAGTGAGAACATATTTTTTTCCAATGCATGTTAGTGAACCCATGTTCTACAAACTCACACAATACATGGTCCTACTGTAACTATGACTAGAATTTGCTCTGACAAAAGGTTATGCCGAAATCACAATTATGATGTGCTTTTTATAGCCTAACACACTCTTTTCTTCTCCAGTTAATTAACTAAGATACTTGGTGCTCTAATATCATAGGTAACTCAAACATAAACTAGAAACATGGGGGACACTTCACCTTAACCAATTTCTTAGGGTTTTTTTTACCTCTAAGCAAAACAGAAGGAACTTATACATCTAAATGATAAAATTTAGTCTAATTGATAAAGACCAAAAGGTGTTACTATTTTATGTAGATCTAACAGTCAGTAATACTTTTTAGTCTTTACAAAGAGAGTGTCTTTTCCAGGCAAGCATTCTCTAAAGATGCCAGCCACAGATGCTGGCAAAACTTCAGGAAGAATTTTTTCTAGAATATGGCCACATAGCCCAAATATTCCACAAAAAACTATGGATGCCGGCCATGAAAGCCTTCGACTTCACATTGTACTGTTGTTTTTTAATATTATGAGCTGCTCTGAGTCCCAGTTCTGGGAAAAGAGGGGGATACAAATAAATCTAATAATAATAATAATAAATCTAATAATAATTTCTAAGAGGAGAGACTGAAGGTTAATAAAGCCATTTCAAATTGCAAGCCAGAAATTACTGGAAACTATTTCTGAGAAGAAGCTGCCTGAACAGAGCTGGCTCAAGCTACCTTCTTGCCTACTACCCAAACATTACTTCTGCCACACCTTCCTGCCCCCTTGGCACATCTTGCTATGTGCAGAGAATATAACTATTGACATATGAAATAATTTCCAGAATACCATTTTTGATATTCACTACATTTCAGTAATATTTCAGACGGTATGCAAACTAGGAAAGGAAACAGGACAGACAGAAATATAAGGAAAGCAGCAAACAGATATGGGTCAGGCAGAGAAAACTGCAACACCAAACAAGAACAAGACTGTAACAGACTAACATATTACTATTTATTCTGCATTGACAGAAGGAAAAAATTGGGCCTTATATTTCCACACTATTATAAAAGATGCACTATAAGAGCCCATACAGATAAGCCAAAATAAAGCTGCTCTGAGTCACTTTGGAGGTATGCTATTTAAATGATGCATGCATCCTAAAAGGCCAGAAGCCATGCCAAAGCCACACTCCAGTCCTAAGTAGTGGAGTGCAGCTTTGGCGCAGCTTCTGTCCTCTTAAGATGTGTGTGTCATTTAAACAGCATACCTCCAAAGTGACCCGAAGCAGCTTTATTTTGGCCTGTCTGTACGGGCCCATAAATCAAAATTTCTAAGGGACAAGACTGATGAAATAAAGGTAAAAGTAGACCTATTTATCTTTTTCTACTTGGGGTCATTTTTTTATACAAAATCCTCCCCCCTCCCACCCATGTTGTTGTCTTCACGAGGGAAGTAGCACTTCGTGGCCGCCCTACAAGATGCTCCACTGCTGATTCAGACTTTGTGGCTGAGACAGAGAAAAGGGCACTGTTGCTCCACATTAAGCCAAAGAATTCATATGTGGAGAAATATTAAGTTGTTATTAAAATATTAGGGGTTTTTGAGGTGAGGGTGTTGAAGTACTATGGCATCCCTACCAGTCCTAGCAAGCTAAGGGTGCAAATACTGCATATATATTTTTTCTGAACAAGTTAATTTTTCTCCCTGAAAACCCATAAAAAGGGGTTTCCCCACCCGAGGCTGTGGCCCTACACTTGTAGAGTTAGAAGCAATTTTATTTGAAGTCAGCAGAAGTGTACTGAGTTTGACTTTGACTTCAACATAAAAACTTATATTATCACAACATCTGGTAGATATATAATTTTATCTTTTTTTTTTCATTTTCCAGGAAAAAACTATTTGTAATTTTGATTTACATTTAAACTCACAGTGTCAAAGAAAAGTCCAATGAAATCAGTTGTATTTGAGCATTTCACTATAATTTACAATGAAAAACATTTTATGGGACAATATATGACACAGGACCCAGATGAAAAGAAATGCTGTGATTCCAAGGAGGAATCAGGTAGTAGAGAAACAGAGTAAAGGGTCTGGCATACTGACTCCACAGCCCTTTTCCCTGACTTCAACATTTCTGTAAACTTTACTTCTTTAGGCCCTACTGATTGCTGGAATATGCCCCCTCAAGACATCTCCCAAACTGGAATCTGGCCTTTGGGCTGAAAGGTTTTATTAATTCTTATAGAAACTTGTATAGGTACCTATGTTTTGGCTTAACACGCTCACAGAAAGCTGACAATCAACCTTGCCTTTTAAATTCAAATGTTAGTTCTGATCTACAGAGACCAACATTTGTGCTATCTCAGCACCATCCTATCTGAGCTTGCCCAGCCACAAAGGCTTTCAGCAGAAGCTGAGTTCAGGGTTTCATCTGAGATTACTTCATCTCTGGAACTCCTAACCCATTTTTAAATCAATTTGTCCAGGGCCCACTTTGATTTCTCAAGCTAAAAAAAACTTTGCCCATACTTAAAGAGTGTTTAGAGGACTGGCTACAGTATTAATAAAAATCCATTAGTGATGTTTTTTATTGGCCAACCAAAAAAGGTATACTGATGGATTTTGGTTTGTATTTGTTAAATGGCCAACACAGCTACCCCAGCATGTTGACTACAATATTGTTCTTCTTTGTTTGTTTGTTTAAATGCTGAAGTTTGGGTTGTGTTCATTTAATGCTAAACTAGTTTTAAAAATATGGCCTAATTCAAGAAGCTAAGTTGGTAGAAAGGGTGAATATATACAGGAAAATAAGATGTTGCAGTCACAGAATATGACTGGTAAAATTAACTCACAAGAGAGCTTCAAGGGAACCTTATGCCTTTGGAATGAAAAAGTATTTCTTTTTACTGAACCCTTAGTAATGCTGGATGCTGCTTAGAATGATGCAAAAACAGCTTATAAGGCAGGGCCACACAATTTATGGCCCTCAGCCTGATCTCCATTGAAATGCCCAACAAAAATTATCAGTTCAGTCCTGATGCTGGGGGTGAGGGAGAGAAAGAGAGATAACAAGGGCATGGGAGAGGAGGGGAAAGGGAAGCAGAGAGAGAAAAGAAAGAAGAGAGCATGTGGAAAGAGGCCGAGAGAAAAGAGAGAGAAATGATTGTGAGAAAAAGAGAGAAAAGGAGTGCATGCTTCCATTAGCGTACATACACTGTTGTCTGGGAGAGGATGGAAGCTGATATTTGCTTCCTATTACCTCCATTAGTTGGCAACAAAAGCTTAGAGGGGGAACTCATTGGGGCAGCTCTGTCCTCTCATGCACAGATTGCTCGTTCTTCCATAGCTGTCCAAAGGTAGCAACACACCAGGGGACCTGCACTCAGTTGGTGGCCAAGAACAGTGAGCAGCACCAATATACCAATCAGCTCCTGTTGCACACATTGGGTAGGGATGTTGTGCAAAATGGTAGAGGACACTTTCACAACGCCCCAAAAATAAGTAAGCAGGTATAGCCAGGGCATTATGCCACCAAAAGGATTCCAGCCATAGAGAAAGGGGAAAGGAGTAAGACAAAAACTTACTTTTTACTCTGGCCTCATACATCACTGGCTTCAGCCTTACCCATTTTTATTCAGGCTAAGCAATACATTTGCATTCCTGCCATCCCACAGATCCAGCCTCGTGTCTCTCTCCAGCCTTGTAAATACAGTACAGGTACTGTATTCCAAAATCCAAAAAAGATCCCAACTCCAAAATACTTCTTGTCCCAAGCTTTTTGAATAAGGAATATTCAACTTGTAATAACATGTTTTTAAGCATGAAACTTGTATACTTCAATGTTCTCTTGAACATGTACATAATTATGTTACATCTTTGTCTTTTTGTAGTTTTAATTACATATCATAAATCATACATTTTATTTTAGTTTGGATTGTCTTAACTGTCAAAAGTTATGGCAGGAAACATATCAAATCACAACAGACTAGGACATACTTTTTCTACAGCTAACACACAAACCAATATACTAAATTTATTACCCAAGTAAATTTCCAGCAGAAAAGTATATATTTGTATATAGATTAAGATCAGTATAAACATATAACGAGCAATCTAAATATGTAAAACTTCAGCAACATTGGATAACACTTTTTACAATACTAAACACCACACACAGTTTTGTTTAGATGATGTACGCTTCCTAAGTTGCCAGAAGCTGTGGGAAGAGCAGACTCTTCCAAGAGCAGATTTAATCCGCTCCTGCTGGCTGCCAGTTCTGGTACCAGGGTGGTGTCCCGCTTTGAATGCGGGCTGTCCATTCGCTAAGGTCCCGGGCCAATTGCAGCCCATCTGCTTCATCCCTAAGTCAGCCTTTCTCAACCTTTTTACTCCAGAAGAACTCTTGAAATAATTCTCATAAAATAATTTTCATTAAGAAAGCCAGCATGGAGTAGTGGCTTGAGTGTTGGACCATGATTCTGGAGACTAGGGTTCGATTTCCTGCTTAGCCATGAAACCCACTGGGTGATCTTGGGCAAGTCACATACTCTCAGCCACCTCAGGGGAAGTCAATGGCAAATCTCCTCGAACAAATCTTGCCAAGAAAACCCCATGGCAGGTTTGCCTTAGGGTTGCCATAAGTTGAAAATGACTTGAAGACACACAATAACGAAAATTTTCATTCAATAAATAAAAATTAAAAGAATTTTCAGTAGTCATGGAATCCTGGGATAAAAACTATTATGTTTACAACTACTTCCACAAACGCCCCAATCTCTTGCTGAACCTCAAGCAACTTCTCACAGAACCCTAAGGTTCCAGGAAACCCTGGCTGAGAAATCCTGGATTAAGTGTTACCCAGTACTGATTATTTTATGTGTTCAGATACTTTGATTACTGAATGTAGTTATACTGATCTTGTTCCATGTCAAAGCTCTGTCTTCCCACCAGCTAAAACTCAGTTTAGAAAAAAAGAATGAGAGAGTGCAATAGTGAGGAATATTATCCTCTTCTCGCTTCCAGCAAACTCCCCTAAGACTCAGAGCACATGTGATTATTCCTCGGGATGATTTATTTCTGGCCTATTTGCTATTTCTACATAGTTACTACTAGGTAAAGATAATTTTTTTAAGGTGACTGTTTGATCAGTGTCAATAATGTAGCTATTTATAGAATTTATGGTTGTTTTTACAAATTACATTCTGATCCCCTGCAGGATCCCTTGGAATTAAATCCCACTACATTCAATGGATATGTTTCAGGGGAAGGAACTGGAAAAACCACCTCTCAGTGTCCCTGCCTAAGAAAACCCTATGAAATCCATGGGATTGTCATAAATCAAGAGGTGACTTGAAGGCACACACACATTCAATGCGACTTACTCTATGCACACATCAATGTGGCTTACTTTGGAGTAGACTACAATGTTAATCATGGATTTTTAGCAGCAGGTTTTTGAAAACTGATGTGAAATCTCTGCTCCCCATTACTGAAATGGGCACCTCTAAAAATCACTGTGCTTAGTAGACATAAAGAACAACAAGGCTACCTGGGCTCCTGCATTAAAGTAGATTTACATACAGTCCATAAGTGGTTAAAATATGGCCTCCCATGGCAATTTTGCAACCCTTGACCACTCCAAACGCTTCTCCTGAACCACCACTTTTCTGCCAAAAATGGGTGAACTGCCTTTCCCAGAAGGCGCCAGGACAAGTGACTCACCTTATAAATAGGTCACAATGACCCTAATATAAAACATTCATTTTTTTTTTCAAACTGGAAGGTGACTTTTAGTTTTGTTCTGCTTAGCATGGGAAGGGGGTTATTAATAATCTGCATAGCCTTCGAGTGTCTCAGAATCATAGAATCATAGAGTTGCAGGAGACCTCAGGGGCCATCCAATCCAACCCCATTCTGCCATGCAGGGAGACACAATCAAAGCATCCCCAAGAGATGGCCATCCAGCCTCTGTTTAAAGACCTCCAAAGAAGGAGACTTCACCACACTCCAAGGGAGTGTGTTCCACTGTCAAACTGCTCTTACTGTCAGAAAGTTATTCCTAATGTTGAGGTGGAATCTCTTTTCCTTTAGTTTGAATCCATTGTTCCGGGTCCTATTCTCTGGAGCTGCAGAAAACAAGCCTAATTCAAATACTTAAACAGGGCTATCGTATCACCTCTTAACCATCTCTTCTCCAGGCTGAACACAGGGCAGAAAACAGACAAACTGGACATGCTAAAGCTACCCACACCTGGCTAATTTCTTTGAAATTTTCAAAACACCTTGCCTGCCTATAGAGCATGACGTTGCTGTGCAACGCTGATGCTGACTTTCTGGTCAAGGTCATGACCGCACAGCTTTCCTGGAAGCCATGATTATTGTTTTGCCTGGAAAAGCCCTTCAGTGTCTACAGCTCCATCTACATTGCCAAATTAATAAAGTTCAACACACTGCCATGGCTCGATTGTGTGGAAGCCTGGGATTTGACGTTTAGTGAGGTATTTAAGCCTTGTCAGTCAGAGAGCTCTGGTGCCGCAACAAACTACACATCCCAGGATTCCATAGGATGAAGTATGACAGTTAAAGCAGTGTCAAACTGCATTAATTCTGCAGTGTGGCAGCAGCCTACCACTAGCTGGAAAAAAAGCAACAATTCTCTGTTACTGAGCTTCCCAAATATACAGGGCTAATAAAGGGCTGGCAAAGTGTGACCCTACAGATGTTGTTGGACTGCAACCCCCATCAGCCTCTGCCATTAGAGCCAAGGATGAGATCCAACAACATCTGGAGGGCCACGTTTTGGCCACCTCTTGTTTTGCGACAAGCCTCTGACAAGCTCACAGGCATTGAATAAAGATCGGCCCTTGCCCACTTGTTTCTAGCACCCACTATTTATAAATATACCACCTTTGTCCATGGAGATTTTAGTTTATAGAGCAAGATGTTATTTGTTCTGCATACCTGGGGTCTTAAAAATAAGTCACTAGGCTTAATTATTCACAGACTAAGCCGATGGGAAGATTTAGCTTCCAAACTTAAAAAGACTTACCTGGAAATAAGTCCCACTGCAAACCAACTGGCCTTGAGTCCAAGTAAACTGTGGTGGTGGTGAAATGTCTTTAAGTCACATGTAAACAGTCACCAGAGCCCAGCTGGCTTTTCCCAGAGTGCCCCCTTTCTTTCTAGTACGGCATAAAATCTGGGATAGACTGCCTTGAAAGTGTTTTGATTTAGACAGGGAAATCACTAAGGTCCAAAACACACTGCACAAATAATCCAGTTTGAGACCGCTTTAACTGCCCTGGCTCAGTGCTGGAGAATTGCGGGACTTGTAGCTTATTGTGGCACCACAGCTTTCTGACAGAGAAGGCTAAATGTCTCACAAAACTACAGTTCCCAGGATTCCCTGGCACTGAGCCAGGGCAGTTAAAGCCATCTCAAACTGGATTACTTCTGCAGTGTGTTTTGGACCCAAGACTATGGAACAGATCCGCTGACAGGGAAGGAGAGGGAGCAAAGGGGTAAAAACTGAATGATGTTTTTAAAAACTGAACAGGACCATTCCCTCCTGCCTTGCAACTCTGTTTGGTTTAGAGAAGGATTCCTTCCACCGCTGATCTCACCTGTGATTATCCTCTTAGATTTGCTCTGGAAAAAGACAACCATATCATCAGTCTTCCTCCTAGACACTTGAAAAGGAAGGCTCCTGTTCCAATGAAAAGGGCCGATAAACTCCAGGAAGAGTGATTCTCCACTATCCTTCCACTCTTAAATGCACAGTTGTGTCATTGCTTGAGAGCCAAGCAATGACACAACTGTGCAATAACACCTTGACAGCAGGAGAAGCAGCTGCTTTTTCATAACACTTGGACATCTTTAAGGGCTAACCTGGGCTGCAACCACACTGCAGAAATAATCCGTTTTGATACCACTTTGACTACCATGGCTCAGAGCTATGGAATTCAGTGAACTGTAGTTTGGCGAGGCACTGGAGCTCCCTGACAGAGGAGGCTAAATCTCTCACAAAACTACAGTTCCCAGAATTCCACAGCATTGAGCCATGGCAGTTAAAATGTGAATGCATCCTAAATGTTTCTCTCTAAATTAGGAACCCCAGCCCTGGTCTATGACCGTAATAAAGAGTCTATTCTATTCCATACTGCAGAAATAATCCAGCTTGACACCACTTTGCCTGCCATGGGTCAGTGCTTTGGAATTCTGGGATTTGTGGTTTTGTGAGCTATTTGGCCTTCTCTGCCAGAGAGCTCTGCTGTCACTAGAAGCTGGCAGTTAAAGTGGTGTCAAACCGGATTATTTCTGGAGTGTGGGTGCAGCCTTGCACTGCAGAAACAATGCAGTTTGACGCTGATTAACTAACATGGCTCCATGCTACAAAACCCTGGGATTTGTAGTTTTGTGAGCCGTTTAGCCTTCTCTGTCAGAGAGCTCTGGTGCCACAACAACTACAATTCCCAGGATTCCCTAGCATGGAGCTGTGACAGCTAAAGCATTGTCAAACTGGCATTATTTCTGCAGGGCAGATCAGATCTAGGTTTCCATCCAGTGGTGGAAGGTGACACCAATAACCTCAAGGGAATGAAGGCTGGCGGTGAGCTCCAAAATACATGGATAAACTGCAATACAAGGAAGGAAATGCAAATTGAAAGATCTTCCTAACACTAAGGGAAAACATCTTCCCCAAAAAACACAGAGCAAAAGGAAGAAGGAAGGAAGGAAAGAAAGAAAGAAAGAAAGAAAGAAAGAAAGAAAGAAAGAAAGCAAAGGGAGTCCTTCCTCTCCTTGGTTGGTGCCCCTCCTTTCAAGCCAGGTTTTCAGGCACCATTCCCTGCACTGTGTTGCTGCATCCGCACCGCAGAAATAATCCAGTTTGACACCACTTTGACTGCCATGGCTCAATGCTATGGAATTCTGGGGAATTACAATATATAGTTTCTTGTGGCGCCAGAGCTCTCTCTGGCAGAGAAGGCTAAATGTCCCACAAAACCTCTTTCCCCAGAATTCCATAGCACTGAGCCAGGGCAATTAAAAGTGGTGTCAAACTGGGTTATTTCTGCAGCCCTAGGTCCAAAACACAGTGCAGAAATAATCTAGTTTGAGACCGCTTTAACTGACCTGGCTCATAGCTAGGCAATTCTGGGGAGGTGTAGTTTTGTGTCATTTAGCCTTCTCTGGTGCCACAACAAACTACAGTTCCCAGAATTCCATAGCAACTGAGCCTTGGCAGTTAAAAGTGGTGTCAAACTGGATTGTTTCTGCAGTGTGGTTGCAGCAGTTAGAAAACTAGGGAACACTCCCCACCCCCCTCTCACTCAGGCCATGAAACTCCAGCCTCTCCTCCCCATGACAGACCCCGGAACGGTAGGGATTCCCTGTACACGTGTCAGAGGGGTATCAGCCACATTCACACGTGCACCCAGAGACACGTGTACACAGATAACATCCAAATGAAAGGGCTCTCTTACTCCCCAGCTTAATGAGTTTATCCCTGACCGCTTCAACAGCCTGGCTTTGTAATATGCACCCACACATTAGCACCCTCCAAACACATTAACACAAATAGACTGACTCCCTTTGCCTCACCTTAGCCAGCAGTGCCTCTCCAGCTCCATGCCTCAGCTCATGCGTGACGTCACCACTGGCTCCGCCCCCTTCCCCAGCTCTCTATGGCTTTTGGGGGGAAGAGGGGCACACTCCGCTTCTGCCAGCGCCCCCTGGCGTAGCCCCACCAAAACGACATCCTGCAGTCATATTGCTAGGAAGGGCTTGGAACAGTGGTCACCAAACTCTGCTCTTTAAGGGATTTTGGACTTCAGCTCCCAGAATTCCAAACTATTGGCCAACATGGCTGAGGCTTCTGGGAGCTGAAGTCCAAAATCTCTTAAAGAGCACAGTTTGGGGCCCAGTGGACTGCTACAAGACCTCTCTAAAGCAGTGGTCCCCAAGCTGTGCCCTTTAAAAGACTTTGGACTTCAGCTCCCAGAAGCCTCAGCCATGTTGGCCAAATAGTCTGGCATTCTGGGAGTTGAAGTCCAAAATTCCCCCTTAAAGGGTGCAGGTTGGGGACTACTGGCTTGGAATATTATTGACTAAGGAAGGTCAATTTTGAAGATGGTGGCGCCCAAACTTTGGTCCCCCAGGTGTTTTTTTGGACTTCGGCTCCCCAGAGGTTCCAAGCCAGCTTGACCAACAGGAATTTCAGAGGCCAAAGTCCCAAAACATCTGGAGGGCCAAAGTTTGGGGACCACTGTTCAAATCTATAGCCATGTGAGTCTGTAAATCAATATGTAAAAAAGATTATGTAGCACCTTTGAGAGTCATTGAAAGAAAGAACTTGTCAGCAGGAGCTTTCTAGACTTTACTTAGAATCGTAGAGTTGGAAGAGACCCCAAGGGCCATCCAATCCAACCCCATTCTGCCATGGAGGAATACACAATTAAAGCACTTCAGATAGATGGCCGGCCAGCCTCTGTTTAAAGACCTCCAAAGGAGGAGACTGGTCCACCATCAAACCACTCTTACCCTCAGGAAGTTCTTCCTAATGTTGAGGTGGAATCTCTTTTCCTCTAGTTTGAATCCATTGCTCTTATGTCCTCCACTCTGGAGCAGCAGAAAAACAAGCTTGCTCTATCCTCAATAAGACAGCTCACACAATAACACACCTTGCACAAATGGGCAACTGTGTATCTTACCAGAGGTTGGTTTGTCAAGTCACTGGAAAACAGACGAGAGAGCAGCACATCCAAAACTAGCATCTGCTCTCAACTGCAATCCAGATGTTAATATTGGATAAATGTGGACAGCTATGACCACTGAGCAGCTTTGCAGAGGTCAGGTAAAGAAATGTCCTGTAGAAGATCTACTGAAGAAGCCATTGCTCTAATAGAATATATTCATAAGCATTCAAGAACCAATCACCTGGCCATCGCATAGGCTAGCCAAATGGTCTAAACAATCAATTTGGGCAAATCTCAACGTGGACACTTGTTGTTCCTTCTAAGCACCGCTATAACAAACAAAAAGTCTTTTGGAGAAATGGAATGTGGCTGTGTGTTGGACATAGAATGCTAGTGCTCAGCCCACATCAAGACAGTGCAGAGATTTCTCCAGAGGTGTCTACAGATGAAAATAATATGTGGGCAAGAAAATATCCTAAGATGGAACTGAGATACAATCTTCGGTAACAAAGAAATATCTGATCTTAGTACCAGTTTGTCGTGGTGAAACACAAGGACCTGTCAGCAGAGGGGGAAGATGCAGAGGAGACGTGTTGCACAGGTACCTGACAAAGACGAGTTGTCAATGGTGAGGAATCCAGTGAAGCTGTTGGTGCCACTTGCTTGCTGGAGGATTTGGAGTTTTTTCTTTTCTTCCTTCACCACTGGCACATCCAAATCTTCTCGGATCTTAGACAGGCTATCTAGAGAGGCTGGTCTCTTCTGACTAGATTTGGAGTGCTTCTTACAAGTCTTGTTGCTCTGTACCAGAGCTAACACAAGAGGTTGTGCAAAACCTCAGCTGGAGTAGTGCTCAACACCAATACAGATTCCATCATCGGTGCTGAAGTTGCAGATACCAAAGGAGTTATTGGTACCAGAGTTAACTTAGGCTTCTTAGGTTTGGGGTTGACTTAGGTTTCTTAGGAAGCTAAAAAAGTTCACACTCACTTTTTTGTACTGAGGAGATGCAGATCTGTGCAGTGATGTGATACCGAATCGATGTTCACGCTACGTTTAACATAATCACATCTCTCCAATCCAGTCTGGAATTCACACTGGTGCCACTTTCAGATCAACATGTCAGCGCCTCATGGCTGGGAATGGATCCCAGTGATCCAGATCAATTTGGTACCGAATTAGCACTGCCAAAGATGGGAATCACTCCAGCCCCCCAAAAAAGGTGTGGTTAGTTACTTGGTGCCAAATGCACTGGGTAAAGTTGCTTTTTCACTGCCCACTCCTACACACCATGCTGAGTGTGTTTGGGGCACAGTGTGAACGACCCTGAAATAAATGTGAGGCCCCATTCCCACTGGGCATATAAAGCGACTGATATTGCTGCAAGTCTGGATCAGATCAAGTTTCTGAGTCATATTAGAATCAGGTCCATCGTTTCCATTACAAAAGGGAGCAAACAGACTCTGTTTTTCTTGACCCATGTTCTCGTTCCTTAAACGAGGATCTAACGCGAATTCAAATAGGAACAATGTTCCTGTAACCCGATTCTTGATTCAATTTATAGCCCAGTGAGAATGGGGCCTGAATGACCCTGAAGTGGTAGCAAGACAAGAGTTAGAGGAGGGGAAGGAAAAGGAGAGGAGATTAGTTTCTGAGGTTAGATAAATATTTTTTTTTTGGGGGGGGAGGGGTATTAAAAGAAATGTTAACAAGAAAGGAAGGTGAATCAAGATTCAAGGAAGAAAGGAAGGAAGGAAGGAGAGATAACTTCTCAGCAGGAGAATACCCAAAGAAAAGCTGTTCTACCGACAGTTGGAAAAAAACTGAGGGGAAGTTGAAGGCTTTCATGGCCAGCCACTGTAATTTTTGGTGGGTTTTCCCACAAAATAGCCACATAAAACTGAGGGGCCATGCATAGTAGGCAGGAGAAGGCAGGGTGTTCCCACCAAGCTACTCAGCTCTAGAACATTCCATCAGAGTTTCTGCACAGACACAGACCCACTTGTGTGAAGGCACAGAGCGCACAAAGAAAACCCTTCATTGCTCTTTTTTTGGTCACACTGTTATGACTAACCTCAGTACATTTCAAATTTAACACATGCTTCAACCATTAATAATTTAATCATTATTAGAATACTTACTCGTTATGAAGAAAGTGTTTACAGTTGGAGGGGAAATTAAGACAAATGTTTACACTTTAAATTTGTAATCTGGACAAATGTATATTTTAACATTCTAATTTAAAAAGAGCACCACTTTCCCCCTCTCTTCTCTGAGGATAATTTTAACTTTTACACATGGATTGATTTCATTTCATTCCATCTTCCTTCTGTAGGACTCAAGACAACGCAGGTGAGGATTCCCAGGTGATACCAATCTAGTCACTGACCAAACCCTGATCAGCTTAGCCTTAGAAAGGTGGTTGCATTACATGCCTTCGTCATGTGAGGAGTCAGTAAATTCATAGAGGCAGGGAACATAGAGAGATGTTTGTAGGCTGTTATTAAGGAAACAAGATGCAGTGGGTCCTTGATATCTGCTGGGATTTGGTTCTAAATACTTGTAGATACCAAAATCCATGGATGCTCAAGTCCCATTAAATAAATGGTACTGTAAAATGATGTCCCTTATATAAAATGGCAAAAACAAGGATTGCTTTTTGGAATATATATTTTCAAAAAAATATTTTCAAGCCATTGATGCTTGACTCCATGGATAAAGATACAGAAGGTCAATTGTACTAAGGCCAGGAAGGCTGAGGGTGGTCAAATGGAAAATATTATTGTTATTATTTTATTAATTTCTCCCACTACAGGGACTCAAGGTGGAAAAAAGGTTCTTCTCACAGTTGTGTAGGGGAAAAAAGGTCAGCAAATGTAGCTTGCATGCCCAGTTACACCTACTGAAATTCCCCATTCTCTGCAAATAGTAAAAAGGCAGAACACCCATTCCCTTTTCCATCTGCCTGCTCTAGCAGGACTGGTAAGCATCAGCAAAGGGACACAGGGCTCTAGAGCCTTTCATAGCTGGAAACAACAAGCAAATTCAGTTTATGATACAAAAAGGAAAATAATAACTGTGAAATCCTCTTTTCTATATTTGTAGGCAACTTCCTTCTGTTGGGAGTAACATTGCAAAACCAAACGGTCAACAAGGTTACACGTTCCATTTCAGTTCACCAAAGACTGCAGAAATGTTCCAACAATGCAAAAGAACTCCAGATGACCAAAGCCCTTGAGCCAAGCAGAACAGTGTAAGTGAAGTCCGCTCCTCCAAAAGACTGCCTGCTTGTCAGAATAGAAAAGCTCATCTCATTTTGGGTCTCTGTATACTGTTTGCAGCCCAAATAAAAATAAAGCACTTACCCAATTCACAAATCTGCTTGGGAGGCTGCTTTATAGGCATTATTAACTCCTCGCTCTGCAGCTCCCACCATCCAGCATGAAAAACCCTCTACACTTCTTTCACTATACAGTATATATATATTTTCTCAGGATGGTAATGGGCAGGGTGGTTTTAAATACCTGAGAAACCAATTTATCTTTGCTTGTGTTTTTTTAAAGACATACACACTATTTTAGAGTTCCCCGCATATAATTATATAACTCACTTAACCATAATGGGGAATTGATTGGGCACAAGGACCTTTGTTCCCAGATCTGATTCACTGGTGCAGTTGGTACTCTTGGACACAGTAGGATTGTTTCTGGCCAGATGTTATTGATACGAGGACAAGAGTTTTTTAAAAAATCATGAAACTTGAGACAGCATTCCAATTATATATTTGTACATACGATAGCATGACCTCTGCACTGGATTGGAGTGGTTTGTTTGGGGGTGGGTTTTCCCTCTCCTCACCCATTAGGATCAGAACTTGGCACCATTTAACATTTTCCATTGCTGGGTACGTGCAGCCCAGATAACTCCCATTAGGCAGATCAATATAATACAAAGTATATCACAATCACTGCTGATTTGAATGCCTCATGAAGACTTCATTTGTCACCCAACTGACTTGAAGATTTCCAGTAGTCAGTCTCTTGATTTCTGGGCTTTGCTTCTGATAAGAAAGTGCTGAATACATAAGGTTTCATGAATCATGACACACCCAGCTGAACAGATGATCTGTGACTTGATAAAACAAACATGGCTGTATGGTCATCTACAAACAACCCCCAATTAACCAGGTACCCTAAGTTGTAGCTCCTTGGCACATGATAGCAAGTGCTCTATGGCCATTTTAAAATGTCCAGCTGTGTGGTGGGGAGAAAGGAAGAGAGTTGGGGCCCAAACAGACAGGCCAAAATAAAGCTGCTTCAAGTCACTTTGAAGGTATGCTGTTTAAATGCTGCATGTGTCCTAAGAGGCCGGAAGCTGAACCAAAGTCAGGCTCCAGTCCTAAGGACAGGAGCACAGCTTTGGTGTGGCTTCTGGCCTCTTTAGATGCATGTGTCATTTAAACAGCATACCTCTAAAGTGACTCGAAGCTGCTTTATTTTGGCCTGTCTGTTCAGGCCTTTAGTCTTGTACTTGAAAGCATATGGTATACTGCATCCTCTTTGCCAGTGGTGTTCCTGGTATATTTCACACCCAGTGTGGATAATTTTTTAATACCCCCTCTCTCGCGCTCACCAAGCAGTTCTGCCAGACTAGGAAGGCAGTCTCTTCCCACCAGCGTACCGGATTAGATCCCCTGGCCTTAGGTGTCACCCAGCGTGATCTTCAGCTACTGTACATCCTTGTGACACCCCTGCTCTTTGCCATTCTGTGCAGTGAGGATCAACTCACCTTCTTTCAGGACTAAAGAGCAGGCTTTTTTTCTATCTACAACATGGGCAGGGAACTTTTGGCCTTCTAGATGTTGTAGAGTTTCTTTTCTAATAATCCATTACCATTGGTCATGTGGCATCTGGGACTTGGAAGTCTCAGCAAACACCTGCTGAGGAAAGGTTCCGCACCCTTGCTCCACATCCCAAGTTCGGTACTTCTTCCCCATAATAAATGCAATAGCAACCACTCATACAAGAGACGGAGAATTGATGATTCTCTGACTTAAACAGATCACCAGGGGCCAAGGCAGAACCTGCTCCTTGTCTCTGCTGAGATCTCAGCCACTGGGAATTGAATCTTCTTCTTGCATAAAGCTTGCTTGGAGTCTAGGTTAGTTATGACTCAGTCACAGGATGTGATCCACAGGTACATTTAAGCCTTAGTGCATATGGATTTCCTGAATGAAATAGGTTACCTTAACCTCTTTTCATCCAACATCTAACTTGATTATGGTATAGGGATGAACTTTGGCCATCCCAAAACATCCTTCATTTGAACACCCAATGCATACTGGTTTGCTTCTGATACACTTGTGTGTTGTTTCCCATCAAATGCAGAAAAATATAGAAATCAACTCTGCGCTAGTGCAGTATTCCCCAAAATGATAGCTTTCATATGTTTTTAACTACAATCTGCATCAGGCTGAGCCAGATCACAGAGTTGGAAGTTGTAGACCTGAAGTTCTGGAGGACGCTTAGTTCAGGAAAACTACCCAAACTCCTCCAGCCGCTCAACACTAAAACATCCAGTCACAGAATGAAAATTGGTTGGCATGAGATTAATTAAAAAAGAAAAAAAAAGAAGGAAGTATTTTTCAAGGAACAAGTACATAGGCTGAGATCACGCAGGGCACAGCACAGTGTAACAGTTCCATATGTGGAACTCTAATATGTATCTTCACTCAGCACCCCTTGGATTTATAGTTTATCTGCTGCAGCCCCACTCCCCAGGTCATTCCATGTTGAGTGAAGTACAGGAGAGCCTGGCTTTGTCTCCAAAGATGTTGTTGCCTGGTGGGGATATTGAACGAGTAAAGTCTTGCGTAGAAATCATAAGGGCATCTAAGAGGTCCCCATGGTTGGAGTCCACCATGGTGGGACAGGAGGAAGTCTTCATGTTTGGTGGCAGAGGTGGCGTTAATGAAACCCTCACAGTTGGTGGCCATGGAATGATTAGTAGAAAACCTCATAGTTTGCTGGAGTCCTCAGGAGGTAGTGTAAAGGTAGAATTTCATAACAACAGAGAAATCAGTCATCAAAACTAAGCTATTAAATCAGTAAATCTAAGCTACTGAATGAGAATGAGTGTGCTATTGAAATAAGGGTACCGTATATACTCGTGTATAAGCCGACCTCGTGTATAAGTTGAGGTCAACTTTTGGAGCCAAAAATGTGGGTATTTATGTGACCCATGGATACGTTGAGGGTCCAACATAAGGGGGAGTCCAGCTGGGGAGAGGCTGCTGGCGAACGCGCGCCCTTGCAAGCCTGTCCCCAGCTGGGCTTTCCCCCATGGAGGCAGCCCAGCAAGGGAGCAGTCTCCAGGGCGAATGGGCACCCTGGGAAGCCTGTCCTTCGCTGGGCTTCCTCTGCGGAGGCAGCCCAGTGAAGGAGTGGTCTCCAGGGTGAACGCATGCCCTGGGAAGCCTGTCCTTTGCTGGGCTTCCTCTGCGGAGGCAGCCCAGTGAAGGAGTGGTCTCCAGGGTGAACGCATGCCCTGGGAAGCCTGTCCTTTGCTGGGCTTCCTCTGCGGA
>NC_056523.1:172654817-172673613 GCF_019175285.1 Sceloporus undulatus | reverse complement strand
AGCAGCCCAGCAGAGGTCTCCAGGGCGAACGCGTGCCCTTCCCAGGCTTTCCCCAACTGGGCTGCCCCTTGCGGAGGCAGCCCAGCTGTGGAGAGGCTTGGTCGAAAGACCTATTGCCCCATGCATAAGTCTACCCAGGATTCTGGAGACTATTTTGGGGCAAAAATTTCTCGACTTATAGTTGAGTATATATGGTACTTGTTTGCTAAAAACAGGGGAATTGAAAACTTATGTATAACCACCAAAAGGAGGATCAGAAGTCACTTCTTTAGTCACACTGCAGACATATAGCAGTTTGACACCACTTTAATTGCCATGACCCTCTCCTACAGAATCCTGGGACTTATAGTTTGGTGAGGCAACAGAGCTCTCTGACAGACCAGGTTGAATACCTCACCCAGTTACAAACCCTAGAGGATAGAGCCATGACAGTTAAAGTGATGCAAAACTGCTTTATTTCTGCAGTGTGGATTTGATTATTTTCTTTTCTTTCTCTTTCTTTCCCTTCCTTCCTCTCTTTTGTCCTTCCTCTTTCTTTTCTCAGTTTCTGCTCTTTTAGTGTTATATTGTAAAACATTTAATAAAAATACATTAAAAAACCTAATCATAGCCAAAAATCAGCATCATTTATGTTAAAGGCTGGTACCCTACGCCCCATTGAATTAAATGGGATTACTTCTGAGTAGAAAGGGACAAGATTTTCAGTGCACAGAGACAGGTTCAATCGTCATAGGGGAAAACTGAGGACAGATTAATAATAACACAGCCAGCAATAAGCAAGCAATACTCAGATGACTACCACAAACACACAGAGACAACAAAGGTCCTCCAGGGTTTTCCTAGCTCAGCAGTTCTTATAATATCTTATCGTATAACATTGGTTGGGGATAGTGCTAGGCTTTTATGTGGACGTGACAGACTCTAGAGGTCTGATGGATGGAGGACCAGCATAAAGGTTAATATAAAAGACACTGTGTCATTTGCTTAAAGGGAAATGCACACCTGAGGTGTGAACAGAGATTATTTTCACTGTTATCTGCAATGCAAAATGCAATGCCCATTTACCTGGGAGTAAGCTCAGTGGAAACTAATAAGGCTTGCTTCTGAGCTGAGGTGTGTAGGATCGCACTCTGAACTACTTTTGTATTCTTCCCGTCCTCCAAGAAGTTTAGGAAAGAATTAGAGGGGATTATGCCATTCTTACAACAACAGCCTTGTGAGGAGTGAGGTTAGGCTAAAAGACCATTGGTTTGAGTGCTGGAATAGGAGACTGGGTCCAAAACACTCTGCAGAAATAATCCAGTCTGAGCCTGCTCTAACTGCCCTGGCTCAGTGCTATGGAATCCTGGGAAATAAACTACAATCCCCAAAATTACTTAGCATTGAGCCAGGACAGTTAAAGCAGTCTCAACCCGGATTATTTCTGCAGTGTGCTTTGGACCTGGGGGCCTGGGTTTGAATCCCATCTGGGCCATGGAAACCCACTGGCTGACCTTGGATAAACTGCACTCTCTCAGCCTCAGATGATGGCAATGGCAAAGCTCTTCTGAATGAACTTGATAGTCTCACCCGAGGGTCGCCATAAGAGCTTCAGGTCAGAGAGAGAAAGAGAGGCCAACAGAAGAGAAAGCAGAAGCAGCTCCTCCTCCTCCTTTACTACTCTCTTGTGTGTGTTTGTGTCGTGTGCCTTCAATTTCTGACTGAGGAGGGCAGAACTATCATAGGGTCCCTCTTGGCAAGAGCTGGTTTTTGCCTTGGGTTACTTTCCCTGCCCTGGTCTCCACTACTACTAGGCCACGCTGCCTCTTATCACTGCCGTTCCACTTTAACTGCTCGGGCTGCTTCCTGTTGCCTTTCGGGACTTGTAGTCCGCCGAAGCCTAAGCGCTCTCTGGTTGAGGAGTCGAAACGCCTTTCCTTGAACTCCAAATCCCAGAATGCGCCGGGAGAGCAGTCAAGGCAGAATGGAAGTAGCGGAAGCGCGTAGGGCAGTATTCCTCCTTCCGCCCGAAGTGGTCACGTGACCAGCCCCGGCGGTTGCCTAGTGACAGAGGGAGGGAGGGAAGGAAGGGCCTAGTCCAGTTGGCTCTGTTTGGAAGCCTCCTTGCCCTCCTCCTCCTCCTCCAGGGCCTTCTGCCGGCGTCATGGCGGCGCCCTCTTCCTCGGCGGCGGCGGCGCTGCTCCTTCTTGGCGGGCGGCGTGGCTTGCGCTTCGGCCAGGGCCTCCCCTGCTCCCGGGCTTTGCGGCCCCCGGAGCCTCCCCCTTGGCCGGCCCTCAGGTGAGAAGGCGGAGGAGGCTCCCTCGGGGGCTGCCCTTTGGGATCTACAACGCCCTCCCCATGTAAGGCGACCCCGCTCTACAGGGTCCCGGGATGTGTAGTTTTGCGAGACGCCACTCGGGCAGGGAAGGCGGAAGGCCTGTCTGCAGCACTACAAATCCCAGGGTTCCATAGGACGGATCTACAGCGCTGAAAGTGGCCTCAAACTGGACCCTCAGACAATCCCATAAGCACTGAGTTACTGTGGCCCTTCAGTGGTTTGTGTATTTCTGTGTTGTATCGAAATGTATTGCAACCCGCCTCGATCTGGAGAAATAATCCGCTTTGGCTCAGTGCTAGGGAATTCTGGGAACTGTAGTTCTGTCAGAGAGGACTCTGGTGCCTCCCCTGCATTGCGTAGCACTGAGCTCTGGCTGCTCAAGTGGTGTCAGACCGGAGTATTTCTGCAGCCAGAGAGGGTCATCTGGGGCCATGGTTCTCAACAGTTGGTCTCCAGGTGTTTTGGACTTGAGCTCCCAGAATCTGGGCTCCTTGGCCATGCTGGCAGAGGCTTCTGGGAGCTGAAGGACAAGGCAGCTGGAGAGTCACCTCTGGGCCCCGTGAAACTGCCAGTCCCAGGATGCCGCCATGCGCTGGAAACATAGTGTGAATAGGCGCCAGGTCTGAGGTTGCGACTACAAATGCAGCAGACTGAAGGCCCAAAACACACTGCGGAAACAGCCCAGTTTGAGACCGCTTTAACTGCCCTGGCTCACTACTAGGGAATCATGGGAATTGTAGTTTATTGTGGCACCAATGCTCTCTTTCTGACAGAGAAGGCTAAACATCTCATAAAACTACAGTTCCCAGCATTCCCTAGCATTGAGCCAGGGCAGTTAAAACGGTGGCAAACTGGGTGATTTCTGCATTGGGTTTGGACCTGGCCTACAAGTGGTTTTTAAAAGCTTCCCTTTGCAAACCACCCCTGGGCCAAAATACCCCAGAGGTGCCAGATGCCCTCTGATCTTGGAGGCTGAGAAGGGCCAGCCTTGGTCAGGACTTGGATGGGAGACCACCAAGGAATGCTGAGTGCTGTAGGCTATATTTCAGAGGAAGGAACTGGCAAAACCACCTCTGCGTCTCCTTGACTACAAAAATAAAATCTATGGGGTCACCTCAACTTGACAGGTGACTTGAAAGCACATAAACACCTATGTAAGCCACAAGGGCTCCCGGTATGTTTAAAAATAACATTGGAATGTACACAACAACAACAACAACAACAACAACAATGTATCACAGTTCTAAGCAAAGCCTCCTCCTTATTCCACTGGTTCCTAGTTTGCCTTGAATGCAAGGAAGCAGAAAAGAAGCAAGTTATGCATACGCATGCAAGAATTACAGCACCTTACTTTTCTGTTGCTTTAAACCAACCATGCGGCTGGATTTCAGCATACAAAAAATCCCAAGGTGACCCAAGAAGGTGGTATTCTTGTGTACTCCTGGTGTAAGGGATACCACTCTCAAATACACCCTTTGCGTGTGGGGAGGAAGGGGTGGACCAATTGTACAAAAGCCTATGCCGCAACATCTTTTGCTCAGATGGGTTCAAAACGTACCTCAGAAATAATTCAGCTTGACACTGTTTTAACTGCCCTGGCCCAATGCTAGGGAATTCTGGGAACCATAGTTTGGTGAGACATTTAACCTTTCCTGTCAGAGAGTGCTCTGGTGCCACAATGAACTACAATTCCCAGGATTCCCCCTAGCACTGAGCCAGGGCAGTTAAAGTGGCATCAAACTGGGTTATTCCTGCAGTGTGTTTTGGACCTTAGTCTCAAAAGTGCTGCAAGATCCCTTTTAACCAGGAGATTCTGTTAAGTAGAAACCCTTTCCCACAAGGAGGGTCTCACCTGAATCCATTCCCTCCTTAATGTGCTAGTTCTCTCCTTGCAGGGAGGAGTTGCTGGTATTGCAGTACTGTAACCACACTGGGAGGAGTCTCTGGTCTGTGGCTGCTCCTTCCCTGTGGAACTCCCTTCCTTCCACGTGAGACTAGGCTGGCCTTTCGTAGGCAGGCAAAGACATTTTTGTTTAAACAGGCCTTTTGAGATCTGGCAGGCTTGTTTTATTGGGAGATGAGAGGGTTGGACTTGGACTTTTTAATTTTAACTCTGTATGTTTTATAAATTTTATATTTGTAATTTTTATATTTTTATGATTTTAATTGTACAATTTTAACTTATGTTTATATATGTTTGCCGCCATGGGTCCCATTTTGGGAGAAAGGCGGGATAAAAATAAAATAAAATAAATAATAATAAATAGAATATATTGATAGGTTTGTTATTATTCTTTAGCTGCAGTTGGGATTCAGATTTGACTCCAGTCTAGACTGAGTGTTTTGTTTTTTTTTATTGCTGTTGCTCAATGATTTTATTTCATTTTTTATTTGTTACTGTTGGATAGCCTGTTACACTATACAAGCCTGTACCATGAGTGCTGCCTTTTTTGCAGCAGTCTAGAAATGTTTTAAATTTAATAAACACAAACTTTATCAATTCTGCTCTGCACTGGTGCAGTCCATCTGTCTGTAAAACAAGTAAAGAAAATGTAGTTGGAAATTGGCCTTAGGAAGTTTATACTTAAGTGGGATAAAATATGCTTTTCTTTTTGAGAGTGCTTAATAGTGTAATCTTTTTCTCGATTCAGGATTGGTGAAAGGTGGCTTGAAGAGAGCTTTTATTATTGTTTGTTGTTGTTTGCCTTTAAGTCGTTTCCGACTTACGGCGATCCTAAGACAATCCTAAGGTGAACCTATCATGAGGTTTTCTTGGCAGGTTTCCTCAGAGGGAGTTTGCCCTTGCCATCCTCTGAGGCTGAGAGAGTGTGACACACCCAGGGTCACCCAGTGGGTTTCCATGGCTGAGCTGGAATTCAAACCTTATGCTCCAAAGTCCGACACTCAAACACCATGCTGGCTCTCTGACTCGAGCCACCATTTCTTTATGGCACAGCTTATGTATCTTGATCTCAGGAGCCCTAAAGAGGCAGAAGGAGAGGTTTTCTCCATCTTTCAATAAAGATAGGTTAAAGAAACTGTTAAAGAATTCAAAGTCCATGTAAAAATTTTTGCAGTGTTAGGTCCGTATGTTGACAAAACCATTTATCATTGGGGGTTCTAGCGGAGCTTGACAGGGGCAAGGAATTTTCTTGATTTCTTAGATTTCCTATCTACCGGCATCAATGGTAACACATCTGACCGCCTCACTTACTGTACAACTAAGGCTGTATCCACACTGCAGAAATGAAGCAGTTTGAAACTCTTTTAACTGTCATGGCTTCATCCTGGGATTTGTAGTTTGCTGAGGTATTCAGTCTGGTCTGCCAGAGTGCTTCAGTGCCTCAACTAAACTACAAATCCCAGGATTCTGTAGGATAGAGTCATGGTAGTTAAAGTGGTGTCAAACTGCTTCAGTTCTGCAGTGCAATACACCCTAAGTCTGGTAAAATTGAATCTATTTTAACTAAAGTATTTATTAGCCATTATTATGTTCACTTCTGCGCAGGGTGACATTCGGTTTACATTTCAGTGATGGTGATGTTAACATTAATTTTAATTTGCAGGGTACTTAACTAAAGCTTTAGCAGGCAGTTTTTATGGGTGAAATTGAAGGTAAATAGCAGGTGCACCCTTTTTGTTGTTTTCAATACTGCTGTTTTAGTTTTCATTTCAATTATTAGATTACCTTTCTGCTCACCCTAGCTTGTGGTAGCCTTGGGGAAATATATACACGCCTGTCTCAACAGAGTAAGCTAACACTGTGTGTAGTTGGTAGTCATCACATTTCAAAGAGGCTCTTCCAGAGCTGGAAGAAATATAGAAAAGGGAAGTAAAAACGATAAAGAGGTTGGAGGGTCTTAGAGGAAAGACTAAAATCTTTCTGGCTCCTTAATTGGTGGAAGTGGGGAATCAGTAGTAGGAGACATGATGGAGATGCACAAGGTTATGGTATGGAGAAAGTATGTAGGGAAAGGGGTCGTCTATTGATGATTTCAACAGCTGTATCACACTGCACATAGTTACTGTGCAATTTGCTAGTGCGAGATATTATTATTATTATTATTATTATTATTTATTATTATTAACCTTTATAATATAATATATATTATATAAGATATAATGAGGGCAACCAATTTGAACAGCATTAGAAGGATACTGCACAGATCCATGGAGGAAAGGGTTACCAGTGGCTAGACATTACCAGTTACCAGTGACTAGCTAGGATGACAATATACCTGTATTACCTGTTTTGGGCTTTATGTCTTTCAGTATCATTTGCTAGAGAATGCCAACAGGAGGCTGCTATTTCATTTATGTACTGCTTCAGGGCTTTCTCTAAGCATCTAGTTGCTCCCTGTGGGAACAGGACAGGTCTTTGGTCTGGTCTGATATCGCATGGCTCTTAGGTTCTTAAAAAGCGTTAGTTATAAAACAGATAGCTGAAAGTCAACACTTCAGATAATCACTTATATTAATGTTTTGGTAATATGCAGAGTAATCATAGTGCAGCTAATAACCAAAAGATTAATCATACGACAGCTCTGCTTGATAAAACTTAATTGGCTCCTAGAACTGCACTACATGCACTACTACTACTCTTTAGAAGTTTCCATTTTATGATTTTGCAAGATAGTATTATATTTTATAATTCAAACAAATGCAAAATATTTTCTTTAATGATATTATGCTCAGTCAAAAGCCTGTTAAAAAAAGCTTGCCCAATGCATATTTGTTCCTTTCCATAGAAAACAAAGTTTCACCATTATTCTTACAGTAGCAGGTTTAAATCAGTGATGCCATGCTGTTAAGCAAGAACGACATCCATTTCAGGTTTTGTTGTGCATTAGGTAGCAATTTTAAAAAAGACACAATTGTGTGCATATCCCACCTACAGGTCCCTTTGATTCCTTTTAAAATATCATCCTTCTTTCTGAAATTTGGACACAATAGACTAGTCTCTTGCAGTGTTGGTACATTTTGACATCCGTCAGATGCAACTGATCCCCACAGGTCTGTTACTAGCTATTGTCACTGTGTCTTCCTTTTTGTGACCTAAGCAGCATAAACAGACTTATGTAACAATCGTGCTTGGACTACATGCACTTCTCTTTGTTGCAGGCCGCCAGCATGCCATTTCTCTGCAAATTCCAAAAATTTCTTCTCTGCCTTAGTGTCCAAAGTCAAATACATGAATAACAAATATGAAAGATATTTGGAAAGAACATTCCCACGTTTCTATCAGCTGTACTCAACTTTCATAAAAGGTGGGTTTTTGCTTGAAGAAATAAAGGTAGATAATGAAATGTCTGCTCATGTTTCATGAATTCAGCAGTAAAGATTCACTGTAAGAGCAAAGCATTGTTATACATAAGGAGTCAATACAGTATTTTCATTTTTAAAAAAATCTAACCATCTGTATGAACTCCTGGTCTCTTTGCTTAGTTTGTGGCTGCTCTTACAAAAGGGGAAAAGCAGCTAAAGCTTCAAATGAGATTAAGAAAATATGTTCTTGAAAGAATAAGTGATGTTGCATCCAGTGTAACTGGTGTACTTACCATGTGCAGACATAATGGAGAACTGATTCCATTTTTTGAGAACAGGCCTGTTGAAATGAAAACTTCCCCTTCCAATTTCAAACTAGGAACTACATTTCCAAACCCAATGGACTGTGTTTTATTTATTCTGTGTTGAAGTGAAGGCAGGATATGAAGCTGTGGTTTGATCTTAACTTGTTTTCATGAACCAGAGTTACAATAAAATATAGTTTCTTGAGTTCAGAATGTAGGGAACAGTGGCTTGTTTAAAACTGGGAGTGAACGTTTCCTCTGTCTGACTCAAGAACACAGAAGAGGGAGAAAGGAGCAGGTGACCTTCAGGCTCACTGCAGCGGGAAAGCTAAGTTTTTCCATTCTGATGTTAGAGCAGTGTAATTTTAGATGGGTGAAAGGAGGAGAGCATGAGGTTTAGGATTCTAAGTCAAGGCTGTTATATAGCTTAGCTATAACTTTACAAAGGAAAGGCAGAAGAGAATGAAAGCATGTGGAAGAAGGAAGTGAATTTTGCACTTGAAAGGAAGAAGTGGTGCTGTACCAGAAAATTATTTGTAAGAGGCAGAGAAAGAATGTTGGCAAAACTGCTCGAACAATTTGGAGATGATTCCATTTATGCCATGGTTGCTTCCGAAAAAACCTGAGAAAGATGTCCTTGCAACAGCCCTGGTACAGCTTACACTGTGAAGAACCCTGGAAGTGCCAAGGGGTTTAATTTCCCACACAATACCTTGACCTTATTAATGCAGAAATGGGAGAGTTATTGGCCTGATACAGACAACCAAAATAAAGCTGCTTCGAGTCACTTTGAAGGTATGGTGTTTCAATGATACATGTATCCTAAGAGTCCAGAAGCCACACCAAAGCCACGCTCTAGTCCTAAGGATTGGAGTGCAGCTTTGGTGCAGCTTTCAGACTCTTAGGACGCATGCATCATTGAAATACCATACCTCCAAAGTGACTCGAAGCAGCTTTATTTTGGCTGTCTGTATAGGGCCATTATTTACCAGGGTTTTAGAAAGAGGATAAGATCAAGAAGATGCAGGACAGCCCAAAGTGGGTCCTAGAGAAGCAAATGGTGGGAACAGTATCCAAAATCATCATCATCATCAGCAGCAGCAGCAATATTTTCAGTTAAAAGGCAAGGTGAAAGACTTGGAAAGGAGTTTGATGTGAACACGGCATTCCAGTACCAAGAGAAAAAAAAGCTTGTATATTTTTGTACAGGTTTTCGGATATTTTTCTTGGAAGCAAAAGAAATAAGGAGGATAAAGACAAACATGTCCCATAAAAATATCCAGTTTCATCAGCTTCCATACAGAGAGATGGAAAGACTAAGGCAGGTATGTTTTACTCCCTATTCTTTGTTTCTTATGTCTCTTTCAAGAATTTAACATTTGACAGCATTTTGTGGTAGGTGTTAACAAAACTAGTTTCAGGCAAGTGATACATCCCACACCTGGGCAGTGGCCTGATCTACTACATGAGAAGTCAATGCTAAATATGATAGCCATCTTTTCTGGCATCACTATTTTTCAAAGTGCTGCCCACAAGGTACTTGGGGCTTCTAAGAAGCCCCTCAAAGCGCACAGACCTCCCAGATGTTTTTTTTAAAAAACTTAGGGCAATATTTAGGCACTTTTTGGCTTAAAAACCAGCCAAAAACTCCAGTACAGTGGCTTGCTTTCCATACCCACTAAAGCCCCTTAAACTACCCAAATGCACATACACTAAAAGAAAAAAAAGTACTGTAGGCTGAAAACCAGCCTAAATGGCAGCTGGAAGTGATGTCATGGCACTTTGGGTGCATCAAAATGTGATGGTGTGGCCCACCAGACTGGAACATTAAGAAAAAATGGCTCCCACCCTGTGCACAATTGCCCACCCCTTCTGTATATTGATGGAGTTTTGCAGGATAGTTTAACCAAGATGCTGAGAGAATTGCTAAGCTCAGGACATGTCTTGCAAATTCTAAATCAAAATGAGCCAATACCTTCATTGTGTTCTCCTGCAGCGAGCAAAATATGTACAACCTCATTATCTTGCAGATGTTGCTATTAGCTCTGTTTCAAGTGCTTTATCACTAATTGTTGTTGAGTGCCTTCAAGTTGTTCCTGACTTATAGGCGAATCTATCATGGATTTTCTTGGCAAAATTTATTCAGAGAAGGTTTGCCATTGCCTTGCTCTGAGGCTGAGAGAGTGTGACTTGCTCAAGGGCACCAAGTGAAGACTGAAATCCTGTTCTCCAGAGTTGTAGTCCAGCACTGAAACCAGTACATGATACTAGCTCTTTCTTCACTAATACAAGTAGTTTAATCGAGAGGAGATCAGGCAAGTACTACTAATGAGATCAAAGTCTTTAGAAATATAACCATCCATGTATTTTAATTTGTTAATATTGCCATGTTGATGGTCTAACTAAGTAGAATAGAAGAAAACTCTGGCAAAAGTTCTGACACACAAGAATGTGTTGTGTTCTAGCCTTAGGCTCCATAGCATTTACACATAGGTTATTATCATAGAACCATAGAGTTGGAAGAGACCACAAGGGCCATCCAGTCCAACCTCATTCTGCCATGCAGGAACTTTCAATCAAAGCATCTCTGACAGATGGCCATCCAGCCTCTGTTTAAAGACCTCTAACGAAGGAGACTCCACTACACTCTGAGGAAGTATGTTCCCCTGTTGAACAGCCCTTACTGTCAGGAAGTTCCTCCTAATATTGAGGTGGAATCTCTTTTCCTCTAGCTTGCATCCACTGTTCCGGGTCCTGTTCTCTGGAGCAATTTGCAGTTCTACTGGTGGATGGGTTTGGGATAGATGTGAGCATAATAGATCTAGGTCACAGATACCCAAAATTGTTGTTCATTTATAGCCAAAATGTATTGCACATGGACACACAAAAAAATTTAATTAAAATGCTCTGTCCAAAGAGATGTACACTGTTGCATGACAGTGTCAGTGTGGAGTGGAGTCTCCTTCCTTGGAGGTCTTTAAACAGAGTCTGGATGGCCATCTGTCGAGGATGCTTTGAGTGAGAGTTCCTGCATGGCAGGGGGTTGGACTGGATGGCCCTTGGGGTCTCTTCCAACTCTACGATTCTATGGTACAGCATAATAGTCTATAGCTATGTTGCCTCTGCAGTTCTTTCATAGACGAAAGTAACAAGAGATGGATATATGTTTCGTTATGTTCAGTCTGTAAAAATCAGAATTAAGAGTGTGAGTTTACTTTTAGGGTGAAAGATAGACAGAGGAGTTCTATCTACTTTTTATGCTAACTACCATATGTCTTAGGAAAGATACCCAAATGTATTCTCTTTCTGGACTTGAATAATTACATAGATGCTGTTTGGGAAGATCTTTGGTCAAAGCATCATCAGCAGGTGTATTGAGTCTTTTTATAATCTTAGAATACTAAGAAGAGTGTTTAAGAATCGGTGTGTTACATTTTTAAAAAAAGGCTTCCAGAAGAAATGTCTTTAGGCCCATTCACCTCTCAGAACCAGTCTTGGGTCTATGGTTGTGCAGTGAAGGTTGGCGTATAGTGTTGCAGGTTTACTAACTAAGCATCTTTTTTTGTAGTTTCGCAGAGACCTGATCAAGGCCATTCCTGTTGGGATTCTGTCTCTTCCACCCTTTGCTAACTATCTGGTTCTTTTGCTTATGTAAGTGTATCTCATTGTCTATTCAGATGAAGGATCCTTCGGCTTTACTGTGAAAGGATAACTTCTTTACTAGTAACCTTTCTAATGTCAGTCAGCAGGGCTTGTTTTTAATCTCTCCCCTCCTCATTTAACTCATACTGTTCCAGGCTGTCTGATGGGGAAACTGTACAGTACAGCTGTGTAAAGCAGCTTCAAAAATAGATTGCCCAATATACATGCATATCTCTTAATTAGAAAATATCCAGTCTGAATTTTTGCATTTTTTAATACTTAACTACCTATAATTTTGTAATGTTTTATCATTTTTGATGTCTAGTCTATAAATAATTTCCTAGTGATAATGTATGTAAAATTTCTGGATTATAATCTCTCTTTAAAATCTTTAAAAAAACAACAACCTGAACAATTTTGAGGGTTTGGGAGAATTCCTTAAAGGGATGCTCATACTTTATATACCCTTTCAGCATCTTTTCCACCCACCTGTTCTAAAACTGTTCTTTTTCACTGGAAGTTAAAAACAGGTAAGAACTTTGCTTCCACTTAGTGTTTCCTCCTCAGCCCCAGTAAACCATATGTTTTACCAATAGTTTTGATACAGAATTTAACAGTAGACAGAATTACTATAACTGTCCAAAGTTCACTTATGTAAAATCCTATGTTGTTTGAAGATTTCATTGTAAGAAACCATGAGTGCACATCAAATTGTAGCCAGGAGAACAACTGATTCCCAAATTCTATAGATGAATTCTTCTGTAAAGGATTTTGGAAATTTAATTTTTTTGAATTAAATAAAATGTTCAGCTAAAAATTTGATTTCAATTCAAGTTTGATTTTATTTATTTGCTTCATATAGCATACCTCAAAGTTAGATTATTTGACTATAATATGCTTGGCTTTTTTGTTAAATACACAGCAGTGAGGAAGCTGTAACTTGGCTGAGATTAAAATAATATCAACAGGCTCCTATCCTGCCATGATCTTCACAAAAGGTGCTTGTCAGAAGTTTCTATTTTAATATTATACAGTATATACTTTGGTTCTTAAATGACCAGGTTGTAATTGTGGTGGCTTCTAATCCTCTTTGCATACAGTGCTAACTTTAAATAGCTACAATTAAGTTTCCTAAAAGTATTCTGGAAGAACCATGTCACTATAGAAAACCTAAAAGACCCACAAGTACTGTGTATCTAACAGAATATTACTTCACCTGTTATCCATCCAGTATGATTGGGTCATATTATACTTAAGCCTTGGCCAAAATTAACTTTTCAAAAATAACATCGAGTTTATTACCCTTAGCTGTATCTAGGCTGGAATTTGAACTGAGGGTAGGGATGCCATATCCCGGCAGCCCCCGGGACAAACCCGCTTTTGGGGGGCCCCGGCCCAGTTTCCCCCAATTCCGGCCTTTGTCCTGGGCCCAGCCTCCGGGCCAGGCGCGCTCATGCGGCCATTACCGCAGCCGCTAACGCAGCTGGCAGGCCACCCACCTCTTCTTCCTCCTCCCTCCATGGCCACGCCGCCCTCCGCCTCCACCGCTCCTCCTCCACCTCCCCTCCAGTGCAGCTGCTGCGCAGCCCGCGGCGCTTGCCTGGGCCACGGCTTGTCCCTTTTGCGCGCTCACGCGCGGGGCTTAAGGGGCAGTGCTCGCCTCCTAAGCCTTCTGGCCAATGGCAGATGAGCAGGGGCTGGCCTAGTTTCCAGCCCCAGTCTGCCATTGGCCAGTGTCAGGAGCCTTGGAGGAGGAGGCGGCAAAGGAGGAGGATAGGCCTCTGGGCCAGAGGGAGGGAAATTTTTTTTTAATTTTTAAATATATACAACTCAGCCTTGGTTTTTTATTTTATTTTATTTTTAAATATATACAACCCAGCCTTGGTTATTTTATTTTATTTTATTTTATTTTATTTTTGTTATTAAATAACAAAGTGTCCTCCATTTTGACCATGTCAAAGAAACATGCATGTATATTAACATTTTTTAAAAAAATTATTATTTTTGGTGTGTCCTACATTTGTCCCGGTTTGGAGCTCCTGACTTATGGCAACCCTAACTGAGGGTCAAGTTTTACTATTCTGTCCATTGTGAATCTGAAAGAACAATCTATTTATCTCATCTTTCAACTATAAAAAGGTTCAAGCTGGCTTACAAATATTTTAAAAATATAATAAAACACATTGTGGAAATAAAAAATTAAAGTACCAGTAAAAATGATAAGATCTACCAACATCAAAGAAAACCCCCAGCTGAATAGGACTCGTTTGGCCTAGCACCTGTATGACAAGGATGGCACCAGAACTATCCCATGAGGAGGGTATTGCAGAGCCACTGTTGCCACCAAAACATTCTGATAACCATCTGGCTGCCCTTGAAGGCAGGAGAATGTGGGCATGTCCTTGGTTGTTTTAATTGCTAAGTAGATTTTTGTGGGGGGAAATATGCTTTATTTGATATCCTTAGAACTTCAGCCTTTATCTTCTGTCTTTAATTTTTCTATTAAAATGAAGTGAAAAACATTTGGGCAAGATCTGGCTAAATTTGCAAGACCAACGCTAAACAGTATTTCTAATTGTGGAGAGCTGATGTTTCAATCCTTATACATATGTGGTTACTCTCCCTCAGCTAGCATATAGGCAGGGCTTGCATGATTGACAGAAACAGCAAAATTCTGTCTCTTGGGGCAAAATTAGGGTGCATTAGGCTGAGGCTCTTCAGTTTATAATATTCACACTCAATTTGTTTTGTGTTGCTGTCTGTTTTGAAATGTATTCTTCTGGTCAATCTCTCCTTCCCAAGGTATCTGTTCCCAAGACAACTCTTGATACGGCACTTTTGGACTCCTAAACAACAAGCCGAGTTTCTGGACACATACCACAATATAAGGAAGGAGGCATATCCTGAAGTGCTTGATGGTCTAAAGCATCTGACTCACTCCTTAGTTGATCCACAGCTTCGCAAACAGATGCTAGATCTCTGCAAAAAGGTATCTCATTCCCAGAGAAACCCAAAAAGGAAGGAGACAGCCATGTGGGTCTTTACATTTAGAAATAAGATTTTTGATGTATTGTGAGATATTCCATCATTATCCAGTTCATTAATGTTTCTTATAATTCCTGTGTCATGTTTCTAAGAGGATCACGTCACCCCTGATTTTGCAATCTTAATAAGATGTCCAGATGTCTAAAAACAGCTCTTATGCAATACCTAATTTTATACAATGAAAATCAGCATGGTATAGTGGTTTGAGTGTGGGACTAAAACTCTGGAGATCAGGATTCTAATCCCCACTTTGTTGTAGAAACCCACTGGGTGTTCTTGGGCAACTCACACACTCACCCTTAGAGGGAGGCAAAGGCACACCTCCTCGGAACAAACCTTGCCATGATCACTCTGTGATTGGTTTGCCTTAGCATTGCTATAAGTCAGAAACAACTGGAAGGCACACGTCATGTACAAAAGACTTCAGTTTAGAGTAATAGACCATCCTTATTTCTTGATTTCACAGATGCTGCCTTTTGGTCAATGCATTCAGAGTGCTTCACAATTTGAAAAGATACAGCATACAGTTTTAAATACACACTATACAAACAGGGCTGAGATGGCTAACTCAATTTGAGCCTTCATGATGTTTTGTGGGGTTTTCTGGGAAGAGGGGGACCAAATGAAGTTCGGTTCTAGCCAGGTAGTTGCAGGTGAGGTTTCTTTAACTTTTCTCTGATACTATCACATGGTGAAACAGCTTCGCCCATGGTAATAGTGAAGAGGTCAACAACAGAGGGATTTCTGTTCTCCTTTTGGAATGAAAATGTGTACAAACGTAAATTAGCAGAATTAGTTTTGTTCAGAATTGTGCATGCTCCTCAGTGCACTGAAGTTGCTCATACCCGCCTTTACTTTTTGAACCCTATATGGCGCTTTTCTACTAACAATTTATATCTTAATCTCCAAGGTACAGGAAGGATGCCACCCAGATATAAAAGAACTTAAAGCTACAAGGACCTTATTTGTGGGGCACCCCTTTGGCATCCAGCGGCTCAGGATTCAACAGGTGGTAAGTTCCATTCAGAGACTTAAATGGGATTCTCTTGCCAGACTTGTTGACTGTTCATGAGTAATTTCCTCTATTTCATGCCTTACCATTGTGCTGTAAGAGACTTGGAAAAGTTTCTTCCCAGCTGTAAATCTTAAGGTACTTGTCCTTTATATTGGGATCCTGTTGCATTCGCTGTTTATGTATTTGATTCCCCAACCCACCAGAGACGGGGGTACATAGGTGCCTTTATTCCATATTCTAATTTGCAAAGCAGGACAGCTCGGACACCTTCCCTAGCTGCCCCGTACACTCTTAATTCCGTGTTTTTTCCTTCTTCCTCAGAAAGTTCTAAGTCGTGTTCTCTTCCTGACTCCTCGCTTGCCTTCCTTCTTCCTACGATATCGCCTGCGGAATCATGTGTTGGAGCTTTACCACCTAGACCAAGCAATGCTGAAAATGGGAATCAGAGAGCTGACAGATGAAGAAGTACAAATGGTGTGCTGAAACTTGCACAATACAGTAAATTCAAGAAAACATGGAGCCTCTAATTGGCTGGGAACTGGTTTGGCCTCTCTTTCCTCCTAGTTTCAGGGCATAGAATCATAGAGTTGGAAGAAACCACAAAGGCCATCCAGTCCAACCACTTGCCATGCAGGAACTCTCAATCAAAGCATACCCAACAGATGGCCATCCAGCCGCTGTTTAAAGACTTCCAAGGAGGGAGACTCCACCATTCAATCTTATAATCAATACAGGACATCAGTTACCATTGTTCTGACATCTTCTTTCTTCACCTTAAAAACAAGGGCCCCTCATCCCAAGCAATGTACAGAAGGACCTAATAATGCTATAAGACAGTTCTTCCTGAAATTTAGAAAGTTTTCAGTGTCCAAGCACATTCAGATGCAGAATACTTGAATCCCTTCCTTATCTCCTAAACATTCTACCCAGTCCTATTTGAAAGTTTTTAATTGCATGTCTTGTCATATACAACTTTCTATGTGAAATCAGAGGCCCTTTCACATTATACAATTACAGCATTCTGATTCCACTTTAACTGCCATAGCTGCCTCCTGTGGAATCTCAGAGTTTGTAGTTTGGTCAGAGGAGACTCTTGGCTGAGAATGCTAAAGGGCTGTGCCCTGAACTGCCAACCCCATGGTTCCACAGGACATTGCCATGGCAGTTAAAGTGGAATAAATAAAACTATAAGTGTGTAGTATGAAAGGATCCCAGGATATATTTAATTTTATAATTATCAGTGTCTTATTCAATATGTGCTACTTTCTGTCTTTTCGCAGGCATGTTATATTCGTGGTTTGAATTCTGTTCACCTTAGCCCATTGGCATGCAGGCTGTGGTTGGACCAGTGGCTAGCGCTGTCCTGCTCACTGAAAGGTAATTCTGGCTAGACTTTACATCTGCTCTCCACACACAGTGCTACCCCTCTAGCCTGGCAGAAACTAGATCCTTCTATTTTCTCCTCTTGATTTTTGCTGGTGTCAGTTAACATATAGTTGTCTTATCGTTCTGTACTCGCACTTTGATAGTTGGGCATATAAGAACCTGTTTCTCAGACCATACAAAGCTATGGGCAAAAAGTGTTCTACCTCATTCTGTCATCTGAAAACACAGCTTACCTGTGTCGGTGGAAACATTGTAAAACTGTTGAAAGCCTTCCCTGTGAAAATATTTCTTAACTAGGTACTTGTGCAGATGAAACAAAGGAAGGTAAAATAAAATCCTAAATCAGAACTCTTGAGCATGAAGCATTCCATTTCTAAGCTACCCTGCCATGTCATTCAGTAAAAGCAGGAAGGTAGGAAACACCTGTGCAGAAGGGTGCAAGGTGCATGGTGATTAGCTGAAGTAATAATGTAATTTCCAAGAACCAAAATCTTTGCTCTCCCATAATTCAGGTAAGGGAAAACCAAATTACAAGGCCTTCTGTACAGACAAATGTCAGTTCTTTAGCAAATGACCTCTAAGGAAACAGGAGAAGATCCAGTGTAAGTGGAGTACAAATATAATCCTGCTGTTCTCCAGGTGGCCCTCTAGTACAGTATTAGATTAACACTAAACAGTTTAAAACTGGTCCTTTTTTCCACTGTAAATTTGATATTCTTCTTCGTGGTCTCTGCGAATCATACAAATGGGTTTCACTGCGCCTGCGCAGTGCTGCTCGGAACCTACTGGAATCACTGGGCAGAGTTAACTCTGCAACATATTGAAACTTTTTGGCGGTAACTCCGCCCACCCGTTATAAGGCTCCTGCCTTCCCGCTCTTTTCCCCAGTTCCTTTTTTCCGCCGCGCTAGCTGCTTCAGGGAACTTTCGCTTGCTTTGCTTGCTTGGAATCACTTTCGCTTTTTGACCTCGGACTGTTTCTTGACCATTCTTTGTCTCCCGCCCCTGGTAACTTCGGATTTTCGGACTGTTGACCTCGTTTTTGGATTCTCCTCTGGCTTTGACGACTTCGGAAATGCCTGCACCTTTCAAAAAGTGCGACATTTGTGGGGGCAAGGTGCCCGTCCAGGACCCGCACTCCTCCTGCCTGCTGTGCCTGGGCAAGGATCACGACACCAAGGCTTGTCTGCTCTGCAGATCCCTCTCCTCCCAGGCTCGGAAAAACCGTGAGTCCCGCCTCACTTCGGCGATTGCTCTGGGGAAGGTGCAGGAGGGAGGCTCGCGGTCAGCTTCTGTTCCACCTTCGGCGCCCGCTGCCTCATCCTCGCGTGCCAGCGTGTCCAGCGTGTGATCTGGGAGAGCCGCTGTGCCCAGCGTGGTGTGTGTCCCGGCCGGGACCCCTTCCACCACCTCCGATGTGGCCCGTGGCTCCAAACCGCCCAGTGCCACCGACAAACCCTCCAAGCGCCCCCACAAGTCGTCGGGGACTGAGGGTACCGAGCCGACCTCCAAACCGAAGGAGGGCTCGCGTCCAAAGAAGGCCACCGAGCCGGAGGTCCGCCTCACCTCGCCTTCATCCTCCAAGGCATCCCAGGAATCGCGCCATGCGAAGCCTAAGGAGCTGGCTGGACCCGTGGAAGGGGCGAAGTCACCAAGGCCTTCGTCGTCGGCAGCGGCCGCTGTCCTCCTGGACTTCCCGGACAACCCGTTCTTCCCGACGGAGGAGCTCCCCAGGCCTGGGAAGAAGAGGCACCACGACAAGCCTGGTCGTGATCCTGCCCCTAAGAAGGCCAAGCCCTCCAAAGATCGGCCCGCCACCGAT
>NC_056523.1:172596992-172644817 GCF_019175285.1 Sceloporus undulatus | reverse complement strand
CCACTGGTCACTTCTCTCCAGGATGGAAAGGTGCCATTGTTGTTGATCACCCTTTGGGTTCTTCCGGTCAACCAGTTACAAATCCACTTAACAGTTGCCTTGTCTAGCCCACATTTTACAAGCTTGTTTGCAAGAAGCTGGGTACTCATTCTGTTGACCTACGGATAGAAGACTGAGTGAACCTTGGAGCCCTGGGATCGAACTGACAACCTTATGGCTGCAGTACTGGCATTTAACCACTCCATCAGGGCTGGAGTTCAGTGAGTGGTGGGATGTCCATCAGTATCCCAATCCTTAATTTTGGCATTGGTCTTGTGTCAACTCCATCAAGGGCTAGCCTGAAGATAGAAGCACCTCCCTCCATAACTGTCATCCTTCGGCCTGGGAGGGAGTGAATAGGCTGGCCCAGCTCCATCGGGGGCTAGCCTGAAGATAGAGGCTCCTCCCTCCATAACTGTCATCCTTTGGCTTGGGAGGGAGTGAATAGGCTGGCCCAGTTCCATCAGGGGCTAGCCTGAAGATAGATGCTCCTCCTTCCATAACTGTCATCCTTCGGCCTGGGAGGGAGTGAATAGGCTGGCCCAGCTCCACCAGGGCTAGCCTGAAGAAACAGACTCCTCCCTCCTTAACTTTCAACTTCCGGCCTATGAGGGAGTTGACCAGGCAGGCCCAGCTCCGTCAGGGCTAGCCTGAAGAAGAGCCCTCCCTCTGGTCCATCTGCCTTGGTCCAGGCCTCAGAGGGAGAGAAGAATGCTGGACCTAATCCTCTCCCCCCCCACCAGTCTTCTCCTTTTGTGTCGTGTCTTTTAGATTGTAAGCCTGAGGGTAGGGAACCGTCTATTATCCCCTCTGTTGTAAACCGCTCGGATTCCCAGTGATTGGGTGGTATATAAATAAAACCTATTATTAAATAAAACCTATTATTATTACGCTAGATCAGTGGTTCCTAGACTCTGCTCTTTAAGGAATTTTGGACTTCAGCTCCCAGAATCCCAGACTATTGGCGAATGTGGCTGAGGCTTCCGGGAGCTGAAGTCCAAAAGCTTTTAAGGGCAAAATTTGGGGACCACTGCACTAGACAGTGCAATTTTTAAAAGTTTCAAATGGAAAACACGAGTTTTACAAGAACTGATACGGTGTAGTTCTTGGAATTCTGAGGATTTGGAGTTTTAGGGTGCAACAGACTTTTAGTATACAATTGCTGGAGAAGTAGCTGTTCCAAGACAAGAGAGAAATTTAACCAAGTAGAACTAATGTGGAAGAGGATATGAAGCTACTTGCAGAGATTTGCAGAGGTGTAATGGATATTTAGAGAAGAGTTCTCAGAATGAGGCTGGGTAAAAAAACAGCTGCAGTTATGAAAGTGCTTATGAAATGAAACGGCTAAGACAGTAATAGGGCAATTTTGAGTGTCAGCACACAATATAGCATTCTGCCCTCCTACACAATGATGGGAACCACACAGTTGCTCCCATACCATACCTTTGAAAAGGCTTTCTGCAGGGATGTATCATATGCAAATACAGTACTCTTTTATTTTTTCAGAATCTGAAGCTTCACTCCTGGCCCATGGCATGGTCTTACTTTCCACCAACTTCACACCATCCTCGAAGAGTTGACCGAGGGGAACTGTTTCTGGACCACTTATGAAGACATGCTGCAATGATGACCCCCTGGCTGAACAAGAAGGGGACATGGATTTTTGCTTACAGTAAAAGAGTAGCAAGAGTCCAGCAGGTGAGGTCTCTCCAACACTCGTTAGCCTTGAGGGGGAGATAGGGGAAGCACTGCAAGTCATATTCTTTCCATTGCACTGGGGACCAGAGTGTTGCCAAGACTGTGCTAGACAGAATAACAGCAAAGTGTAAGTCTAGCTCAGTAAAGTAGGCCCACTTTGAAACATGTAACATGATCGTCTGTAAAAATGTGCTAGTGATTTTCAGTGGGCATTATAAAGTGTTTGGCACATATGGTGCAGAACATTAAAAAAATAAGCAGGATTCTTGCAGTACTTATACAGAATGATTTGACAGTGACACCTAACAAACTTCCATTTCCGTGCTGGGGTTGGAATCATGCTGCCCTACAGAGATGTTGAACTGCAACTCTCAGCATTCTTCCCCATTAGCTGTGCTCCCTAGGGCTGCAGTGAGCACCACCATTCCTACTCTGTCTCAAAATACTTTGACAATACTGAACTGATGATGATGGTGATACGAGGCAAGTCTGAGGAGTCCCTCACTTGATGGCATGTGGGAAGAGGAAGCCAAGTCTTGTACACTGGAACTGGAATTCTTTCTAGAGTGCAAATCATGTATACTAGTGATCGAATACAAATGCAAATTGTATGAAGTGAATGATATCCCAACTGTATTATAGCTAATATATAATTGCTCCAGGAAAGATGGTTAATAAAGACAAGCTTAACACTTTTCCAGGGCTCTTCAAGAAGCTGTGCTTGATCTTTGGCATAGAGTTCCAACATAGCACCTGAATACTTTGGATTTGAGGTGCTCAAAAATAATAGCTGCCCTGGAATTGTCACCTCCCAATCACAGTGTAGCCTACAACATCTTGTTTCTTGTGACAAGGGCTTAACAGTTTTTCTGCCTATTACAGTGAAGGAAAGTGATTGGCTCCCATCTTTTATGATTTTGCAGAATCAGTCATAAATTATACAGAAGAGTAAGCTATAGCTCTTGTGAACAACTTTCCTCTTGTGTTTCACTGTTAAAATAGAACTGACTCTTGTGTGCCTTCAAGTTGTTTCTGATGTAGAACAATCCTGTAATAAGGTTTTCCTTGACTCTCCTCTAAGGCTGAGGGGGTGTCATTGGCCAGCTGGACGATTTGAACCCTGGTCTAGAGTTGTAGTCCAACATTCAAACTACTACACCAAGCTGGTTCTCAGAATGGTCTCTACTTGCTATAATGTGATAAGTTAGCTCTCCAGTTTGCAAACAATGGCCTTAGAAAGCAATTACTGGTAGTTATTGACCATGGGATGGATGTTTCTAGATCTGTGATCATGGTCAGATTGGAAACAAACTTGAATTTCTCACCTCTTCATGGTCCACTTCAGTCATGCGGTAACATTTGTATGCACATTGGTTATAATGAAATTTCTGTCCAACTTTGAAATTGTGCTTACTAGACCTGGTTAATATAATATGATTAAGCATAGTGTATCATGTGTTGAGCTACTAAACAGCAATACATGGAAAGGGCAAGAGAACTAGTACCATGCTCTCAAATGAGAGGCTACATGTACACTGGGTCACAAATGGACAGAATAGTGCTGCATCAAACCACACCACACTTACCAGAGTCCAGAAGCTACTTGGTGCAAGTTGAAGCATTTATTTTTACACTTAAATATCCTCTTTAAATACAGCTTATCACAATGAAAAGAACATAAAAGGCAAAACAAAATGTAGAGGACCTGACAAGCTTTGGATTCACATTGAAAATGCCACCTGTATACCAACCATGAAATGCAGAGCAGAAAGTAAGTTATAAAGTTATCAGAGTCACAAGTTACTGACATAGAGGGCAAGGCTTGTACCGAGTGGATCAGACCAGAGCTTACTTAATAAGGACTATCTTTCAAACAAGCAGTAAAAGGACTGCTTCCATGTAAACAGTTCAGTAGCACCAAGATGGAGGGAGAGAGGTGAAGAGAATGGATGTGTTTCATTATGCTAATATTGGTACCACATATCTGTAACAGATTGTTTAAAACAGGGGTAGGCAACCAGCGGCCTGCGGTCCAGATGCGGCCCAGCAAGGCCTTGGGACCGGCCCCAGCCCGGTCCTGCCGCCGATTGCCGCCGGGGCCTTTGGGGGGCAATTGTCTATAGAAGCCTCAGAAACATGCATTTATATTAACATTTTTTTTAAAATCAGCAAATTTTTTCGCATGTCCTCCATTTTTTTAAAAAAAAGTGTCTGCCATTTGAAAATTTTGTCCTACATTTGTCCTGGTTTATTTATATATTTAATTTTTTTTTAAAAAAATGTATTTAATTATTTATTTTTTGGCCAACCCGGCCCCCGGCTCAAAAAGGTTGCCTACCCCTGGTTTAAAAGGCCTGGCATGAAGAGGAAAATATACTTCATTACATCAGAGAACATTCTTTAAACAAAAGGTTGCAAAGTCAGATCTCTTCTTTCCTAAAACAGGATTTAGAGACCAGATTTGGTAATTTCACCGACACTCCCAGGTTTGTTTTTCATACTGGTTGAATTTTTCTTTATAAGTCTATCATATCTGCACAACCAATTTACCTACTCTTTTCATTAAAGGTAAAGCACTGCTTTAATTTTCCAAGGTCATAGCTTGGAAGATCAGCAGTTAGGCCTTGCTGGCTCATGGAGATTATTGTGGCATAGAGCCAGCATAGCAGTTCACATGCTACTGGAGTCCTGCCTGTTATCTACTGGGTGAGAATACAAATGTTACCATTGAGCTTTTAACATCCCATTCTTGTCATCCTTTGCCTCTTGGAATGTTAGTCAAGGGAATTCCTTCCACAGCTTCAAAAAGGAATTCTTACATTTAAGTATGAAGATACCTCCATCCATAGCAAGTATATTCTAGCAAACCAACTCAATATTGGGACATGGTCAAGAAGAAGAGCAGCAGTTAAGCACTGAACAGAGGGAGGTTCTGAATCTGTCAGATCCAAAAGAGTAAACTCTCATTTAAATCTCTCAGAGTTGATCAGTCAATATCCCCTCTCCCAACCCCAAAAGAAAAAAGAAACATCATCCGCAGCACATGGAATTAAAGGCAGCAAAAATGAAGCAGGTGGAAGGTCAAGCCTCAGCTGCTCATATACCTCAGGTGTCCATGGCTTCAAGTTCAATGTTCAACTGGAAACACAGAAGCATTCCAAGAAAAAGGCAGGTGCTTTTTATCCTGCAACATATCTCAACAAGAACAGGAAATTGCTGACAAATAGCAGAGACCCTTTAGTTGTCAACTGTGTAAGAGAGGCAGGCAGCTGTGGAGACTGGATGTATATAGCAATGCCCACAGTACTCTTTAAAATTTTCTAAGAGAGCACCTTTGGCCCTTTTACCTATGGATCTACTTTAAGTGAAAAGGCAGCATATTCCCACTTCTTTTCCTTCTGAACTCAAGCACACCGGACATGTCCCACTCCTGAGAGGGTCACATCTGGAAATGCCTACCTTTGAGAATAAAACCAGCATTTTATAGCACCTTTGTATTGTGTAAACAATATTATAAAATGGGGAAGGATTCTAACTAATGTCACCAATTCCCTAACCCAAGACTAGCCTATGGGAAGAGACACATAAAATAAAAATCCAAACCTTAGCAGCAGAACTACCAGCAGCAAGGTGGTAGTGACAGCATATTCTGGCATTTCTATCATGGCTCTTTGCTTCTGCAAGGCAGTAAATGAGACTATGATAGATAATTTAAGGCAGTCCTCGGGTACTTGAGGTCCTCTCCCTAGTTTTAAAGTCACTACACAAAGACAATGCCTGCTGTTTGCCCATACTAGTGACACTGTTCTAAACCATTCACTGCAGCAGCTGGTGGTGGTGGTGGTGGTGAGAAAGCAAAGTACTTGTCAATGAGGAAAACACAGGAGACTTGGGTGTGTCATACATGCTAAGAATTTGTTGGGAATAAAATGAAAATCAAGGGAGGAAATTTAAGCAACTGAAGCCTTTGTATAATTAAATACAATCTATTTACTCGTCCCATCAGCACCGAGCCTTTCATGGGTTGCAAAACACCAATCTGAAGACTTTTCTCTAGCTACCATTTCCAGGAAAGTCCCTGTGGCTCACTTTATGTCTCTGGGAACTAGGACCATTTCAGAAGCGTATGTTTTCTACACCTCTATTATAGAGATGGATGCAGAGTGAGTTAGCTGTTGATAGCACAACTTTGTTCTCTTTATTTCCAAGTATCTTTATGATAAAGATAATTCTTGTCAATCTCCTTTCACTGTGATTAGCATTTGAGGCTGACACACATCCACAAGAACCAGCTCCTAGAAATTCTTGGAGGCGAGGGGATTCCAATTGTGATGAGGCAAAAGCATGGAACAAAAACTACCAGCCTAATTTAGCTTAAAGCTGTTATTGCCAGTAAATTGAGCCTCAGGAGAGACATTTCCAACTTTTAGAATGGGAAGACAACGAAAGCTGAGAAACCACCAAGTGATGGTTCATGGGTTGTAGGGCCATTCTAGAGGGTCAGGCTGGGATCTAAGGAGGAATGATTCAGTTCAAGGGTACAAGGTTCCCTAACCTCTCCTAGAAAGTTCAAGTTCATCTAATCAACTTTCCATTCACAAAGAAGCTGCATTCTGCAGAGAAACACACATACGATTATGCGTGTTAACTCCTACCTAGAGGTAATTGATGATGGAAGAATGCTTCGCACCAGGAGTGGTTAAGTACAGCAGCCTTTTACTACGTACAGAATTTTTTAAGGACTGACAGGAAAAATAGCCAGAAGGATGTAGGTCTGTAGAAGTCTGGGGAAAAAAAATCTAAATAAGGAAAAGCCAGGCCACTGTCTTACTCAGCCCTGGTCTACAAAGATCCATCACAGAAAACTCACTGTGATTGTCCAACTCAAGCTAGGAGACTGTGTAATGAGGGGAAGGCAATATTAACCTAATATTTACTATAAAAGAAAGGAGGATGCCCAAATTACTGGAAGAAAAAGTGCCTTTGTTATAATGGAGGGTAGAGAATATCCCTAAGACAAAGGGGCTGAATGGAAGTTCCAAGGACATCCCCCTACTCTTCCTTTGCATTCCTGGACTAATAGGAGCAATTCACTGCACACCTCTTTGGGATGGAGGTCACAGCAGATACATACAACATAGGAGTCCCTTCCACTACCATCCTATTGCACGTTTGCTGGTCCCTTTATTCTTGCAACCTGACAGGCTGCAGCTTCATTGCATATACTCCTCTTGCCTTTCAAATTCATCCAGAGTGCTAGCATTTGGAGCTGTCTCCAAATGACTTGTGTAACTAGAAAGGAACATCTTGAAACAGTTGACGGGAAGAACATAATTCATAAAATCACAGGGCAGATGAGGAAGTACTTTGTCTATTAAAAACCTCAATTTCTCTAAAAAGATTTACACCTCCCCTGGGAATATCAACCCAACGCCACCCTGGTTCAATCACTGTTCACAGAACCAGACCCCAGAAGAGCAATTAAAATCACAGAGGCAAGACCCAGCTCAGAAAATGACACTGATGTGTCAAGTTTAGGGTCATGGGACACAAGATGCCCCAGTAAACATTCAGCACGTGTTTTTTTTAAAAAAAAGCAAACACACAAACATTTAAACTGATTATCTCACCAATTCCCATTAAGGACATATAAGATGGAGTGTCAGCCTGTTTGGATAAAGCTACTGGTAAGGGGAGGAGACTTCAGGGTGAAAATGGTTCTATACGACAGCTGCATGCCAAACTGTAGATGTAACCAGTTGTGATCAAAGTTAATTCATACTGAATTTTAAAAATATATATGTATGGATCTTCCAGAGAAAGAAGGGTAGCAAAGTTCACATAAATAGAGAGTTGGTAGAGCCTAAGCTGTGTTAACTGGTCAGAGCAGTTCAAGCAAAGTCACAGTTACTGAGAAGATGCAGCACTGAAGGTGACAGAATGATACAGATTGCAGCAGCTTTGCCAGGATGAGCAACTGGATGGAGAGAAAGAGACAGAGACAGAGAAATTCCACTGCACATGATGTCATCTAGCAGTAACAGTGTCTTCTGCTCCCCTCCCCACCCCACCCATCAAGCACTGAGGCAACTTTGCTCGATTGCTTCCATGAGCCATATTCACAGTTGGTCCTTCCAGGATGCAGGTAAGGTGCCTTTCGCCAGGCAGTCCAGTTGTCTATGGTCCAGCTGCTTCTGTATCCAGAGGCCTTCCAATCTGCAGAGGAAGGGACTCTCTTACCTTGTGACAGCCATAAGTGCTTGTTTAAGTTCATTTTGTACTGAGCCTGTAATACAGTGGTCCCCCTTTCTCTCCCCGCCCTCCCACCTGCCCCATATTAAATAATCCCCAGTGGCTATGGCCTTTAGACAAAATTGCCATCAATAAATAGACATCATCAAGATGTAAGAGCTGTGATGGGTTGGGATGTGTCACACAGTCAGAGCAGGGGGTCCCAGAGAGGATTCCTCAGGAGATGAATTAAGCTCACAGGCTCTCTCTGGAGGTTGCTCAACACTCTGGGGCCGCAAACTGTCCTGTGACACGTTTGTATGGAACGTCAGGCTTGGTGGAGGAACTTCAGAGGGGCTGTCAGATGAAAGAGGCTCCAGAGGTAGAGGAGCAGGTTTCCCGGTTTCTGCCCTGCCAGAAGCTGCGGCTCTGCCACAAGGCACCAGTGAGGTCATGGGGACAGAATACACATTCAGGTCCTTCTCATCTGTGTAACGAGAGGGCATCTCTGAGTCTTCAGCACTGCTCTCTCCCTTCACCCCCAGCACCGACCTTTGGTCGACCTGATAGTACACAACAGGCCCATTGTTCAAATAGGGCTGGTCACCCTCAGCTGAGCTTGCCTGATCCGAGCTGTCCGTAAAGCACAGCACAGAAGAACCTGGAGGCAGCTGGGCTTGGATGAGGATGGGCGTAGCCAGGCTGGGGCATATTCCCTCGGGGACCGCCAGGGGCTCTTCCAAAATGCACACGCCAAGGCTCTCCATGCTGGAGCCACTGCTAGAGTCTTCCTCAGCTTTCAGCCGCTCCAACTCCTCCGCTGTCTGAAGGTGCATGACTGCCGTCTCATTCTCTGCCATGAACTCCTGGAAATCCTGTGTCTCTGGGGCCTGGGTTCCCAGCCAGTCGCTGCTGGAGCTATGAGGACTCTCTTCCTCTAGAGTTTGGGCTCGGCTCACCTGCCGTTTGTTCTCCAGCTCTAGTTTCATAATGGTGTGTAGGTAGTGAGTCCGCACCCGGATGGGATTGAATTCAATTCGCCCTGCCATGTTCCCACAGCCATCTCTGGAACAGCCACATGGGAAGGACATTCGGTCCACCTGGGTGGGGAAGCAAGGGACAGTGAAATGGTGCTGACGCAAGAGCACTGGGGAAGTGGAAGATGAAAGCCTTAGCCCGGGCAAAAAAAAAAAAAAAGAAAAAGAAAAAGAAAGAAAGAAAAAAAGAGAAGAGAAGAAGAAGCAAAAAGAATCACTGCACTGTGTCAGACGGAAGATGCCAAATTCATGCAAGCTGCTATTTATAAGCAACAGGCTACTTGGCCCACAACCAGCCCATGGCCCTCACTGATCCCTCCGGAGTTTCCTCAAATTACCTCATCACTCTTTCATTCATTTCCCAGATGTGTGGCCTGCCTTATCTTCCTAATTCCATGTATTATTTTTTAAAGATGTGCCATCTGGCATGTTACAAAAATCAAAAATTGTACTTCAAGCACCAGGTGGAGAAGGCAAAAGAAGACTTCTCCAATGGGAAAGCGATCAGGGATTCCCCACCAGAGCTGCACATTTATAATGCAAAAAAGGGGTGGGGAGAGAAAGGATGCTTGCTGGGGGGAAAAGTCAATGAAGATATGCCATGCAGCCACTCAGATAGCATCGAAGGGTTATGGTCAAGAACAGTTCAGACAGTGCAAGAGAGGAATCTGGTACTTAACAATAAATTTGGCATCCTAAGAATTTCTGCTCTTATTACAGCATTCATGTTACACTGGTACAGATTTTTAAATTATTATTTGTTCATTACAGATGGTGCCCAGTAGAGGGAAGCACCAGGACAGCAGATTCCCCCCTGAATTAGTAGGACATTATTCGCTCTGTTAGGGACAGTCCTTCTTCCACAATAATGAGAATTCCTTTCATGATCACAGAGCTTCTTCCTGCTCTTATTATCATAATGAGTTGTTTCACCTTCCTGCCAGTCTGCTCCCTGCAAGCCATCCCCAAGCAGATCCAACTACCACCTTTCCTTTTGGGAAAAAGCAGGGGCTTTGCACTTCAGCCTGTGTGGCTGTGAACTATGGGCACAAGGACAGCCTATGCCAAGCCAAAGCACTTTCAGTATATTAAGTTAGGAAATCAGGGATATCAGCAGATGACAGCCACAAGGCAGACTGAGTTCCTTGAGACTAAAACACAGGTTGAAGCCAGCAGAAGAGCCCCCCCACCCTTCAATACCAAAAGGGGCAGACAGAGAGGCATTTTAAAACCTTTTTAAAAATCTTTTTAAACTGTGTTTGATATTTTAACAATTTGTTTTAATATTGCAGTAATTTAATTCCATTTTTAGCATTTTTGTATGTTTTAATTGTACTTTTTTTTAATATCGTAAGCTGCCCTGAGTCCCAATTTTGGGAGAAGGGCAGGATATAAATAAATATAGTTAAGAATAATAACAAGACATAGACAACATGGCATAGTTCAGGCCAAAGCCTAGCGGGTTCCCCACTGACCTGGCATTTAATTCCAGCTTGGCTACAGGCACAGACTTCAGGATCACAGTATAATCGGCAGTCACAGCCACATTCTTCCCGGGAGAGGCGGATGGCACGGAGCTCTTGTTTCTCCTCTGCATCAATGCGATGAACGCCAGAGGCCCGAAGGAGGGCACGGCGCCGCTTGGTAGGCAGCGGCTGCAAGAAGAAGTAGTCATCCACCTCCACGTTCTCTACATCAATGTCATCATCAGAGACATCTTCAAGGGTCAAGCCATCCGCCTCCTCAGACTCCACGGTGCCATTCTTTGTCAGCTTTGAGAGAATAGAGAGAGAAGACACACAAACATGTTTGCAAAATTATAATCTTGTAACATTCAATTTATGAAATAAAGAAAAAAGTATAGTGATTTACATGTGATGCAAGCTGCAGCAACAACTAGGTATCCTCAGCAGCACTGACTGTCCTCCCATCTTCTACACAGGCACAGGAAGAACTTGGAGGATAACCCAGCAGTACATTTATTCCTCACATTTATGCATATGATGCATGAGGACAAGATCTAGTACCCAGCACAAATCGAGAATTTTAGGCTTAAACTTCCCCTCCCCAATAAATAAATAAATATCCTAGCAGTTACGTTCTGCAGGAGAGTCAAGAAATACAGACAGTACAGTGGCCCTTCCATATCAGTGGGCTTCAGATCTGCTAATGTGACTGCCTGCAGATCGCCATGGCTTTTTATTATTTAATGCAGTTATATGAACATGTGCATGCTGAAGTATGCACATCCATATAGCTGCCATTGAATAATATGTGGTTCATTTGTCCGTGTTTTTTGCTATCCGTGGCAGGGGATGGCTGGAACTGAACCCCCCCCTGATACAGAGGGTCCACTGCATCTGGCAAAGCCTTGGCTGACAAATACAACAGTTAAGGGATGGGACTTCAGATTCCTGATAAGCCTGTTAATTTTGCTACAGCAACTCTCCTCCCTTAGCCCAATCACTCATCTATTTCAGCTCTAGGACTTTCCTCCTTTCTTATTTTACCTTTCATGATTTCTTAAAACAGTATACAGTATTCTGGATGCTTTGAAGATGTAAACTAGAATTATGGAAGATACTGTAATTGAATCTTGTTTGTATTATTTGGGTTAGTGCAAAGTAGATGTGAATTAATTTTTTGTGGGGAAAGGGCAGCTTGAGCAGAACACTATAAAAGATAATGCAATAAGACAGATCCTAGCCTTTTCGTGACATGGGGGATATTCTTTGGTTTGTTGATACCCCACTTCCCACACAGGTCAAAGACACAGCTCAAATGACACTTTAGAAAATAATCTGTCTGTCCTCAGGGTCTGTTTCATGCACAACATAGCAACAAAATAGGGTTTGTCAGCAGATGCACCCCTATCAAAAAGCTAGTGATTCCTAGCTTCCTAACTGTACAATACTCAGGATTGTGGACATGTCCTGTGGGAGAAAGGACACAGCTTAGCGGTCAAGGACATGCTTGGCTCTCTATCCCTGGCATCTGAAACTGTGAAAGTCATTTCCCTGTCTATGGAGACAATGTTGGGCAAGGTGAATTATGCTGGCAGTTCCCAGATGCTTGTCAGCTCCACACATGCATCCACTGCTTTCTCCTCTCCAGACCAGACTGGTGTGTTGTGTGTTTCCCCCAAAGAATAAGGCAGAAGACTAATTAGATACTTTTAATGTTTCACCATAGAATTATTATTAGTGGTGGTTAACTCTGGAAGATCTAGATTCCAGACTAAATTTCAACCTTATAGAGGCTCTCTATAATAATAAATAAAATAATAAAAATTGTATTTCTATCCCGTTTTTTGCCAGGCAATCAAAGCAGCGTACAACAGGTTAAAATACATCCATATATACATAATACCCCCCGCTTAAGACAAGATTAAACAATGTAAGATTAAAAACTACATATTAAAACCAACTAAGCTAAACAAAAATCATCATGGGCAGAGTTCACTGGATGGGAAGTCTTATTTGTGGCCGAGCATTTTATTCCGGGAAGGCTTGCTGGAAGAGATCCATCTTAATGGCTTTTTTAAAGCTCTCTAGATTGGTAATTTGATGGATCTCGTCCGGCAGGCAATTCCTTTGAAGGGAGTGTGAGCCCCTCTAGGACTGGAGGTTGCAGCCTAATCCCTGGTTTGGGGGCCCCTACCGTAAGTACCTCCATTTTGTCTGGATTCAACTTGAGCTTGTTTTCCCTCATCCAATCCATTACTGCCTGAAGACACTGGCTGAGGGGACAGATGCCATCTGTCGTTGTCGCTGATTACCGGGACATGGAGAAATATATTTGGGTGTCATCAGCATATTGATAACACCCAGCCCCATATCCACGGATGAAATCTCCCAGCGGCTTCATATAGATGTTAAATAGCATCGGGGACAGTATGGCGCCTTGAGGGACACCACAATTAAGCTCTGTTTTTGAAGAGCGACTGTCCCTGAGCATCACCCTCTGGAACCTGCCCGAGAGGAAGGAGTGGAACCACTGCAAAGCAGTGCCTCCGATTCCTAACTCTCTCAGGCGTTCCAGAAGGATATTGTGATCTACTGTATCAAATGCCGCTGAGAGGTCCAGCAACACCAACAGGGTCACGCTCCCTCTGTCGATGGCTAGACGAAGGTCATCAGTTAAAGCGACCATGGCAGTCTCCACCCCATACCCGGTCCTGAAGCCTGTTTGAAATGGATCAAGAAAATCGGCTTCATCCAAGACCGCTTGGAGCTGAAGAGCAACTGCTCTCTCGATCACCTTGCTCAGAAATGGCAGATGAGAAACAGGCCTATAATTTTTCATCTCCAGGGGGTCCAGGGAGGGTTTTTTCAAGAGCGGTCTAACCATCGCTTCTTTCAAAGTGGATGGTATATGACCCTCCCCAAGGGAAGCATTGATGATACGTCTAAGTGCCATCAATGCCTCACCCCCCTGGACAGACAGCCATGATGGGCAGGGATCAAGAGAGCATGTTGTCTTTTTTACCTTTCCAAGGACCTTGTCCACGTCATCAGTACTCACAAGCTCAAACTGATCCAGTTTAATCTCATAAACAGGTTTACTGGACACCTCAGTAGTCGGTTTTGCTTCAACATTGGTATCCAAATGGGCTCTTATCTGAGAGATTTTGTCTGCAAAGCACTTGTTAAATGCATCACAGCAGGCCGTGGTTGGGTTAAGTAGAGGGTTCTGGGTAGATGGCATCACCTCAGTTCCCTCACCACCCTGGCCTACAGTCTTTCTTGGCAAAACTGGAAATGACTAGAAGGGGTATCATGCTCCTGGATATGTGATATTCCTCAGTTCAACCCAATATTGGGATGATGAGCTGCAAAACAGCCTTAGTTGCATAATTAGTACCCCTGATTTATATAGCTTGTTTCACTAAACCAAAGTGTGGGCCACCTCATTTTTGAGGAGAAACATACCCTCCCTTAAAGCACAATGCTCCCTATTTTTTGCCCTCTCTTTTGGAGAGTGGGATGGGGATGAGGGAGGCTGTAGAAAAAAAATCTTGGTGGGTGTATGCCTCCTCCCCTTGATTTTTTTATTGCGCCTTCATCATATGCTGAACTTTACAATGCACTGCAAGCAAAAATAATAAGTCCCTTCCTAGATGAGTTTATAATCTGTCATTTAAATAGGATATGAGTGAGTTCTAAACAATGAGCAACAATACACATATAGGCGTTTCAGCTTCTGAGACAATAAAGAGAACAAAATTTTTCACATTATATTACAGCAGGACACAAAAATATAACAGTTTTTCAGAATCCTCAGGAATATTGATGCCCACTTTTCAGGAAAAAATGTTTACAGCCCTCATATTTCCCAGAGCAAACATTGAAGTTATCGCATGTCAAGTAAAGTGAAGGACTGGAGGGTAATTTTATTAAAAAGAGAGAGAGAGAGAGAGAGAGAGAGAGAGAGAGAGGGAAATTATCCATGCCCTTTTTGTTTTATGAACTTGTTCAGAAAAGCCATCCAAAACCTGCACGTTTCTGAAGCATCGGAGGTACTCTAAAGCAGCACTTCTCAGGGTATCTGATTCCCTCCCCCACAATGTGCAAGGGACAGGCACCATATTTGAATCCATTGCCTATGCATGCTCCTTTCTTCCTGAAAACTCGTGAGGGACTAGCACCTTGTCTGGGAGCCACCACTTTGAGTAGCACTGCTCTACTGAAAATATCTTTGTATACTCAGGGATGGGTTTAAAGCAGGGGTTCCCAACCTTGGATGTCCACACTTCCAGGGGGCATGAAATGGAATTTCGGGGGATGTGACAAAGAATGGCTTGTGACTTTGAGCAACAAGTAATCACTCATTTGTTTCTGAATATATTAGAATCTAATTGCTCAATTTAGATTTGCATTTTATGCACTGATTTAAAAGCTTATTTTAAAAAAGTTCAATTTGTTCACTTGTATTGTTGAATGTGTTTCAATTTGTGGCTCAACTAGATTTCTTCATCTTCAAATGCGATATTACTTTTGTAGGGGGTGAAAACATTAATCAAACATTTCCTAGAGGTGTGGGGCATAGAAAAGGTTGAAAACCATTGGTTTAAAAAGTGACCGGGGGGGGGGGGGGGGGGAGAGAAACCAGGGGGACAATGCATAAGCAGCTTAACTGATAATTTTTTTCTCCACTAGCCCAGCCCTCCTCATCCCCTCAGACTGGTGCACATTTTCACAGCCAATAGTAATGTCAATGGCACAGACAGCTGGGAGCACAAACAAAGCAAATGGGAGCTATTTCATCAGTCCAACCCCAGGATTACAGAGCAACTGTTCCTCAGAGACATGATGCAACCGAGCATCACTGCAAGAGTGATTGAGGTCATAGCAACACGACTCACATGATAACTCCACTCTCCATTTCCTTGCAGCTGCAAGAACCAGCATGTTGCAATCTGAGGGAGTTTGAATTCGGTAAAACCCAGAATCCCTCCTAAATACTTGGATCACTAGATGCCTTAAGGCAAGCCATTATGTTGCCATGAAACTAAATACATACACCACTTGGCAGGTTTCTGGAGAAAATGGAGATGCTAGCGACACACAAAATGGATGATATACACTATAGTTCACTCTACTGGCCTTGTGGAAAAAACACCCATTCTCCCATGGGCAAACAGAGTGTGACCTCAAGGACATGGAAAGCAAAGCAGAAGTGATGGCATGCACTGCCCTGTATCCTCTTCTGAAATTGGTTGTTTATATAGATCACAAATTATTTTGCTTCAAAAATGCACAATTTAGAAGACATTCACAAGTCTAGTAGATCAAGCAGAAATGAAGCCACAAACGTTTGGGTTGGCTAATTATTCATGCTTAAGTTCCTTCCATAATTTTAACAAGAGATGGGCAACTTGTAACCCTCTAGATCAGTGGTTCTCAACCTTGGGTCCTCCAGGCATTTTAGACTTCAGATCCCAGAATCCCTGCTCATTTGGGCAAGCTGGCTGAGACTTCTGGGAGTTGAAGTCCAAAACATTAGGAGAGCCAAAGGTTGAGAACCACAGCTCTAGATGTTGATGCAGTGTCCATCAACACCCAACAACATGCCAAAGGTGAAGGATGACATGAATTTCAGTCCAACAATAGTACCGAGGATGTGGACAAGATCCTCGGAAGTGTTCGGAAAACAACCTGCTCTCTTGATCCCTGTCCCTCGTGGTTAGCGGCCCAGGGGGGACCGGCAGTAACAACTTTGTTACGCCGGATAATTAATACATCCTTCAGGGATGGGCTATTTCCATCGGATCTTAAATTGGCCATTGTAAAACCGATCCTAAAAAAGCCCTCCCTTGACCCCCTGGTTCATAATAATTATCGGCCTGTTTCGCTGCTACCATTCTTGGGTAAGGTGATCGAGAGGGCGGTTGCAATCCAGCTTCAGGCGATCTTGGATGAAACGGATTATCTGGACCCATTTCAAACTGGCTTCCGGGCGGGTTACGGGGTTGAGACGGCCATGGTCGCCTTGGTCGATGATCTCCGTCTGGGCATCGACAGGGGAAGCGTGTCCCTGTTGGTGCTCTTGGACATCTCAGCGGCTTTCGATACCATAGACCATGGTATCCTTCTGGGACGCCTGGCAGAGGTGGGAATCGGGGGCACTGCGCTCCAGTGGTTCCGGTCCTACCTCTCCGGGAGGTCCCAGATGGTGCAGCTGGGAGACGTGTGCTCCGACGAGCGGGCCCTTAAAACTGGGGTCCCTCAAGGAGCCATTCTGTCTCCCATGCTATTTAACATTTACATGGGGCGCGGGGTTATCAGTACGCTGATGACACCCAAATCATCTTCTCTATGTCTCCAACTGATGCAGTGACTGGGGATGGCGTCTCTCCTCTCGTGGCCTGTCTAGAGTCAGTAATGGGCTGGATGAGGGAAAACCGACTCAAGCTGAATCCAGAGAAAACGGAGGTACTAGTGATAGGTTCTCCTGGTCCAGGAATGGCGGTGATTCCACCTGTCCTGAACGGGGTCACACTCCCTGTGAAGGACTCCGTGCGCAGTCTGGGGGTGCTTCTTGACTCGTCGCTTCACCTGAATGCGACGGTCAGGAGCACCTGTTATCAGCTTCGGCTGATTCGCCAGCTGCGCCCATACCTGGCCCAGAGGGACCTTGAAACTGTTGTACATGCTCTGGTAACTTCGAGATTGGATTTCTGCAATGTACTCTACATGGGGCAACCCTTATACCAAACTCGGAAGCTGCAAATGGTGCAGAACATGGCAGCCAGGCTGGTCACTGGTGTTCCCAGGACCAGCCACATAACACCGGTTTTAAATGATCTCCATTGGCTGCCCATTCGCTTCCGAGCTCAATATAAGGTGTTGGTGATTACCTATAAAGCCCTAAATGGCTTGGGCCCAGGATACCTAAAGGACCGCCTCTCTCCGTACATTCCGCCTCGCACCCTCAGAACGTCTGGGCAGCAGCTACTGAAGGTGCCTGGGGCTAGGTTAGTCTCCACTTCTCGGAGGACGTTTTCCATAGCTGCCCCAGCCCTTTGGAATGCGCTGCCCACAGAGCTCCGCTCGTCTACTACCCTGGCCCAATTTAGGAAGGACCTTAAAACCTTCCTATTCCAACAGGCATTCCCCGAATAAAAATCCTGTGGGCCTCCCTCCTCTTTCCGTGGCCAAGAGGTTGGGCTATGGGGCTTTTTGCTTGTTTGCTTGATTTTACTGTGATGTATTTTAATCTGATTGTATTTGTATTTGTGTTTTAACTCTGATGTAAGCCGCCCTGATCGTAGGAAGGGCGGCATATAAATAAAAATTTTATTTATTTATTTATTTATTTAAGATGGGCACAACGAAGTGCCCACTCCTACCAAAATCTTCAAAATACAGCCCACATTTTTGTATCTCTCTTTGCGCCATCCATGAAACACATATTGGTAGATAGCTAGGTCTCCAAACAGATGCATCCCTGGGTGCCCTTCATATAAATGGCAGCTTCTATTCTGTGGTGGCCCATTCAAATAAGTCCTGGCCCACAGAAAACTAGCGTATGAAGGCAAAGAATTCTTGCCTGGTCCCTTTCTCCCTGATATACCGATTTTCTATGGAAGGATTTGTTTTTGTTTTTTAAATGGCAAAGCAATTAATCATGTGAACTCCCCACCTACACCCTGGAGTAGTCTCCGATTTGCCTTCTCATCTACCATGAGAAGTAGGCCATGGCGAAGGCATCAGTTGCAAGACTACAGAATGGGTATTTGTCTCTTTTGCTAAGCTGGTTGTCATGGCAGCAAGAGACTGATTGGAAATGCTAGGTTTTTAGACAGAAGCATCCAGTCTGCTAAGGGAAGCCCAGTTGCTAGGCAACTCATGGGACACACAGACCAGACAGCCAGGAGGCAAGATAACACAGAAGGCAGGGACAAGAATCTTGCTTCTGGCAGGGAGGCTGACCCAGAGTCTTCCACCGCAGACTCCTGAACCTTCTCATGAATTGGCTTGACAGAAAACAGATAGCCAGAGCCAAATCCGGTGCCAGGTTGCTGGAGGAAAATTGGTGAGAATCATTACCAAATCCCTCCACTCTCTAATGCTAAGGTGCCTCCATTGCAGGAATGTGGGGAATCCTTCTGCTTCTACCAGGAAAGCAAAGTGGCTCTTCCCCAAACCCCAGTGGGAAAGACCTTGTAAACACAGGTTCTTTCCACACCAGAAAAAAAATTACTGACGGTTATGTGGTTTCATAAATGCATTAGCAACCATGTCTAGTTGTGGTCCTGACGCATGTGACAGGCTGTGAATATTCCAATAATTTCAAGGATGGAAGGGGAAAAAAAGATGGAATTTTGCTTGGAGCACAAACATAGGTTTTAAGCAGAGGGAACCAGAAATGTAAATTTGGGACACCACATCTCATTAATTTAGGATGGAATATAACAGAATATTAAGAATTCTGCCTATAAGGAAAAACGATATAGGATCAGCAGTATGGGATATTGTTTTGAATGCTGGACTAAGACTCTGAGAAACTAAGGTTCAAATCTTCACCCTGCCATGGGACCTGGGAGACTCTGGGTGAGTCATTATCTTTCAGCCTTGGAGGAAGGCAATGACAAACCTCCTCTGAACAAAGAACACAAAAAGCCCTATGCCAGAGTCACTGTAACTCAAAGGTGACTTGAAGGCACATAACACCAACACCAAGGTCTCTTGCTGCACCTTCCACAGGTAGGTCTTGGGAAAAGTGACTAACTGCTTTCACTAAGATTACAAGTTAGAAAAGAGAATCAGACATATAACACATGACTGTACTGCTTTAGCCATGCATGTGCCAAAGCATACAAAGAGCACTAGCCAAAAATAAAAACCCCCCCCCCCCCCCCCCCAAAAAAAAACAGAATCTTTTTTAAGTCAACGGTAGAGGCTGCTAGGTTCTACTCTTTGCCAAATCATACCTTCATTTTCTTGGCATGCAGCTTCTCTTCTTTCAAGTGTTCTCGAAGGATCTCCCGGTGATTGACTTCTTGTTCCTGGGCAAACTCACCAAGGGTGTACCTGCGGACAGAGTTGTGGCGCTGAGCCATGCCTAAGGAGCTGCCTCCTTGGCTGGGCACGCTGGTGAATCCCTGACGCCTTGCAAAATAGTACACCGTCACTTGATCAAAGCGCACGTTTTTCCTGCGCAACTGTTTCTGCCTTTTCAAGATGGAGGTTGCTGAGGTGCAAGAAAGCAGAAAACAGACATTGAATGAAAGAGCTAAAAAGGAAATGGAGCTACATTTACATTCACCCATATATTTCCCCCATTCCTGTTCCTAGGTTACTCAAAGGTCTACAAAGCTACAATTGTGGCTTGAGCAATAGACCATTCCCTCTATTATGGTGTTCCTCCAAGCATTCTGCACTGATTCACCTGCTATTTCATTCTCAAGCAATGTAAAGAACTAAGGCATATACACAGTTTATGAGGGTGGCCACGGATTTGGAGGAATCAACACTGCAGAGCCTGTCAGACATTCAACTTTCTGTGCCTGCCTTTTTCAGAGAAATATCAGCAGTAGTGAGTAAGTTGTTTTTCAGGGATCTAGTTACCAAGATTTCCCTCTAACCACTCCTGAATTTCCCAATGTATTGCCACAATGAATTGTGACAGATTTTAAGAACACAGTTTTATAAGGAGCAGCATCTTTCATACAACTAATATGAAAGGATTCTGTCGTTTTAAATGGTTGCTTTTATTCACAGCACCTTTGAACAGATAACAAGCTATAACAGGATTTATTTATTCAGTTATGCTCCTATTTCATGTTCTATAGCTACTAGTGTCCAGTTCTTACCCTTACAGAAACCTCCTGTATCTTCTCTTACAACTCAACTTCTTTCAAACCCCAGAATGTGCCTGCCCACAAAAACATGGTATGAAACACCCCCCCCCCAGTGAATTTGAGAAAATAATTCAAGCAGCAGATGTGAGGATATTATTTTACACCCATTAACAATTAATTTCACACAGAGCTACCATAACTATCATCCTGTTTGACAGATAAGCACATGCGACTTGTGCTGGGTTATATGAAATTCTGGGATGGCTTATCAGTTCTTTACAATACTTAATAGTGAGTAAACAAGAAGAAAAATGTCAGTCAGGGTGTTGCAGGGAATACAACTCTATAGGAAATACCATAGAATACATAACAATTGTGGAAGGCACATATGGGAAAAGCCAGCACCCTAGATACATATCCCCTTAGCATCAAAGTGTGAAAGAACTTTTAGGCATTCCTAGGTGTTCTCAGAAGCACCAACACCCTGAGATCCAACCAGTGTAGCTGAAGGCTTCAAGTTTTATTTGGTAATGTGAATAATATGACTGGAGTTGAAAGCGTGGAGAACACTACTTTGAAAACCTGCTCCTGGTTGACAACAAGAGAAGCAATTACTCAGTTCTCCAAATCCACCAGTGCTAGTGCACTTTAGAATGCTTATTAAATTCTCACGGTAAACTATTATGTCTGATTAAACACTGAAGTACAGTACAAATGATGGAGTACCACTTCTACAGCTAACTTCTGTGGTAAGACCAATGGTTTTTTGTGAAACAGTGGCAAACTAAGACTCTGGGTAAGGTGTGTCACATATTCTAAAGAATGTCAAGCCCTGTAACCCACACAACTTACGTATGAAGCCAGTGGAGCTGGGAGGATTGACACTGTCACAGCTGTCTGCACTGTCGCTGTTGGAGATCTCATCATCAGAGTTGGAGATGGGCGAACCCACATCCACATCATCAAACTTTCGTTTGAGGCTAGCACTTGTGATTGCATCCATTTGTCTCTGGCTCGCATGGAGAGCCAAAGAGCAGAAAGAAGACTAGTGTCAACGGAAGATCTCCAACCCCAGGCCAATTGTTGAGGTGACCAGTACCTGGAAATGGACAATAAGGTGGAGAAGGAATCATCAGGAACTCACTCATGCCATGCAACTGAAAAACAAACAGGCTTTAGGAAATGAAGTGAACTTGCTCTGGTACTAACTATTTTTCTGGCTCTCCTCCCATGTGGTTTCCTATTAATTTCCTCATTTTGAGCTAAATCACTAAGAGCCACCCTATACCATATTAATCTCCAAACATTCACTGCAGATACAGCTCTCTCCATTCTGCTGTCTCTGTTGCTTCATGTGTTCCACCCACCCAAAGCATTCCACTGCTCACCAGCTAAGCAATAAATATGCTGGGAAGCAGCATCTATCTTTCTCTAAAACTTCACCCTGCATAACTTTCACATGCCACCCCACTCCCCCCCCCCCCCCAGCAGAGTGGTAGGAATCAATTGTAAGCCAACTAGCATGCTACTTGTTCAGCCTCTCTACTCCCTGCCACCACTCAAACTGCTGTACTGGAAGCTTCCCTCCCTTCAACTTTCAGGTTCTGAAGACAGATTTCAGTATGCTAAGTGCTTCTCAAGGTTGTTATTTCTCTCTGTTCATGAATTATCAGCAGGCATCAATAGTAATGCCAGTAAGTGCCAGGAACATGGCAGTGAAAAGCAAAAACTCAATTCCCCTCTACTAGTGCGTTTTTGCACCCAACAGTACATACTTTTGCACACAGATGGGACATCAATGTGGACTATGTGTTAACTCACAAGATATAGAAAATACTAAGGCACAGTAAATGTACATGCACAACTCCGAGGTCACTACATATCCCAAACAATGCTCTCATGAGGTCTACAGGGCACCTAATGGTATAAAACAGCTCCAGATCATAAACATATTCATTTCACCTAAAAGGATAAAAAGGCTTTTGACTTTCTTGGCATTGAAACAAAGAAAAGTTTGGAAGCTTAAATTATGCTCATATAATCTGTTGACTTGAAACAGTGCAAAAGGTAACATACTACAGAGCACTGAACTTTATTTCAGTTGCTGGCTTCTTTTTAAACACACAGACACATACTCCAAATGAAATGCTCTGAATTTTGTGCTGGACTGAAGCAACTGAACAGGTTCTGAAGGTACCAGTTGCTTTCCTATTCCTGACCATGGTTACAAGTCAGACATGTGTGGTATGCATTCAGCTGACTCCCAAGTGGTTAAATCTGCGCTTGCCTTTTGTGCACTAAGCAGACACCAGTGGAGGAGAGAGTCAAGCATGCATATACATTCTTGGAGCAGGCAGACAGGAATCTTGAACAAACCAAATTCTGCTTTAGCACAGCACAAAACAGCAAGAAGACTGCAACCATTTTATTACACAAAGTGCCAAGGCAAAACTTGTTTGTGTCAATTATTACAAAGGAAGGGTGCTTAGCTATTACACAGTATAACTCTGCATGCAAAAATCTTTTAAAGCCATCATCACTGAATAACTACATGTGTATGACCTTGGGTTAGATCCACTTTGGTATTGTCTGGTGTCCGTCTGAAATTATGGCCAGCAACAGATGTTTCAGAGGAAGGTGCGTCTGAAACCCAGCATTAGGCAAGAGAAGGATAATCCTACCCTCATGGCAGTCAGATCCTAATCTCCAACAGCGAGAGACTAGATTAAGCCTTTTGTGAGAAATATTGTGACTTGCCCTGTAGGACTGAAGTGGACACAATAGACTTAACGACCTAGTTCAGCTAACCTTGACTCCCAAATAAAATGAAGGAAGAGTAAACCCTGCTTCCATCTATTATTCTTATTCCCACAGCACTCTAAAAGGAACAGAGTAATAGGATAGCAGAAATTCTCCATAATCTCGAAACAGAAGGCAAGTCACAGGACTGAGAAGGGCAGCTAGGACTATGCTAGAGAATGTTGCTGTCATGTATCCAAAATCAAAGAGACGAGGGCTTGGAGATGTGTCTCTGTATTCCTCCAGAGAGGTGATGGGTGACCAGAAATAGGAATATGACTCCAGCAAGAGATCCCATTATAACAGCTATAGCTTTGCCTATGGCAATAGAGGGCATGCACATTCATTATTGTAAACTATGATTCATCAACTGTCCTAAAGCTTCATGTAGTAAGAGGCCAGAAAAAGTCCCTTCCAATTCTGAGATTCTGTGAAGTTTACTCTTCAAAAGTAAAAAAATAAAAAGCCTATTTTCTCTGTATTATATTTTATTTTTTACTATTTTACATTTTCCATTTGACAGCATTATGTACACCAACTAGAATCCACTGTGGCTTATAAATGCTAAACAAATGTACAAATAAATCATGATTGATGGTCCAGGTTGAGGTACACAATACTATATAAGTGTTTCCCATGTTTGAGATCCAAGCGTCTGTTTTGCCACCACTTTCTTTGTAGCCAGCAGGAATTTATTACTTCTTTCCTGGAAGGAAGAGGAAAGGGTTGGCACAGAGTGTAAACAATCACTACAGTAGAAGGAATTGGACACTTTGCAGAGAAGAGGTAAGATATCTCCCTGCCCATCCTTTTTTATGAAGTAGTGCGTGTTGAAAAGGAGGCTTACCCTTTTTAAAAAAACTTAAATAAAACATCCTAGGAGGCTCTCCAAAATTAACGATCCCTACATGGGTGTGAATCCGATCACCAAGAACCCCTACCTATTACAGCCCTGTCTATTTTTGGCATATTTGACAATTGAATCAGCCATGAGGCAAAGCTGTAGCTGTTATAATGGGATCTCTGCTATTATGTTCCCCACATATGATATAAGAAAACCATACTGGATCAGGCCAAGGACCTACCTAACCCAAGAATCTCTCTCTACAGAAGCCAAATCAATGCCTAAAGAAGACCACAGCACAAGACACAAGCACAATAGCATCCTTCCACTTGTGTTATGGAATTTGGAGACCTGCTGCCTCTAATACTAGAGGTAGCATGAAAAGCAACCATCTGGACTAGTGGCTATTGACAGCCATATTCTCCATTATTTCTCTAATCTTTTCCTGCACCTTTTCCAGCCCTGCAATATCCTTTGAAGATGCAGCTAGCAGAACTACATAGCACTCCAAGTGTGGCTATATCACAGATGTCTATAAAGACATTATGATTTTGGCATTTTTATTTTCAGTTCCTTCCCTACTGAGTTCCCACATGAATTTTACCTTCCCTATGCCAGGCAGCGTTTTCTTTGAGCTATTATAACCTCAAGATTATTTATAACCTCAAGATTATTTTTGGTGAGGAAGCAACTGCTATTACATGCACTATTTGTACATGGGCAAATCTGGGATTTCCTGCTCTAATATGCTTCATTTGCCACTTGAACATCCTTTTAGAAAGAATACTCCTTTGGATAGGGTGTTCTGGAGCTTTTTGCTATCCATTTTCTTTTTACTACAGTACCTTTAATACTTTGTTGTTGTCAAAAAATCTGGCCACCTAATCCAAAGCATTTATGAGCATATTTTAAAAACACTAGTCCTAACACAGCTCACATGGAGAACCCCACTGTTTAACACCTCTCAATTCTGGGACCTGTCCAAGTAAGTACTCCTACTCTTTCTTTCTGTTCCTCATCCAGTTACTGATCCACAAGGCTCTTTCTTCTAAGACCATCTCTGAGATATTTGCCCAAGACTCTCTGGTGACCAAAACTGCCTAAATCCTTTGAAAATCTGTTGCACTCTTGCCCCAACAAATTCCTGCTGAAACTGTCACTGTTCCTCTAAGGTACTCAAAAGCCTTGAAAGACAACTGTTCAGAATCCTGTTTAATCCCTACAAACCACAGACTAGAAATTCACATTATGACCAGGACTGGTGATTCTCAGCATTCTAATAAAAGCTCTCAAACAGCATAGAGAACATCCAGGAGTCAAGTGCCATTTCTGAGCCACACAACTCATCCAACCTCTTAATCAGAAAAACAGACGTGCAATGGCCCCCATCTATAGAAGTATAGACATTTCTTACTGGATTCCAAACTTTTGCCAATATAATCTTTTCCAGTACAATTACAGAATGCATACCCAAAGAGGGACACACTACTCTTAGGTTTTTAGGTGTTTTCTAATTCTCCTCTACCTTTATTTTTTACTATTTTACATTTTCCATTTGACAGCATTATGTCCTGAATGGGGTCACGCTCCCTGTGAAGGACTCCGTGCGCAGTCTGGGGGTGCTTCTTGACTCGTCACTTCACCTGACTGCTCAGGTGAACGCGGCGGTCAAGAGCACCTGCTATCAGCTTCGGCTGATTCGCCAGCTGCACCCATACCTGGCCCAGAGGGACCTAGAAACGGTTGTACATGCTCTGGTAACTTCGAGACTGGATTTCTGCAATGTACTCTACATGGGGCAACCCTTATACCAAACTCGGAAGCTACAAATGGTGCAGAATATGGCAGCCCGGCTGGTCACTGGTGCTCCCAGGACCAGCCACATAACACCGGTTTTAAAAGATCTCCATTGGCTGCCCATTCGCTTCCGAGCTCAATATAAGGTGTTGGTTATTACCTATAAAGCCCTAAATGGCTTGGGCCCAGGATACCTAAAGGACCGCCTCTCCCCGTACATTCCGCCTCGCACCCTCAGAACATCTGGGCAGCAATTACTGAAGGTGCCTGGGGCTAGGTTAACCTCCACCGCGCGGAGGACATTCTCCACGGCTGCCCCAGCCCTTTGGAATACGCTGCCCATTGAGCTCCGCTGATCTACCACCCTGGCCCAATTCAGGAAGGATTTAAAAACCTTCCTGTTCCAACAGGCATTCCCCGATTAAATATCCTGTGGGCCTCCCTCCTCTTTCCGTGGCCAAGAGGTTGGGCTATGGGGCTTTTTCTGTTATTTTTCATTGTTTGATGTATTTGCATGTTTTAACTTTTTGTAATATTATGGATTGTGTCTGTTTTTAACTGTTGTAAGCCGCCCTGATCCCTGGAAGGGCGGGGTATAAATAAAAATTTTATTTATTTTATTATTTACCTTTTTTATGAAGGTTTCATTAAAGACATCATGGGTTATGGACATACATTTACTGAATAGCTTCTGAAATTCCATCTGTTTTTGTATTAATACTGACAAAAGAGATGTGGATGTATATCCTCTATGGCCTCTTTTTAGACAGCATTCAGAACTCAGAATCTTTTGCCATCCTCACCCTACTTGAGTCCTGAAGGGTTTTGATGGAGAAGCCATTTGATTAATGAAAAGTGAGTGCAACAAACTCCAATGAGAGGCCAAATCTGAATCTTCCAATGCCGTCTGGCCCCTCTATCTACCCCTTCAGTGACTTGCTTTGCAACCAGGTAAGGAGGGCTCAAAAGACCTTCCTGCTTAGATCCCCTTCCAGTGGTCCACAGAATAAACACATGCAAACATTACAAATGAAGGTGAGGAGGGGCAACCTGTGTAGGTTGCAAGTCCCAATTTATTTAGTAACAGGAGCTATTTCTTAAAATACCAAACCTTGCCACTAATTTGTCTGCAGCTTGTTACCTTGATACAGAACAGTAGGTCATGCAGCACCTTCAGAATGAAGAAGCTGGCAGCAGAGATGAGACAATAAGACCCATTAGGTTAGGGATCAGGAAGCCTTTGAATGTGGGCAGCATTTGGGTCATGTTACAGAAAACAGGCAAGGGATGCAAGGTGGCTCTGCTACCCCCCCAGCATATCACCTACAGCAGTCAGCTCTTGCCTGGATGGCAAAGAATAGCTGGAACAGATGTGAGACCTCCTGGAGGTTAGCTTCTGATTATCTATTGTAGAGGGATTGGTGAAAGGACATGAGAAAACAACAGTCCACAAATTAACTATGATTACTTGCTCCAGCCTTCTTGTAAAACCTCTGTGCTAGAAAGTAAGCAGTGCAATCCAGGACAAGAAAGAAAGAAAGAAAGAGCCATCTAACAACCACCTCCCAAACATCTTTCAGTTTGGATGGCAGGAGAGCAAAAGAAAAGAAAAAGGAGAAGTTTAACTATATTTAAGAGCAGAAGAGCAACTAGAACAAGCCCTCGACGTTATCTATAGTTTTAGTCTACAACCACCCCAGGAAACACACCTCTGGGCTGGGAAGATATTTTGCTTTGAATGTTCACATTGATTCCTGAACCTACCTGCCACCTACCTCTATCTACCTATTTCCCTCTATATTCCATCTTTCTGCCTGCATGGGAGCCAAGGCTGCTATTTACAGAAATAACAGAAGTGCTATCATTTCTCTGAGATTCCCCCCCCCCCTTACATTCCTCCACCCTGCTGAAATGCTTAGCCTTCATCAACTTGAAAGGCTAAGAATGGATAGCAAAATTAACTGTAAAAATAATTCATGTTACCTATCACAATTAAACACGAGACAAAATTTTAATGGAATCCCTCCTCCACAGCAGGTTATTACTGATGCCCAAATGCCTAAAGCTTATACAGCACTTCGAAAAAAGAATGCAGAATAGACATTTAAACGAAAAGGGAGGGGAAATCCTGAACTGTGCTGTCAGTTTCTTTTCCTATCTCCACTTTCATGCAGCAAGACATTCATTACAGAACAATGGACTTTACTCTGCTGGGAGACAGAAGATTAGTGTGCGCACGGGCTGTTGTTTCCTTTGCCACTGTTGTGCCTCATGGCTTTTCATGCGGCTCCTGCATTTCCAAGAGAGAAGTAACTTTTTGAAGACTGCCCTTGCTCCCTGAAAAAGTAAATGTGGGAGGCTAAGAGAAAGACAAGCCTTGCCAAAAGGAATAGCTTCAGAAGAAGCAAGCTGCCATCTTCAAAGCATGTGCTAAGGCAAGGAGCATGTTGGAGGGGAACAGGAAAGCAGCAACGTTCAGAGGACTTTTCTGACTTTCTAAAAAAGTGCTGAGCACCAGCGGGGTGTAATGGTTTGAGCGTTGGACTATGAGTCCAAATTCCGGCTTAGTCATGTAAACCCAATAGGCAAGTCACATTCTCTCAACCTGAGAGGATAGGCATAGCAAATCCCCTCTGAAGAAACCTGCCAAGTAAACCCGGTGATAGGTTCACCTTAGGTTCGCCCTAAGTCTGAAATTACTCGAAGGCACAAACAACAACAACATGCTACCAGTATCAGAGGCTCTCAATTTTCAGAGACAAAAACTACTTGCAAGGGAGCTTTGAAGTCAGGAAAGGATAAGAGCCTTGCCCAAAAGAAGGGTTTCTCCTCAAAAGTCACACCTGATTTTAGGGAAAGTGTTCCCCCCCTCCCCAAAAAAATTGCCAGCTCTCATAGAACAGAAGAACAAAGAAGCCTCAGAACTTGTCTATTCCACAAGCCCCACTAGGGCAGAAATAATCCAGATTGACACCACTTTAACCGTCATAGCTCCATGCTATGGAATTCTGGGAACTGTAGTCTGTTGTGGCCCCAAAGTGGAGTGCTGTCAAACCAGATCATTTCTGCAATGCAGATACAGCCTTGGTCTCACCCCAACACACAAGCCCACGCTGCCCCCTCCTCCAGAAGCAGTATGCCATGCCACGCTATGCTCCTCCTGGTTAATGTGGGTCCACTTCCACTCCCCCATCCATCCCTGCCAGCTTCTTCCCTGCACTCGTCTGCTCCCTTCAACGTCCTAGCAACCGTCCCCTTAGCAACAAAGCCGAACAATTGGGCTTGAAAGAAACATGCCAGCCAGCTGTGGCAGACAGCAAAGAGAAGCCTGGCTGAACTTCCTGGGAGGAAAAGGTTCGTTCTGTACTGCTCCAAACAAAAATTAGCATTGGGCAAGGGGGGGGGGGAATGCAAGGGCTCTCTTGGGTCAAGGATTTAAAAGCAGGCATTGCAGAGCATCACCCCCAAAGGCCAGAAGAAATAGGCCCTGTGGCTTCCACACCAGAAGGACAAAAACTGGGGTTATTCAGACTTTGTTGCTTTTTTAGCACGACTATGCAAATAATCTCATTCACACATTCCAATTTTGTTGTTCACTGTTGTTTTTTTAATCAGAACCACATCACTGTGAGTACAGTTGCTCCCAAGCATCAGCACTCAAATAAAGATGGAACCAATGATGCGGATGTATTCAAAACACGTTCAACGCATGCAGTTTTATCCCAGTTCATCCCGGGTCTATTTGCTTTGGTTATTCACCCAGCTGACAAAACAAATCTTTTAGGAAAAGTCAACGGGGAAAAGTCTCTGTTTTTGCAGGGAGGTTGAGAACAGATCCCCGCAAAAATGGAGGGCCGACTGTAGTGTGCTTGCTCTGTGCGGTTTCCAAAACATAATTGCTGTTCTCTTTAGAAGTGGTAGCAAGGATTCAAAGTGTCATAATAAACCACCTTAAATGCTGTTGAAGACAACTGGATATGCATATTATATGTATATAGTCCGAGACCTTCATTCTGCAACTCATAACTCAAGGTATTAGACTAGATTATTCCATAATCTAGTTCCATAAAGGTATTGCCAAGGCTTGAAAGAAAATCACACAGATTATATTCCAGCACATAGGACAGTGTGGGACACTTCAACGATGCAGATGTTGTGTACCAACTGTTTTTCAGGTCAGACTCATCAAGGCATATAGGGTAGATGATGCCCAAAGGAAAAATGATGTATGATGAGACTTGGTTTGTTCAATTACTAAATTCAAATCCCTCATTGCTCAGGCAAGGCATTTAATTGTCGTTGCCTTCTTATTTATTTCTTGCACATGTGAGAGTAACAAGAAGGTATAAAGAGAGAGCACTAACAAACTGATTTGGAATGGGAATGAGCAAAGTGAAGTCAGAATTGTTAAGGTCAATGAAGGGGAAGTAAAGTCTAGAATTCATCAATGCAGGTCTTGAATCAGTACAGTGGTACCTCGGGTTACGAAATTAATTCGTTCCGCGGCTAATTTCGTAACCCGAAAAACCTTCGTAAGCCGAATTGCCATAGGCGCTAATGGAAAAAATAGCTCTCTGCTGCCCTCCGTTGGCGGCCTTTCCATTTAAAACAGCGCCGGGGTTTTTTCGTAACCCGAAAAAACCTTCGTAAGCCGAAACAATAAATCCCTATGGGATTTTTTCGTATCCCGAAAAATTCGTAAGCTGGGTAATTCGTATCCCGGGGTACCACTGTACCATTGAAGAGCCTTTTGGTGAGGCTCTTGGCTTTTATTTTGGGATCTGGTGCCTTTAGGAAAGTGGTTGAGTTGAAGGCAGAGTTGAAATCCGAGGCACCTGGAGATCAAAAGTTTAGGAAGCATTGCTAGGGTATTTAGGTCCTGTACCCCATTTCTGGAGACAATTGTGGGTGTCCTAATTTAGGAGAAATAGGTGAATTAAGGAGCTTTTTGCTTAGCTGTGCAACCAATAAGGAGCTTTGGATTTGAGCAAGCCAGCACTTCCTATGCATATCCTGCTAGGTGGTGCCAAAAATGGAATTGTCTCCTTTCTTTCAAAGGGGTCTTTGAAAGATCAAACCAAACAGATCAAATCTTGGAAGCCAAGATGATCAAGCCGAAACTGTTGTACTTTGGACAAATGGACACATCATGAGATGACACAACTCATTAGAAAAGACAATAATGCTAGGAAAAGTAAAGGGAAGCAGAAATAGAGGTAGACTGCATGCTAGATGGATGGACTCAATCAGGGAGGACATGGGCATGAAGTTACAGGAACTAAACAGAGCAGTGAAGGACAGGGTGTCTTAGAGGTGTTTCATCCACACGGTTGCTGTGGGTCAGGGACAACTCAAAGGCCATTCTTTCACCCACAAAGCAGGAGTGCTGCTGTCCTAGCCTGGGTGGGGAAGCTGGGCCAGGTAATCTGTGGCTTGCCAAGGAGACACTTGATGCTTGGCTCCCTTCTTCTCTGCACCAAATGAATTGGATCAGTGTGATTATTTGGACGAAGAAAATGATCCCAGTAGAATGTGGGTTGAATCTTTCTTGTTCACATGCATTGTGAATGCATCCGAGTAAGTTTGGGAGGGAGGCCCACCAAAAAACCCCACAGTTAACCAGGATAATTGATCTCATTTACTGATATTCAAGCCCTGTAGGCTTGAATGGGGCATGTGCCCGTGAGCGTGCAGGGGCATGCCCCACTGAATTTTACAAAGGTTGTCCCTCTGTGAATATTCAAGACCGCGGATCTCAAGTCCACGATAATGAAGGGCCAACTATATAAGCTTTTGGGTTACTCACTCTCAGTAATATCACAGTATGTGCCTGGAGTTCAATTTCCTCCTTGTAAGGAAGTATTAACTACATTGAAACATATCTTACAAAGGAAAGTTCTTTTACCAAGATTTTTGTGATTAAGAGGTCAAGAAGCATCCTGTCCACTGCTTCCTGACTGGATGTTTAAAACAAAAAGAACATACTCTTTTGACATTGTACATTATGAAACACACACATGCACAATGAAGGGATTTAGCTCCCTCACTAACATCATAATTAGAATTTTCTTCTTTAAAAAAACCCCCAAAGCTACCTAATATTATAGACTTGCAGAGTCTTTCCTCCATGATCTATCTATCCCTGAACCACCTAGATAGCAGAAGCATGATATTTTGCAAGGTTTTATGCACAAGTGAGAAAATGTTTTGAGGAAATGGGGGGAGGGATCAGCTGCTACTCATTATGACAAGGAATTCCAAACATCTGGAGGGCAAGCTGCAGTGTCTGGGAAGTGCTAATGAACGGTGCTGATGGAGTCTGTGGGAGTCACTTGGTTAAAAACACTAAGAAGCCATGCACAAAGGAGGCAAGAAGGAGGAAAAACTGGGTGGAGTAGAAACCTACAGGGAAGTTAATTTGGTTAGAGGTGAAAGCAGTATGGAATTAGAGAAGTAAAGGTCAAAAAGGGAAGGCAGCTTCAAAAGACAACCTCAGCTGATTGCTCTATATCTGAAATTATTTTTTTCAGTCAACGGGAGAGAAAAATAGTCCCTATTTTTCACCATCAAAAGGAGGCCACCTTAATTTATTCACTCTAGACTTACAAGCCTGGAGTTTCATAGGGTGATGTGTTCATAGCTGACTGCAGACAGCCTTGTGCTCCTGTGATTACAGCAAGTGAACTGTGATCATTTACACAGGACTTATGGCTCAATAGGTTTTATAGTACTCTCTTTGCAGCAATACTAGGTGAATAGACCTTATGCAACCACACTCTTAGCTTCAGAAGCAAAACAAATACTGTATGTCATCGTCTTTCACGGCCAAAAAAGTTAAATCCAGTATGAAACCCTAACAAGTGAGCACTGACCAAGCTATATGTCAACATTTTATGTTTGGGAGGAAAACAGAGCTTGGGAATGTTACTTTTTCGAACTACAGCTCCTCCAAACCTGCAGCCAGCTTAGCTGGAGGGGAGAGATACTGCAGCAAGATTTATGTGCTGGTTCCATATGACAGAACCGCAGCATCAGAAAAGGATCAAGATTTTCTGTACTTGTTTTCAGTAAATAGAAAAGATTGCCTATTTGTACCCATTCCTTAGAATGCTAGAAAGGCGCTCAGATTTTTAAGTTATCCTACTGCTTGGAAAACAGCTATAGCTGAGTGAAGGTTAAGGACTCATCATAGCTACCAATGATCGCCTATGGAGAGAAATGAGAAAGCAACTGAGCAGAAGATCTGTGGAATAGCTAAAACATCATGCAGAAGTTGCAATATTTGTAGGAGACACAGGCCAGGGCAACAGCCATATGTAAAATTATAAATCTTTCATCTTTCAGCAAAGCCCTTTCCCCGAATTATCAGACATTCACATAAGATCTCCCTGTTTTAGTGTTAAAATCTAAGATTAGTGTGGGTTCAGCTGAACAAAAGCACACATGCATGAAGGAAAGACTGCCCTTAATAATGGGCTGGAGCAAGTCCATGGAAAGTATATGAAAATCAAGTTGAATACCAGTGTGAGTCTCACTTCATTAGATACTACAAGAAGGAAAGGCAATAGGAATCTGCACCTTTAAAAAGCTAAAGAAAATAACCCTGAAATAGCCTCCACAAAACTCTGCCTACTGGAATCCCATTGTGAAATCATGAAAAACAGAAATCATTGTTTCTCCCTCTGCCCTTCATCTATCAACTTGGCTTGACAGCAGTATATGTAAAGATGATTTGGGGTTCTTAGTAAATAAGTATGAGACACTAGCTGATGTTAAAGAAAATGCAAATCCAGATTACATCAACAGTACTGTATAGATCTGGGAAACAGAAGTATCATGAAAACATCCCTCTATTCTGCTTTAATCAGGTCTCCCCATAGAGTACTGTGTCCAGTTCTGGGCACTACGATTTAAGAAGAATGTGAACAAGCTGGAACATGTCCAGAGATGAGCCACAAAGATGGTAAAAGGTCTGGAAAACAAGCCATGTATGAAACAGCTGAGGGAACAGGCTATATCTAGTCTAGAAAAGAGAAAATATAATAATCTTCAACTATCTGAAGTACTGTCACATGGAACATGTAATAAACTTTGCCCCCACTGCTCTAAACAGTACCAATGCATTCAAATGATAAGGATATTCTGAAATATTAGGAAGAACTTTCTGATGTTAACAACTATTCAACAATGGAACAGTGGTAGTTTTTCCTATATTGGGTGGTCTTTAAATGGAAGCTGGCTGGTCATCTGTCAGGACTGCTTCAACTTTAGATTCCTGGCTTCCTCTGAGGCTGAGAGAGTGTAACTTGCCCAAGATGCCCCCAGTGGATTTCCATGGCTGAGTAGGGATTCAAATCCTAGTCTCCAGAGTCTAATACTTAAACCACACCACACCAGCATTTCTAGATTACATTAATAATTTTTCAAAAATTACAGACTTGTCAGAGAAGCAGAACACAGAGGCATGGAATCCACATATTTGGCCATGGGTGCTCACCACAAAAATATCAAGCTCTTGTAACAATCCTTTGCCTCTACACAGCTTCAGAATAAGGCTAGGGCTAACTTACTGCAATCTCCATCTGAAGCATTAAAAGAGACTCAGAAATACAGTGCAACACAAAGAACCTCAGCTCTCTTGAAGCTGGGGAGATATCATCCCAGGTGAAGTGTGCTGCATTTCTCAAATGTTTTGAGCACATTAGGGACACAGCATGACAAAGCCAAGTGTCAGCCCTGCTTATGAATAAAGTGTTTGAGAAAGGATGTGTGGAGATTGCTCTGCAGTCACAGTGTAGATCTGCAGTGGTTGGGATTCCTTGGAAGTGAAGTACAGCATGGAGAAAGCCTAGGTCTCTCTTCATAGGTTACCTAGATGCCATCCTACTGGATGGCCGCCCTTTTGATTGGCCACACCTGCAATATTCCACCAGTAAAGGTGTGCCCAATAACACACTGGCAAAGCACAATCATAGAGACCCTGCCCCTTCACACTCTCCTTCATTCCATGCCCCCTCTTGGTCTGTTTGGTTTGTGTATATTGTAATTACATCTATTTAAGGTGTTACAGTTTCACTTTTTTGCATTGCTGCCCCGAACGCTTGGGTACGGTGTCTCTGTCCGTTTTTAAGTCCAGGTCAGGCCACACCTGGAATGCTGTGTCCAGTTCTGGGCACCAGAATTCAAAAAAGATGACAAGTTGGACTGTGACCAAAGGAGAGTGACTAAAATGGTGAAGGGTCTCGAAACCATGCCCTATGAGGAGCAACTTAAGGAGCTGGGCATGTTTAGTCTAGAGAAGATACGATTAAGATGTGATATGACAGCCCTGTTTAAGTATTTGAAAGGGTGTCATATTGAGGATTGAGCAAGCGTTTTTCTGCTGCTCTAGAAACTAGGACCCAGAACAATGGATGCAAGCTCCAGGAAAAGAGATTCCACTTCAATATTAGGAGGAAGTTCCTGACAGTAAGAGTTGTTTGACAGTGGAACACTCTTCCTCATAGCGTGGTGGAGTCTCCTTCTTTAGAAGTTTTTAAAAAGAGGCTGGATGGCCATCTTGATTCTGTGTTCCTGCATGGTAGAGTACTGGACTGCATGGCCCTTGTGGTCCCTTCCATCTCTATGATTCTAATGTGCACCTTCACTGGGGCGTTTATAAGCAGATTTAGGGTTAGGTTAGGATAGATCGCTTCTTTAGAACTCTGACATTGAGCCGTTTATATGCAAGGTCAAAGGTGCTCATTTTCCCAGCTAAGTCTGAATATCCCAGGTTCCTTTTGCTCTGGTTTTTAGCAGTGGAGCATGGCTTAGGTGCAGTTTCTACCTGGTTTGGAAGTATGCGTCATCTAAACACCCCACCTACAAAGTGTTTTGAAACCGCTTTATTTGTCTCATGTGTTTCACCCCTTAGTTTCAAAGTTGTGTAAATAGTAGGCAGAATGGTAGGTCCCTGAAGACTAACTTTTGTTGATGTGTGCCCTCGTTTCTGACTTATGGCAAACCTAAAGCGAATCTACCATGGGATTTTCTTGCAGGATTTGTTCAGAGGAGGTTTGCTCGTGCCTTCCTCTGAGACTGAGAGGGTGTGATTGCCCAAAGTCACCCAGTGGGATCTCACAGCAAAGTGGGGATTCAAACCCTGGTCTTCACAAACTACTACATCACGCTAGCTCCCACTCCTATTCTAATAAAACCCAAATCCTTGGTTTTGTTCCAGTATGTATTTTAAGGCAGTGCAGTATGACTCATCACACACACTACCACAACCCACCTCAGTCACCTCTGAAATCCTTCTGTCAACTCATTAGTGATACAGGTGGAAAGCTGTCAGAATACAGGTTAAGATCACTCTGTTTGTTTCCTAATGGCAAGAACTGTACATAAAGTATACCAGCAGGAATCACTATAGCCATGCTTAAGTGCACATCCTGCCTCTATGAAACAGCCCACCACTGGACACATGAAAACTTTCCCTTTGTTCCCATGAAATTGTCTTACTTATGAGGTCTCTCCACTAGCAGGTGGGCAGCACTTTACTCTTCTTGTATCTTTAGCATGCTCAAAAAGGTGGTGACTATCTCGAAGTGCCATGTCCCTTTGGCTTTCTAGTGACAAACTCTGTGCTAGGGCAAAGACGTGTGTGCCCACAGAAAGGGCTCTGAGTGCCACCTCTGGCACTCATGCCATAGGTTTGCCACCAATGGACCGGGGCTTGTATTTGGTCCCAGTAGCCATCAGGACTCTCTTTCCCAGCAGCACTCAGGCCCCGGCATGCACACACCCCGCCCCTCCACTGCAGCCAATGGGCACGTGAAATGTCAACTGGCTGTGACAGAGGGGGCGGGGCATGCACATGCCAGGCCCAAGCATTGCTGGGAAAGAGAGTCCTGATGGCTACTGGTGCCGATTACAAGCCCTGGTGGCCCAGACTCCGATTAAAGCTCCCAGCGCCGGGGGAAAGATGTCAGTAAAGGGGATGGAAGGGAGGGAATGCCAAGGACACAAATCCAGAGGGATGACTGTATTGTTCAACTACAGTCGTCCCTCCAGATTCACAGATTCAATTATTCATGAGTCCGTAGCTGTGTGCACATGCATTCCTCCCTCTCCGTTCCTCCCAGGCTTTTCTCCTGTGAGTGAGAGAAAAGCGAGAAGGGTGCACACACACAGCTAAAGACTCAGGAATAATTGACCAGCACGCCCTCCTTCCTTTGCTCCTAAGGTATGACAAAAGTCCCTGGATCTCTCTCAAACCTTGGGACTGAAGGAGGAAGCGACCAGCACATGCTCCCCTGCCCTTCCAGTGCCTCAAACAGCTTGCTAGAGCTGTTTGAGGCTTCAGAAGGGAAATGTGCACATACTCACTAGTCCTCCCCATTATTTGTGATTTTTTAAAAATTTGCGAGGGTCCTCCACCCCTAACCCCCCCAAATCCAGAAGGATGACTGTAGAACCAAATTATGTTCATCATCAGGCCTACTATTAAGGACTAGCTCAAACCACATAAGTGTGCCATCACAAAAACAAAAAGCAGAAGTTGTTTAAGCTTCAATCAACTTCAAATGTGAGGCTTTTAAACTAGTCATCTAACAAATCCATATGCAAGTCTTCAGGTGTACCAAGTGGGCCCTGAAAGCCAGAACGGAGAAAGGCTTTAAGAGACCATCTGGCTTCAAAGCAATCTTTTCCCTACAACTCAAATGTCCCTTCAATCAGGAAATATTTACAATCAAACTCCACAAAGAGAGCTAGTACATCTAAGGTTGCAGAACACTCACACCTGTGAACCAAAGGACCATCTTATGAGTGTCATGAAACTCCTCTTCAATTTGAAATGTATGCATGTATAAATTAATCATATTATCAGCAAGTTTTCAAAGTGACATGCAAAATTCAAAACACATACACAAAAATGTTATTACAATAAATCCTTCCCCTTTCCCTCACAATTACTTTTTGCAAAGGTATATTGAATAGTTGAATTTCCAGTCTCTTGAAAGCACACTCAAGTGTGTGCATACAGACACACACACACACACACACACCAAGAGCAGATAAGGAAAAGATTCAAGCTGGTAAGCACCAACGGTAAAGCAGACATAATGTTAGCATAGAAATCCATGTGGGAGTAGCCCGGCATGCTGCAGAAGCAATCAAACAGCAAATTTCAACCATTGACTAAATACAGCTCAAAGAAGACAGAGGCCTGAGGAGAGGGGAGCACTCCCACTTGTAGCCTTTCTATTGCTGACCTCTCTCAGCAAAGAATTGCAAGCTGCCCAAACATAGTTTGTTGGGGAGCCAGCAGTGACTGCTTTTACATGTGTAGCAAAGGTACTCCATTTACATTACAAGAAAGTGAGAGATAGCCTTCTCCACACAGAGAGATATTATGAACACTAGCCTCATGGTAAGTGGACCAGAAGAGCATATTAACCCTGGATTAGTTTAGAGATGAATTTGCGTTCATTTAGAAGATTCACAGCTGTGCAAAACATCCCCAGGAGCAATGGGAACCTCATGCCTGCATTGCAGAAAAGTCAGAGACAATAGAACAGTTAATTTTTGTATTGAGACGCTTTACTATTCTGCCCCTTCCTCCTTCCCACTCACTAGACTGATGTCAGAATGAAGAAGACAGATTCTTGCTGCTTCAGGCCTCTTGTTGCTATTGCTTGAGCTTAGCTCAGGCATTTTACAAGCCAACAACTCTCTGTAATTACGTTTGAGCATCTCTTCTTACCTCTTATTCTCTTTCAAACACTGCACTTCACAAAACCTGAACCATTGCTTCTTCCACATTCTGTCTGCCAAACCACCTCATTCTTTCTTCCATAGAACATATTCTCAGCTTCTGTTCTTTCCATCATCAGTTACAACTTCATTATTCTACCACTACTCCTACTCTATCTCATGCAAGGCACACCCATCCTTCCATCCTATATAAGAGCATGTCTGCTTGGCAGTTTCATGAACTGTTGGTTTAGTAACAGAATGGGAAAGCATCCAGTAACAAAAAGTACTAATTTCACACAAAGTGTTATAATTTGCCACCCTGTGGCAACAATGGGACAATAAGAGAGGTGTCCCACTCAGAAAGCACTCAAAGCTAGCAATGTGACTCTGTCAGCTTGGCCTTAAAACTACTACCAGAGTGTGATGTCAAGCTAAGCCAGGTGCTCAAGCATGGCTGCTACAATGCTGAGCTGGACTGTGAGCCCTCCACCTCCCTTCTAGCTTAAAGGTTACTGGAGAACCTGGGCATATTTTTTCCAGCACAAACTCTTCAGGTACATAGGTGGGCAAAGCAGCACTCAGATCAGGCAACCATCCCCTCACCAGCTGGATGCAAGACTATCTTAAAAGATTCATCCTTAAAACTCATTCCAGCTTGTGAGCTGGACAACACCTGCTGCTTTCTTTATTTTCTTATCAATCTGATTCCCAACATCCAGATTAGAACATCTGCAAATTCCTCACAGCTCACCTTCACACACACAGTTTCCCAAAAACTACCTTGATACCAGACGTTCATTTACAAAGCAGTACTGTATATAAGAAAGCAAGGTCTTCTGAAATTCGACACCAAACTCATGCAATTACACCATATTCAAAGCTTGCTACATCTTCCTGCAGCTGGCTGAACTGATCCCAGTTCAGAGTATGATTTTCAGATTTTTTTTCCTCCATTGCCTCTCAGCAACTGGAGATCAGGAGCACTCCTCAACAGCATCTTACTCCCAATCCCCCCCCCCATTTTTTATTCTTTCTTAACTACATTTGGTCTCTGCTGTTAGCAAACACACTGGCCTAGATGTACAAGCACATTCAGTTAGCTCCAAATTCAGAGAGAAATTTGAAGGTGGCAGTGGCTGCAGAAGTGTCTAAACATGTGAAGGGATGCCCATATCACAATAGATAAGAGACTGGACAACTGCATCTCTACCGAATGTTCAGTGGAGTCTATTATGATTACATACAGTCACACCCATTGCTCTTTTTTTAATAATCTTTTTGCTCTAGGCAGATTTTCATGATCTAGAACTAGATGTGTCAAGACTTATATTACTGTGATCCTATCATTCTGCCAACTCTCAGACTGATTTAAAAAATGATTTTTTCAAGGAAGATAAGATGATCCCCATTCTAAAATAACTCCTTGTCCAAAATCTCGTCTAAGCTAGGGATATAAAACAGGCGACTTGCTGGATATGTGACTGGCATGCTACAAACCCAATTGTTTGCAATGCCATTGCTCAGTTTAGAATTACACATTTGTGAAGAAAACCAACCAAGCACCCTACCCATGTAAATTTAAATGCTGCATTGTCTTTACAGTTTGTAGCCAGTCAGTAACAGCTATAGAAAAAAGAAAACTTCCTGTCATGACCCTAATTTATTTGGAAAAGTAATTCCCACAGATGCTGGTATTAGGAGATATTGAAATAATTGTGCTGCCTACTATTTCACTGTGCATGACCACAGGAGAGTGACAGGTGAAGAGAAAAAGTCTAACACAGTGGTTCTCAAATGGTAAGGAGGGCCCGGGGGACATGTGTGTGCAAGAGTTGCAAGGCCTGGAGGCTCTGATCCCATTTTATGTGTAAAATTTACTCGTGTATTCAGTTGAATATTGAATCTGTTTTAACGTAACAGTTACCAAACTTTGGTTCTCCAGATGTTTTGGACTTCAGTTCCCAATATTCCTGACTATTGGCAAGTTGCCTGGAGCTTCTGGGAGTTAAAGTGCAAAACATCAGGAGGGCTAAAATTTGGGAATCATTGGTTTTAAAAAAACAAAAACAGAGAGGAGGCAATTTTACAACAAAACAGGGAAAGACAATCTTTGATAACATGTCCCCAAATAAAGAGAAGCTTATCACCTAAACTGCTCATCTTATACATAAAAAGGAGTCAGTGTCTCTGTGTGATTCACTCTGTCCTTGCTTGCTTCAATCCAATCCCCCTGTGCTGCATGGGGGCAATTCTGACACATCTTTACTGGGTATGGAAAGCAAAGTTATTCACCACTGAAAGGAAGCTGCCTGTTGTGTCCCTCTCTATATCTGCTTCTCATCTTCCATAGAAAATGAGGTGAGGACTCCACTAAGAGCAATGAAGTCTTATGAGCCTACATTTTAGTGGCTAGCTTTTTTTTAGTTGTCGTTATTGTGTGCCTTCAAGATGTTTCTGACATATAACAACCCTAAAATGTTCCGATCACAGGGCCTTCTTGTCAAGCTTTGTTCAGTGGAGGTCTGCCTTTGCCTTCCTCTGGGGCTGAGAGAGTGTGACTTGCCCAAGGTGGGTTTAATTTCCATTACAAAGCATGGAATTGAACCCTGGTTTTCCAGAGTCGTAGTCCAACACTCAAGCCACTACACCATGTTGGCTCTTTTTTAGCTGTAGGAGGGTAAATACACCCTTAACTGTAATGTGGGGTGGGGGAGAGACTATGTACCACAGCACAGGGAAATTAGGGAAATATGGCCATGAGCATCTGTGCTGAGAAGTGACCCAGATGGTTGACTCCATGGATATGGTGGGCCAGCAGTAATGGAAGCCTGAGGATGGGACTGTCACGCTGTATATCTTTGTACGTCACTTTGGCAGACCTTTTAGCTAAATGTTGGGGGCATAAATGATTTAAATAAATAAATGGAGGGGGGTTACCCAAGGAGCAAGCTTTAACATATGATGATCCACATGCTGGATTAGAGGAGCCAAACTTGCTATGGATCTTATTCTGTAAAGATGAGAGCATCAACAGGATGAGAGTACAGGGCAAAGACAGCATGACTCCACCCAAACACATAGTGGCTCCCTCAAGCATAAACTTCATCTGCAGCGCAGCAAAACACTCTAGCTATTTTGAGACTCCACATCATGATTCAAAGGAAGATCCTTTTCTGAATAAAGTGGAAGTGTCTACAACTGAAAGCTGACCTAAGCCTTGAAATACGGCAGAGTATTTATATGTGTGTGTGTAGACACAGATACAATTAAAAAAAATGTTTTCCAACAGCTATGAAAGGAGTCAACAGTATTCTAGGGAGGGGGAGACCAAACTATTCAAGAGTGAGCTCTTACTCTCATGATTTCATACCCTCTTGCAACAGAATCTTCTCATCACAAATTCCAAAGGGTCTGATTTCACAAAGTTACCCTATATATGCAAGCCGAAATGTTTCCCAGAATGACATGGCACCATCACTGCAGAGAAGCAAACTGCACTAGTATTTGGTGATGTCATTGGAAGACACGGTAAAACACAAAGACTCTGGAAATACGCCACACTTACCATTCTGTTCCTGCAAAATATAAAGAACAGGGAATGTCCCAAAGCAACATATGTCGTAATGGTTCTATTCCAAACTATTACTGGGTCAACAGCTTTGCTAATGCCCAGTGCAAACCAATGTACTGAGAGTAACACTGATGCCCCAAATAACAAACATAAAGCAACTGTTTTTGATGGACACATTTGTGACATCTTTTCACACACAATGTCAGCACTATAGATTAGTCAGAAGGTCTGGAAAAAAATGGGAAGGGAGATATTATGTTTTCTAGGCAAAGAGAATGAAGGAGGATGAGTACACCACACATAATTTCTGTGGAATGTAAAATGACTTTGCTAGAAAGAAGAGGAAAAACCATTTGAAAGAGAAAGTGTACCTGAACAATCGGCCACCATAACTGATCATAAACTAGTCTCTAAACTAGTCACTTGTGTGATTTACATAGTTTTTTTTCTTGAGCACAATTATTAGATAAGGCGATTTTACTATCTCAGATATCATTACCCCAAAATGCAAGGTTCAAGGTAAAGTTTCACAGACAGTTTTGCATTAGGCTCACCAAAATGCAATCACAAATACGTAAATGATAAAAGCAGCATTAAAGATTTTGTAACTCTTACATGCAACGTATGTTATATATAATCCTATATCTAATTTTCCACAAATGCCTTTGAAGTAAGAATTAACAGCTCCCCCTTTGCACATGAGTATGTTCATCTGCCTGTTGTGAGCACAGGGCTGCCCACATAGTCACCATTTCTCCAGACCCAATGGAGCACATCCCACACCCTCTTTCAGTACTAGCCTCTTTGCCAAATGAAGAACTCAGACTCAAAATCTGTAACAATTCCAGGATTTGGAATTGGCTTTTCAGTGTTTTCCAGACAGAATGCTGTCAAATTTTCAGCATGGGAAAAAGAAGCAATATAGGTATTCTACATGTTTGTGTAATTTCTTCAGAATTAAACTAAAAAGAGGCACCAGTATGTCAAGCAACTATAAGGAGGTCTCTATGTACAGTATTTGCATTTTGACAATTGTTGTAGCTGCCTGCCTTCAAGTCATTCCTGACTTATGGGAACCTTAAGGTTTTCTTGGCAGATTTTTTTCAGAAGCGGTTTGCCCTTGCCCTTTTCTGATGCTGAGGGAGTGTGGCTTGCCCAGAGTCCTCCAGTGTGGGCTTCCATTGCTGAGTGGGGATTTGAATCCTCGTCTCCAGTGTCCTAGTCCAATACTCAAACCACTACATCACACTGGCTTTCTTTTGACAATCATAATTATGTGTAAGCTGTGAATCCAGTCTATTGATTCTTTCTTTTAAAAGGTCACTTGAATGCAACCATGATTTTCCACTTGGTCCATTGTTTACCAGTTTTGAAACAATCACTTCAAACTCTGATATAAGATCTTGTTTTTATGGGCCTTGACCTTGCTTGTCAATCCCATGAATTTCAGAGAGTTTTCTTAGGCAATAAACACTCAGCGGTGGTTTTGCAGTACTTTCCTAGAGCACTTTTAGCTTGCTCCATAGCTGGTAGCCAGGGTTTCCCAGCTTGGTTCATAGGGAAAACTTTGATTAATTGGAGCCTTCTGCATCTCTTGAGGTCTTATCATGGAGAAAGGAGCAAAGTGGAAACAAGGCTCTTTCACTTCAGTCTATTAAACCAGCATATATAAATTGTTTAAATTCAGTGGATGTGTTCTGCTGTGCTTCGGAGTTTTACTATGATTACTGTATATACTCATGTATAAATCTAGAAATTTTAATCAAAAAAATTGACCCAATAAACTTGAGTTGACTTATCCATGAGTCAGTGTAAATGCTGTACTGTAATTCTTTATTTTTTTAAAGGAACTATCCCTGGTGAAAGGCAAGAGCATAATCTGTCCTAGAAGCACTCTAGAAGTCCCCTCTAATTTCTCATTCATCCAGCCTTTAGCGTGAGCACAAACAGTTATGCCTGTTGAAATTTTGTCTTTGGCACTGTTTCAATTTCCTTCATCCTTTAGATCCTTTGTTACATGCCCCTAAGTTTTACTCTCAACTTATCCATGGACAATATCGAATTCCACAATTTCAGCCCCCAAAACCATGGGATCGACTTATAGTCAAAGATATACAGAAAGTCATCCAAACCACAGGAGAACAGACACTTTTACAAGTTAAAATTTTCAATTATCATCAGACTACTATCTCCATACCCCAGAATGTAGGTCAGTTTTACATGCAAGTAAAAATGTTTATAGAGTTCACAAATCAGATCATAGGTGTCCTTTTATTAGTATACACATGTACTGATTAGGAAGCCAGTTGAATCTGGGAAACAGGGTTCAAATCCTCATTCAGCGTCAAAGCTCACTGGGTAACACTGAGCCAGTTCCAATCTCTCCACCAAAATTATCTCACAAGGTTGTTTGGGAGATAAAAGGAAGAGAAAAGGAGGCAACAATATACACTACCTTGAACTACTAGGAAGAAAGGCAAGATATGTATATAATTTATTTACTGTGTCAAAAATGGATGCATGTGGGCCTCATTTCTTCACTACTTCATTGGTCTGACTCATTTATAGGGTGTATATTTCTTCAGTCGTTTTTATACTGCTTCAACTAACATAAACTGGCAAATATCCTCTATCTGCAAGTTTCCATTTTCCTCAAAATTTACAAAAGATGACAGTTAATTCAGACCTTTCATTTTCCACCAATGATAGTAACGGAGTATGCTGTAATGTAAGTTCAGAACAGATTATTTCTCAACCATGTAAAATAGCTTCTGCACTTGATAAAAATGAAGGAAAAAACTAGGTCTGAATCCGCTTAAGTGCAGATATGCTATACTGTATGGCATTTAATTTCAGAAAGTGTGAAATACATCTAACAGAAATATTCCAGCTCAATTAAAGCCACTTATCTTTGTGTACCCTTATGTCTGGACGATAACACAGAATTTTCTTACCTCAAGAACTTTGAAAGTTATCATTCTGAAGAAATCATTATTAGGGCCTTAGTACGACATTTCTGCTGGAAGTTATGGGAGGGTGCACCTCCCCTCCTCACTACAGCCTTCTTCAGTGCCTGAAACAGCTGAAGGGGGTTCCCAGTTCTCCCAGAGCCAGTTTTGGTAGTGGATAGAGTTGTGTGCTGTGAGGCAGCACCTAATTCCTCCCAGATGCACCAGCTCCCACCATTCCAGCAGTGGAATACCACTGTACAATATGGCCCTGTGATATCAGTGGTCCAGATCCCAAGAGGCCATCCCTCAGGTCAAACTCCAAAGTATCATCACCTATGCTGGGGAAATTGCAGTGGGCCTAAGAGCAACTGTCTGATAACAGGAACACTGAACTGAACCTTCTTATTAATGCTGTGTGTGTGTGCGCACGCACACACACACACACACACATCACCAACCTTTCTCAGCATATACTGGTCAAAAAGAAAAGAATGGGACACACCAGAAGCAAAGAAATTATACTAAGTCTTTGGGCCAGTACAAACGAGCCCTCAGTGACATCCTTGTCACATGCTAAGGTTGCCTCGGGGTGGAGCACCCACACACCCCCACAACCCTGGTACATGACAAGGGTGTAATAATGGCGGCGCCCTGTATACATGGGTGCCGCCATTGTTACGTAAGCGCCGCTTTTCTTGGGTTCTTTTTCTGCCAGAGGGAAGCCACACGGTTTGGTGTCTGCGGTTTCCCTCCAGCAGAAAAACAGGCACCAGCAGGCCACCGTTTTTCAGCAGTCTGTATTGCACCATAGACAATCAATATAATTAAATACAAAGTACCATTAATATTAAACAAATTCAAAATTAGCAATAAACGGGTCTGAACTTTTCAAGGCTAGAAAATGAAGATCTGGAGGAGGAGGCTTGAAGAGTATTTAGCTACACTCAAAGTGTGAGACAGCACTGTACCTGCTCCCAACAGGGTTCAGCAAGTTGGTTTTCACTGGTGACCAGGAATCTCCTGACAACCCATTTATGCACACAAAGGACATAAGATCCCTCCCAGAGTGCTCTGTCCACTGCCATATACTCACAGAGGTGGTGAGTAGTTATTCCCCCAGTCTATGCTACGCAGCAAAGATATGACCACATCAATTCATGCTGAGTTGACCAACATGCAAACACAGACTAAACACAGCTCCTTCTAAATACCTCCAAAGAACAGCACTGGGAGACAACTACTCCCCCAGCCCATCTCACATTTCCAGAGGACTTATGTTCTTACTCTGGACTGGAATTTAGGGGATGGTTAGAAGCAGTGGAGAATATTTTCTAGCTTTCGAAGGACATTGTGAAGTCCTCTGGAATATGGGCAAAATCTGGGGAGGTGTCAGAAAGGCATCTTGTACTAGGCTTCAAATACTTCAGAATGCTTGGAAAGATTCCCATTGCTTCTGAGTAACTTCATGCTCAACATAGGGCAAGTGGCTGGTATATAATTCCTTCCCTCTCCAAAGTCTTCTGCACAAGCTAGAGGGAAAAGAGGCATTTGGGTCAGCCAAGAAGGATGGCTACCTACTGAGGTCAATCAGTGTTTGTGGGCCCTGAATGTATTGAGGCAACACAGCCATATGGCAAACATTCTAATGACAGGGCTGTGTTTTGTATCTTTGCTAACTTTCATTTCCATCTACTTCCCCAGACTACTTAATTCATTTTATGAAATACTCCACTTCAGTACATTTACAAGATTAACAAAACGATTCTGCTCAAAAAGGAAGATTTCAGGCCTCATCTACATTTGCAGAAGGAATTATCCTTCATAAGACCCCAGTGAAAAGGAACAGGTGACCTTTGATGTACCACAATGATGGAGAGGAAGAAACATTTCAACTCAGAAAGTAACAACAGCTCAATAAAACAAAGTCATCTCTCATGACCTTCACACTAGGTATAAATAATTATGAGGATATGTCCATGACGGGATCAGAACCTAACAAAGACATTCTCAAACCTTCCAAAAAAGGAACATTAAAATAAAGACTCAACAAAGAGCCCATCCAGTGGAAAAAAGACATTGAAGTTGTCATTAGACAGCCTCTGAACTTGCCACTCAAATGCTATATTTGTAAGGCCAGCATCAACCTCAAACATGATAATACCAGATCTGTAAAAGCATTTGAACCTGCTCCTCCCCTGAGGCATAACTTGCAATCTATCCTCCAAAATACAGTAAAGTGTTACTACCTGAAGTGTCTATCAAAGCATCTCCTTCAGTGAAATACTATTAACTCCATCAACGTACAAAGGCTGTCCTGCAAATACCGTATCATGGCACCATAATGTCTCATCTAATCTGCTCACTGTGTAATTAGATTTCTCAGCTTCAGACTGGAGAATGGTGGTAAATACATCTTTGGTTAGATAACTATGATGCTGCTTTACAAAATAGCACCAACAAGAACCTTGACAAACAAAACATTAGCATAGCCATACATATCCCAAGATATTTGGTAAATTTTGCAGTATCTCACATGAGCCTTGATCCCACATAACATCATGCCTTTAATCCATCTTTAAAAGAGCCTGAGCAAAGAAAAGCATAATTTAAAAACAACATTTCTTCCTTGCCAGACAAGGCAGCTTAGCCATACATAACACTGTAACTGCTGTATCCAAAGGTAAGTGCTGACTTCATTTCTAGGTAGTGTAGTTACAAATCTAAAGTACTGCAAGAGTTAAAACAATGCACCACGGGGGAGGGAAGTGCTACTGAGGTCAACATTAACCTTCCTTTTGGGCAAAGTGAAGTCAAG